>NC_069727.1:8624788-9224788 GCF_027358585.1 Pangasianodon hypophthalmus
TGTGAATTTGTTGTATATTGTTGTCCTCTGCTGTGTATTTGCACTTTATGTAGATGTGTATGGTTATGTGTTATGTGCAGAAGAAGTGGCATTTCGTTTCAATGAGAGATGCTGAGGAATGTTGAGGAGTGAAAACTGACTTAAGTTGATTTTATAAACTGATCCTTAAAGAAATCAAACAGTGGACATGTACACACACACATACACACACACACAAACACACATGCATGTGGAGATGTAAATCCTGACAATGAGCCCTGCTGAGGAAAAAAAAAACAGTAGAAATCATCACAGAAATTTGATGGTTTCCATTACAAATACCATTACAAACCATCAGCTAACCATTAAAACCATTACCATTATTGGTCCTTAATGGTTTCCACTAGACTTAACATGCCACCAATAGAAGGCAAAAAATTACCAGTAGAGACCCGCAGGGACCATTACAGTTTCCATTAAAACCAATACAATTCCCATTATATCCGTTAAAACCATTACAAATTTTATGAGGGTTTTTTTCCCCCTTGCATCTGTGGTCATTCATTCATTCATTCATTACCTCGGAGAGCAAAATAATAATTCCTTGTTAGACATTTAGCTACTGAAGCATTTCTATGTAAAAAAAAATAATAATAATGATATATGCTGTAAATGTAGTTAATTACAATTACATTACATGAAATGAGGGTTTATATTATTGTTATATTGTTCTATGAGGGTTTATATTGTTGTGTTTTGTTTTGTTCCTAAATTTTGTTTCATTTAGGAATGCACCTTAAAGAAAAATGTGTGTGTGTGTGTGTGTGTGTGTGAGTGAGTGAGATTTTATATCTTAGTGGGGACCAAATATCCTGACAAGGGATTTGAAAAACAAAACAAAAACAAAACAAAAGGGTTTAGGAGGTTACTGATGTTTAGGATGGTGTTAGATGTTAATGTTAGATTTAACAGTAAATTAGCATTAAAACATTAAAGGTCCTCACAAAGATAGCAAGACAAGTGTGTGTGTATGTGTGTGTGTGTATGTGTGTATGTGTGTGTGATTTTATATTTCATTGGGGACCAAATTTCCTGACAAGGGATTTGAATAAAACAAAACAAAAAGGGTTTAGGAGGTTACTGAGGTTCAGGATGGGGTTAGAAGGTCCTCAGAAGGATAGTAAGACAAGTGAGTGTGTGTGTGTGTGTGTGTGTGTGTGTGTGTGTGTGTGTGTGTGTGTGACGCAAGTGGCCGGTTGAATAGGTTGTGTATCACTCGCTTGGTGCTATAGTTACTGTTAGCAGCCACACGCTGTGTGTGTAAGGATTTGCACAATTCAAGCAGATTCCTTAAAAATATTTTTTCCTTTTTGTTTTTAAATATCTCTCGGGTTTGGGGATTTTTAAGGAGCACTAACGCTGCAGCGTGCCAACGCCTTGCAGGTAATGTTTAATGAATTAAGTTGCATTATATTAGAAGAATTGCTCGGTTGTGAAGACAGCTAAGGTTGCTAACTAACCAGCTGGTTGGTTTAGCGTTAACTAGCAGCACTGCTCGCTGGAAAGCACAGCTAATCCTCCTGCAGTGTCCCGCTGTGGGATTTGGGCTCGTGCATGGATGCGGCTAGCGAGACAGCTAGCTAACTACGCACAATATTGATTCTTTTTTAAACAATTCCACGGTTATATATAAACCAATACACGCTTGTTGTTGTTGTTGTTTTTAAATTTCAGGTTTAAACATGATAGTAAACATTTCCTTGAAGCGAAATGATTGTGCCACGCAATATCCAGTGCCCTTGTTATGTAAATCTACTTCTAATAAGCCGGCTAAAATGTTCAGCTAGCTAGGAGGCTAAATAACAATTCAGCCAGCAAGTGTACTAAGGTGAGTGGAAGGGAGCTTGCTTGTGGTTTAAAACACCTCCTTCTGACAGTGACAGCAATTAGATAAGATTAAATAAAATAAGATGTTTCCTTGGTTTTGTGTAGGAAATGAGTCAAAATGCACCTGTCAAACCTCTATCTGGTGTCTCACACACAGGTGCATGCTTTTATATGTGTGTGTATATCTATATGTATATATATATATATATATATATATATATATATATATATATATATATATATATAGTGTGTGTATGTGTGTGTAATCAAATGTATTAGAGTGCTATGTTAATAGCCCCTTCTGCTTTTAAGCCTTAATAAATAAATGATCAGAGGGAATTTAATCCCACGCTGCTCCTGTACGGCGGTTCTGGACAGGCCTGCACCGAGGAGGCCTTGCCTTTACCCTAATGCTCTCTGATCATTTTCAGCAATGCATATGAATGTTATTTATTTATTGATCGAGAACTGTCTACAATAGTGAAAAGGAAACTGCTGCTTTCCCCCCTTCCCCCATCTTCAACATGTGATCTCGGTAATTGATGGCCAGTGCAAGGGTTTCTCAGTCAGCAGTATTTCTGAGGGTGAAGACTAAACCGTCCTCATGATTTAGATGATCGAGGATGCACTTAAGACTAGATTTGATCAGTTGAAATGTGCAGAAGGAAAATGTCTGGTTTTACTTTTTCCTCCCCCCAATACACCTTTTATCATTAATTAACAATTCTACAGACAGAAAACCACTTGTGTGCAAATACTAATGTCAAATACAGAATGCTGATGGATTGTGTACAGGACTGTGGGGTGAACTGACTCCCGTTTTGTGTGTGTGTGTGTGTGTGTGTGTGTGATGCTGTACGGTCTTCTCTCAGTTTTAAGCCAGGTCATTTGTATGGGGGACACATCCATTGCATCAGCTTTCATTAATAATAAATACGAATGTTCGTTTATATAATGCCTTCTCCAAAGCTGTAGAACGCTCCATAAGCAAATACAAACAACCACAGACAAATAGGCAGCTAGATAGTGTTTTTACATCATCTTCATGGAGAAAAACTCCCATTGCATTTGCGTACTTTCAAACATCTTTGGTTAGATTTTGCTTTCAGAGCGAATAGGCGTCACATTTTCAATCTTTTTCTGAGGATTGCTGCATACCTTCAGAACTCAATATGAAGAGTTAATAAGAGCCTGGACTGATAACACTGAGCGAAAACGGACTTTGCCCACTGAAGGTGATCGTGATTAGTAGTTAGTAGTTAGTAATGCCAACGTGAGCGCTGTGGTGAGATGAAAAACCGATTAGGCGCCACAGATAACTGTGGATACGTCCTTCCTTTAGTGTTGTGCTCTGTTAGCCGTTCCTGTTACTGCATTCGAGTAGAGCGTAATGCACAGATGTGGATCACATTTGTGCTGCCTGGGAGTGGTGCCTATAAACAAATCATTCATAGTCCTAAGGAAATGAGGATTTTATTGTGGTGCCTCAACAAGTATACAGACCTTCCTTTGTTTGGCTTTAGTGACTTTACAACTACATATTAAGGGTGCACATTAGATTACATGGACCAGGAGTCGTCTCATGGTGGACTGTGGTCTGGATGCAGACGCAGCAAAGTATTGCAGTGGACTGAAAAATTCCTGTAGCAGCACTTACTAAGATATAAAAAAAACTGGCTGTAGTTCAGCGACTGTAGATTTGCACCACTGCGGCTTCTAAAGCAGATCCTTTATTACAGCTTGTTGCAGCCAATCGCATGCATTTATTTAAACTATTTAGCTGAAGGCAGCACCATGCCCATGCAGAAACAAACAAAATGAAAGCATCACAAACAACCTAAAGTTATTTTTGGCGTTAATATATAGAGGACAGTGGGGTTGCTAAAAATCTTCGCCAAGTTTAAACAGAGTTTTGCTGTTCGCATTAACCTGCTAAAGAAAGTTCCCAAATTTATGGAGGTGTGTGATTATAGCTGACTAATTAGCACCAGCATCAATTGCTCTTGTACTAGTATTATCCAAAAGACGTCTGTTGTGTGGCGTTGTCGACCGCTGCCTGTTAAAGTTGTCATTTGGAATGAGGAGTGTGGGCAGAACAGCTTTATTTGGCTTTTTCACCTAAATTTAATAGCTAGTCCATCAGGCGAGTGAAATCTTCAAAACTATACAGTCCCATGCTTTGCTTGCCTGGAAACCTGACTAGGCTAAAAGTGGTAGCTAGCATAATGTAATAACACATGGCGATTCAGCATAATTCTGATTCTGTGTAGTCCTTGTCCATTGAAAACAGGATTTACAGTCACTGAGTTTTACGCTGACTGACTTTAGGGAACCCCATGATTTTTCTGGGTTTAATAAATAAGAGAAAAATGGTTTGTATGTGATGTGTAGAAATGTGACACTTAAAAAACCAAATGATGGTAACATGTAGCAGGGCTGCACAATATATCGAAATTGTCGAAATATCACAACTGTAAATATCGCGATATGCATACTGCAAGGGTTTGCGATAACAGCGATTTGAATACTTCAAAAAGTTATGAAAAGTCAAAGTTTTAGGGTGACGTTCTTTCCTCAAAAGAACATGAAATATGTTTGATGGTTATGCCATTTTTCAGTTTATAACTATACACTGTGTATGTGTATGTGTGTATATAAATACATATATAAATTTAAATTGATTTTACGCGCTTGTAGCATTATTGTATTGCATATTGCATTATTTAACAAGTTATCGCAAATGGCATTTTCCTCAGTATCGTGCAGCCCTGGCATGTAGTTCAAGTGTAAATGAATCTTCTGTTGGAGTGGCTGACTTTTGGGTGTGGCAGCGACAAGATGACAGCTTAGCGCTGCATGTTATTAGCATAATCAGTGTGGAGCTTAGTTTGAATCTAATCTCTGTGTGGTCTGATATGCTGCATGCTGGCAGTAGTTTAGTATTCCACAGACTGTCTGCTTTTGCTTTATGCTGTGCTGCTCTGACAGAACACTGACATTTTCTCATGGCCTTCTCACAACCAGCAGAATCCTCACCAGCTTTATCTTCTCCTCTTCTATAAATATAGTGTGTGTGTAGAAATAGTAGGAATTGCAACATTGTTGTTGGTAAAGAAACAGGACATTTGAAGATCGGATAAACATCGCCTGGTCCAGTTGGAGTGAGCCTGTGCCCACTGTAGGGCTGGGCGATATTGCAAAAAGAAAAAAAAATATCAATGTTTTCAAATTTATGAACGATTCTCAATTACACTTTCTTTTTGTTTTGTTTGTTTTTGCATAATGCAATTATTTAAAAAATTGCATAGTCAACTTGGGGTATTAGCTTTTGTTAAATCTGTAGCACTGACTATAAAGTTCACTGTTTGAGAAAGAAAATATACAGCACTCATCTCCTAGCTTGTTGCTAAAAAAATACAAACATGAGAGTGTCAGTTTTCCCACTTTGTCTGTTGAAAGTGCCGAGGTCGAAAATCACGTAATTCCGAATAGTGAATTACGACTTAGATGTAATGCAGCATTATATTTTACATAAACTTGTTCATCTGACTTTTCAAACCTGTACCAATTCATATCTCTGAAGTGATATTTGAACCTTTCTTTGCTGCGAGCTCAGTCCTCGACGAAGTGCTGCCTGTTTATCTTGGCAGGTTTTTTTAATCTAAGCGCACAGTGTTTGAAGGTAGCGCAGGCTGTAGGAGGCATGTATCAGGTTAAGAAGGCTGTGTTTTCCTTCATATTGGTGTAAACTTTTAGAGCATTTATGAATGTTTTAATTAACAATGTAAATATATACACTGCTCAAAAAAATTAAAGGAACACTTTGGAAACACATCAGATCTCAATGGGGAAAAATATCATGCTGGATATCTGTACTGATATGGACTGGGTAATGTGTTAGGAACGAAAGGATGCCACATCGTTTGATAGTAATGAAAATTATCAACCTACAGACGGCTGAATTCAAAGACACCCCGAAAATCAAAGTGAAAAAATGATGCAGCAGGCTAGCCCATTTTGCTGAAATTTCATTGCAGCAACTCAAAATAGTACTCAGTAGTTTGTATGGCCCCCACGTGCTTGTATGCATGCCTGACTACGTAAGGGCATGCTCCTAATGAGACGACGGATGGTGTCCTGGGGTATTTCCTCTCAGATGTGGACCAGGGCATCACTGAGCTCCTGGACAGTCTGAGGTGCAACCTGGCGGCGTCAGATGGACCGAAACATAATGTCCCAGAGGTGTTCTATTGGATTTATTGGGTCAGGAGAGCGTGGGGGTCATTCAATGGTATCAATTCCTTCATCCTCCAGGAACTGCCTACATACTCTCACCACATGAGGCCGGGCATTGTCGTGCACCAGGAGGAACCCAGGACTCACTGCACCAGCGTAGGGTCTGACAATGGGTCCAAGGATTTCATCCCAATACCTAATGGCAGTCAGGGTGCCATTGTCTAGCCTGTAGAGGTCTGTGCGTCCCTCCATGGATATGCCTCCCCAGACCATCACTGACCGACCACCAAACCGGTCATGCTGAACGGTGTTACAGGCAGCATAACGTTCTCCACGGCTTCTCCAGACCCTTTCACGTCTGTCACATGTGCTCAGGGTGAACCTCATCTTATCTGTGAAAAGCACAGGGCACCAGTGCCAATTCTGGTGTTCAATGGCAAATGCCAATTGAGCTCCACGGTGCCAGGCAGTGAGCACAGGGCCCACTAGAGGATGTCGGGCCCTCAGGCCACCCTCATGAAGTCTGTTTCTGATTGTTTGGTCAGAGACATTCACACCAGTGGCCTGCTGGAGGTCATTTTGTAGGGCTCTGGCAGTGCTCATCCTGTTCCTCCTTGCTCAGAGCAGCAGATACCGGTCCTGCTGATGGGTTAAGGACCTTCTAAAGCCCTGTCCAGCTCTCCTAGAGTAACTGCCTGTCTCCTGGAATCTCCTCCATGCTCTTGAGACTGTTCTGGGAGACACAGCAAACCTTCTGGCAATGGCACGTATTGATGTGCCATCCTGGAGGAGTTGGACTGCCTGTGCAACCTCTGTAGGGTCCAGGTATCGCCTCATGCTACCAGTAGTGACACTGACCCTAGCCAAATGCAAAACTAGTGAAAAACAGTCAGAAAAGATGAGTAGGGGAAAAAATGTCCGTGGCCTCCACCTGTAAAACCATTCCTGTTTTGGGGGTCGTCTCATCTAGTGCACCTGTTGTTAATTTCATTAACACCAAAGCAGCTGAAACTGATTAACAACCCCCTCTGGTACTTAACAAACCAGATCAATATCCCAGGAGTTTAACTGACTTGATGCTATACTCTGATTAAAAAGTGTTCCTTTAATTTTTTTAAGCAGTGTGTGTATGTGTATGTGTGTGTGTGTGTGTGTATATGTATATATATATATATATATATATATATATATATATATTACACACATTGTGTGTGTGTGTGTGTGTGACATGTACAATCTCAGTTAAAACATTTTAAAAATCAGAGTGCCTAAGACTTTTGCGCAGTACTGTACACTCAAAATATATAAAATAACAAAAACAGAAGTGTCCGAATACTTATTTCCCCTCACTGTATGTGAGTAGACAAATCTGATTTATTCTCACAATAATGTAGACAGATGTCAACACTTGGTATGGTGGTAAAGTGTCTTGTCTGGTAACGCACACAGCTGAGGTGTCGGGGTGGGACTGGCACTTGGCCAATGGCAAGCCTGTCGCCACAGCAACCACTTTGACACAGTGGGCCATGCTATTCTCAAAAGCAGGCATACCAGCTAGGTTTTTTTTTTTCTTTAGTAAATGCAACAATAAAAGTCACTTAGTCATTGTGTAGTGAGTTTAACCTTTGGAACGTGCGTTTGGGTGTGACATCATGTTTGGAATGTGTGTATGGGAAGTCATGCATCACTCCCACATGCTGCTTTACTGTTAAACGTTAATGGTATGTCAAGTACTGTGCAGCTTTTACTATTTGTTAAATATTTATTAACATTCTGCTGCCCTGTTGTTCAGATATTGAATTGGGTTGTTGAGTCTTTTGACTTGTGTGTGTGTGTGTGTCTGTGGTATTATCAAGGGTGTCTGAAACATCTCAGTAATTGGTAGTTTACTTTATGTCTGATTTTCTGTTTGTTCCTTTGTCTTTAGGTAGTGAGAAAGCCGGGTGAAGACATCATCACATCATTTACTGGTCGTTCCTTCTGGACTGCTGAGACATGTCTCAAGGATTACATACACATTCTTCAGAATGGTACACAGAGCATTTCTTGCTTGTTTGGTAGTGTGTTATGTCGATCAAATCTAAATGTACAACTTCCCTTATTTATACAAAGTACCATAGAATGGTATACAGTTAGCGACTGTAGACCATTTATTGCTTTGCACAATGCCTCAGCATGCCTCAGCTCTGTGCATCAGAGGAAAAGGGACCTGCATCCTATACGCTCTTACCAGTCAGTCCCTTCCCCCAGTATAACACGCGACTACCGTGTTCGGGAATAATCCATCACCCAAACAATATCCGCTTAGCGGTGGTCCTGAGTTGGTTCTGTTTCCCTGATGGACTACATGGCAACAGATGGGATGCAGTTAGTAACTGTACACCCATATTGTAATTCTATCTGACAAAATGGCTAATGAATGTAGCTACACGGCAAGTGAAAATAAACCGGCTAAAAAGTGTTTCCTAGTTTATGTTCTGCATCGTTCTGCTTAATATCCATAAAAAGCAACTCCAGCAAGTTTTTTCCTGTTGTTCAAACACCGTCTGTGTCACCAGCGTAATCACTGGGGAGAGTCAACCACAGAAAGACGTTATTTACTTACTGTTGGACTGTTTTTGATCATTTTTGTGAGAAATTAAGTTTCCTGAAGTTGCTCTTGAAATCTTCAGATTTTAACATCTTTCCAGAACGTATTATTCATTTTCCTAACTTGAATTTCTCATTGTGCTTAGATGAGTATACTATGACTCTGAGACTATGGCCAGCGAACCCCTCGAAGGTTTCCACGAGGTGAACCTGGCATCACCAACCACCCCGGACTTGCACGGCGTCAACGAGCCACACACGCCGAAGCTCAGCGCGCCACCTAGCACCCTGTACCGTACACACTCCGTGACCTCTAACCCCTGTCCTCCTAACACTCTCTATGTCGACCAGTTACCCACCCAGCCAGTGTACCCTGCTCCCAGAGACCTGGACAACGATGAGCCACACAACGGCAGGTAATAATGAGCAGCTAGCTTGTTCACACGTGCCCTCATTATGTTTTTTTGTCTGAAAAGTGGTCTGTTATGTAATATGCTGCTTTCTTTACTGACATACAAACATTTTTCTGTAACATTTAATTTTGTGCTGGAAGTTATCACTTATGTTATAAACACTTCTTCCCTCAACAGCCTCTGTCTTAAAGTTAATGCTTTGTGGATTATGTGGATCGTTTACTATACAGCTCACTGCGGATTAGCTGTTACTATAGAAACAATAACATATTAAAATTAGTGCATTCATAAATAAAATAAACCTGTGATTTGAATGACATAAATTCAATCATTATCTTCTGATCTGAATTCTGATTGGTGAATTCAACAGCACTGTGGTGTACACATGGTGATTAACTCTGATTTCTCCCACGCAATATGCAAATAAGTGGGAAGTCAGCCGGCTGTGAACATGGCAGGAGTAGGGTCATGAGAGCTTGTTTTATTGTACAGCCTGTACTTTCTTGTCCTCTGCCAACGATGGGGTCGTTTCCGACTGCTGTGTCTTAGGAGGTGACATGAACAACGACGTGCCTTGTTTACAGCAATTGCGGAGTCTTCTTTTTTTCCCCTAGGATTAAAAAAATAATAATGTGATGCCATTTCCTGTGGGTGGATCGTTTCTTCGTAATTGCAGGCTCATGTGAACATGTTGCATTTAACACAAGCCAGAGATCTGATCACTATGCAAGCCAGACTATGTGTGGAGGTGGTAAGCCTGACGCAAACACGCTCCACTGTTGTAGGTTCATTTACGCTTGTGTTTTTTAATGTGGTTAAATTGCCATCTTGACTTTTCAGTCATCTAATGCAAGTTTTAAAGGTGGGTCTGAAACATGAATTTTATTTTTAATGGTTAAAATTAATAGGGTGTTCTGCAATTAATTAATTACCTTCATTTACATTTATGACATTTGGTAGATGCCCTTATCCAGAACGATGTACATTTTTCTCATTTATACAGCTGAGCAGTTGAGGGTTAAGGGCCTTGCTCAGAGGTCCAGCAGTAGCAGCTTGGCAGTGCAGGGATTTGAACTCATGACCCTTGGATCAGAAGTCCAGTTTCTTAACTCTACCTTCATTATTGCCTGTTTTGTTTTGCTTTTTCTTTTCAGTATTCACCTGTCCAGTTTGAGTGATCCAGTGTCCACTGAAGCCTCAAATTCCAGTTCTTGTTTGTTCTTGTTTCTGCTGTTGTAGCCCATCTGCCTCAAGGTTCAGCATGTTCTGAGATGCTTTTCTGCTGACCATGGTTGTAAAGAGTGCTTAATTGAGTTATCGTAGCTTTCCTGTCAGCTCGAATCATTCTCCTGTGACCTCTTTCATTGACAAGGCGTTTCTGTCCACACGACTGCCGCTCGCTGGGTGTTTTTTGTTTTTCACACCATTCTGTGTAAACTCTAGACACTGTTGTGTGTGAAAATCCCAGGAGATCAGCAGTTTCTGAACTACTCAAACCAGCCTATTTGACATTGAGAACAATGCCCCAGTCAAAGTCAATGAAATTACATTTTTACTCCATTCTGATATTTGATGTGAACCTTAGCTGAAGCTCGTGACCTGTTTCTGCATGATTTTTTTTAATGATTGGATAATGCCATGAATGTACAGGTGTTCCTAACAAAGTTGTCAGTGAGGGTATGTTTGTTTTTATGCTGAAGCCTAAAAACCTTTAACATTTCTACATGGACAGATTACTTCAAAGTACTTTCATATTCTCAAATGTAAATTTTTGCTACTGTGTCAATGAAGGTGTAAAACATTTCACAGTTTTGAAAACCTGCATTATAAAATTGTCTCGATTGTAGTCAGGTAATCGTCAGTCATGCTGATTATTAATTTGTGGGAACCTTGTGTTCTTTGTTTCCACAGCTTGCCCGGACTGGAGGGCTCCGCCTCACAGGAGGCAGTTGATGGGAGCGCCTCATTGGGCGAAGAGGGAGAGGACCCCTTGGGCCTGAGCACAGACAGCCTATCACGACTCAGAAGCCCTTCTGTGATGGAAGTCAGAGAAAAAGGATACGAGAGGCTGAAGGAAGAGCTCGCCAAAGCCCAGCGGGTAAGGGATTAGTTAAATCCAATTCATTATCCCAGTAACAGTAAACATCCTCACTGTAGTTTATATCCATAACCTTACACTACAGTCAAAATAGTCTGAGTACCAAGCACTAGCAATAGTACCAAGCACTGCTTTTATCTCAGTAATCGTATAAAATGATATTTCGTAAAATAAAATTACACAGTAGTTACTAATATGCTAGAAGTGTTCGATTGAAAACAGTAGCAGTCAGTAAGTGTTGCTGCCACAGAGCAACTCGGGTAAATGTCCATGCGGGTTTCCTCGGGGTTCTCCTGTTTCCTCCCACCTCACAAAAACATGCCAGTAGTTGCTGGGTACGCTAAATTTCCCCTAGGTGTGAATGTGTGTGCAAATGTGTGTGCATGGTGCCCTGCATTGTTCCCGAGATAGGCTCTGGATCCACTGCAGCATACCTGATACCATTTGAATGAAATATGCGGCAGCACTGCAAGTTTTACAAAATAATTGGTTATTCGGATACATTTCCCTTACATACAGTGACTTTTTTTAAGAACATAAATGATGTAATCTGAGTAAAAGTTGAGTAATCTGAGTAATGAACCAGACTTTTGGACAGTGTAAGTGTCTCACATTTTGTTGCCTATGCATGAAGGCTTCCAAGTAAACAAGAATGACTCAAATTGCTGTTAGAAAGTTGTAGGATGATGCAGGAATATCTTTTTTTTTTTTTTTTTTTTTTTTTGTACCAGCAGCTAGAACAAAATGTGTCACTGAAGAGCAGTGTGGCATTGTTCAAAGTGATTTATAATTTATAACAACATTATAGCTTATAACAACAATTTGTCAGTGCTATAGTTCCATCTTTTCATGCCCTTTTTTAGGTTTGACACAGTTTGAGTATGGTTTAAAAACTGGCACACAGTGTTTTATTGACTATGGATTTAACAGTCAAATCACAAAATGACTCTAATGTAGCCAGATATAGAAATATTGCAAGCTTAATTTTACATTTATCTTTAATTGGGTGCATTAATGTTAGAGAGTAAATGCATCTTTACTATGTGTGTGCACTTTAACATCAACATACATTCGTGTCCGTTTAGTGCTGTGTAGAGAAAAACGTTTTCCCCGTTTGTCTGCGCAAGCTGTAGTGTCATGTGTCTATTTACAGTAATGAGCAAATAGGAATTGTGTGTGATAACGACTCAGACTCGAAGAGCTGGTCAGTAAAGACAGAAAGTTGGCCCGCAGCCACCATATTTTCCAGCCTTGCTCTGTTAATCCAGACTGACAGTGTAAACACTGCGCAAAAATGACATCTTAGCAAATGAAAATATCTTTAATAAGTGAAGTGACTTGTGGCCAAGTATGGTGACCCATACTAGGAATTTGTGCTCTACATTTAACCCATCCAAGTGCACACACACAGTAGTGAACACACACACACACACACGGAGCAGTGGGCAGCCTTTTTTTTTTTTTTTTTTTTTTGCTGTGGCGCCCGGGGAGCAGTTTGGGGGTTCGGTGCCTTGCTCAAGGGTCTCGCCTCAGTCGTGGTATCGAGGGTGGAAGAGAGCGCTGGTCATTGACTCCCCCCACCTGCAATCCCTGCCAGACCTGAGACTCGAACCCACAACCTTCAGGTTCACCTTCGGGTTGCAAGTCCGAATCTCTATCCATCAGGCCACGACTGCCCTCATCAGATTGATCTAGTATTTCTTATTAAAAAAGATAAGATCTATTTCTAGCTGTTTTAAATAATCTTATTCTATTAGCAGATAATTTTGCTATATTTTAGTGTGTATTTCTAGAATGAAGCTGAATGATCTGCCAAAAGAATGGAAAAAAACCTGAAAGCTTGAAATGTCTAGAAACAGGTTTAACAGGTTTAGTCGTCTTTGATTTATTGTAATCTTATATTAGGAAATATTAGATACATTTGATTATATTCGAGATATCTTCATTTGCTAAAATGTCTTTTTTTTTTGCAGTGGAAACTATGGTAACTGCTGGTACTTAGAGATGGTGTTGTGTATGTTTCCATATGTTTCCATATGTTTCCATGTTTCCACTTTCTTGACTATAATGCAACACATATCAGACTATTAAAAAGACAGCTGCAGAAATGAACAGAAAAGGAAGAAGTCAGTGAGTGTGACAGAGAAATCAAGAGGTCAGGAAGACTCCAGTTTGGTGTAAAAGTCTGAGGCCTATACCAAGTGGACTGTTTTTATTTAGGCTAGTGATTCAGCACTCTATATATAGGAAATACATGACAGTTTGCATTCAAGCTGTGCAATGCCCAATTCCTCTATCTATATTGGATTTTTTGCATTTATATTTAGCATTTTCCATTTCATTATTATTACATATGACGGTGTAATCGTGTCAGCCGGTTATATCATCTTTCTTTCCTTTATTTTTCTTTAATCAGTGTTGTTTTGATCTCCCTTATTTTTATCCTTATCCTTTACGCTCCGTATGTGGCATCAACATGCCGAGACGTGTTTTTTGCTTTTTCTTTTGCTTGGACTGCTGGCTGCTACACGATGCACAGCACTGTTTACTCACAGTAAGCCCCTAATCCCCAAAGATTACGAGAGAATCCACTGTGGATGTAGGGCAGGTGTTAACATATAGGAAGGAGGAGAAGGAGATTTAAACCATATCAGCCTTCCGCATGATGGAGAATGTGATATCTCTGGTGAAGCTTGAAGCAGTACTGAGGAGAGACAGATGATATAGAGAGAGTCTTATGTGTTTCACTGAGACTTGGCTGCAGGAACACAGTCCCAATGCAAACCCTAACACTGATGGCTTTGTGTTATTCTGTGTGGAGAGAAACCATTAAATGTGCTAGGAGGAGATCTGTGTCACACGAACATTTAGCAGTCTATTCAGATTGATATAATAAAGAATGTGTCTTATAAGCTATAGGGTTAAGCTTGAAGGAATGTTTCTGTAACTCCGACTGCAACAGGAGTAGACATTATTATAATCGTTTGCATCTCACCTCTATATATAGAAGCAGTCAGAAATTCACTCGCATCCAGTCTGAAAAACAGTCTAACAAACTCCTTGGTACTTTCATGGCTACAGTTGAGGCCAAAAGTTTACATACACCTAGCCTAAAGATATTCAGTCTCCGTTTTTCACAACTCCACACATTTCATGTTACTATACATTTTATTTGCAAATCAATTAGAGCATCTACTTTGCTCACATCAGAGATCATTTGTAGCAATTGATAATTGATTAGCAATTGATTATTTATTTCAGATTTAATTCTATATCAGAATTCCAGTGGGTTTATGTGGGAAAATATAAGCAGCTACAAGGCAAGTTCACAAGTCCGATTCCTTCTCAGGAGCAATTTCAAAACATAAAAGTACCATGAGCATCTGTACAAACATCCGTATGCAAATGTAAAAATCTTGAGACCACACAGATGTTTAGGAAGAAGGCACAAATTAACTGCCAAGGATGAATGAACTTTGGTCCGAAAGGTTCAACTGAACCCCAAGACAACAGTAAAGGAACTGGTGAAGGAGTTGAAGGCATCAGGTACCAAAGTATGTACATCCACCATTAAGAGAATCCTACATCACCATTGCCTGAAAGCACAAAATAAAGCACAGGACTTGCTCTGTAACAATGTGAAGCTTATCGTTCTACGGTTCTGCCAACACCTGACAGACCGGATTATAGCCTAGTTCTGCTAACACAATATACCAATCTGATTTTGTTCACTGGAAACGTGTGATTATGAAGACAGTGAGGAGTGTCACAGGAAGCGACTAAGACTTTTAGTGATGCTCTGGATGAGGCATATGCATGTGCTTGGGAAGAAATGAAAGGAGAGAAAGATTTGTATTGAAGAATGGTGGTATAATAAAAGATAAACAGTTTCAAGAATGTGGTTGAGGGGGTAACTGAGGAGGACTTGGAAATGACCACTGAGCTAAATCCGACTGTTTCCTGTCCCTCAACTGGTAAATACATAATATCTCTCTTAGCCACTCACTACACAACACTACAGTGTTTGTTCTATCTCTTTGTACAGTTGTCATCAGAATTACTGGTTCTTATATTTATCTTCACAAGCACTAGCAATTACAGACTGCTATGAATAGCAACATTATTACATAGAGAGCTGAAGGTGTGCATCAGACTGGGACCCATGGGACATAACTAAAAAGTCTCAGCCGGTTTTCGCTCTCATGTGGGTGGGAGCGGGCAGGATTGCTCAAAACTCCTTCAAGAGCGAGTGATAGTGAAATTAAATAAACAGTCTCACAGGACTGGACAGCATCAGTGACGTGCTACATTGTCTGTTTAGTCTCACCTCAGATGCTCCGCTAACAGGCAGTGGAGTGTCTAATGTACACTATATGACCAAAAGTATGTGGACACCCCTCCTAGTTATTGAGTTTGGTGTTTCAGCCACACCCATTTGTTAACAGGTGCATAAAATCAAGCACATAGCCATGCAAGTTCCATAGACGAACAACGGCACTAGAATGGGCCGTAATGAAGAGCTCAGTGACTTTAAACGTGGCACTGTCATAAGATGCCACCTTTGCCACAAGTCAGTTCATGAATTTTGTGCCCTGCCAGATCTGCCCCAGTAAAATGCAAGTGCTATTATTGTGAAATGGAAGCATCTAGGAGCAACAACAGCTAAACCATGAAGCAGCAGCCCATGCAAGCTCACAGATTGGGGTCGCTGAGTGTGTAGCGTGTAAAATTCGCCTATCGTCTGTTGCTATGTAGAGTTCCAAACTGCCTCTGGAACTCCATATTAATGCCCATGGTTTTGGATTGGGATATCCAAGCAGCTCCTATAGGTGTGATGTTCAGGTGTCCACATATGTTTGGCCATATAGGGTATCTTGTACACTCTTCTGGCCACAACCTTCAGAATCATGAAGGCTGCAATCAGATTGGCTCTCTGTACTTCCGTGCACCAGTTTTCAGAAGGAAAATGAGCATCACGAAACAATGAGCTTTTTTGGAGCAAGATATAGTAATTTGATTGGAGAAAGTCCCATCTTTAAAAGCTTTAACATGTTTGCCAACAGGCTATGGGAGAATCTACCATAGATGGATGGATGTGAAGATGGTGAAGTAAAAAGACTGGTGTCCAAACTGACGACCGTCATGGTATATTGGTCAGTTTGAGACGTTGATTCTGTAGTAAGATGATCCAACTACGGTGTAGCAGGAGTGCTTTAGGAAGTAATTTCTGCTCACTGCTATCAGATGTGTGTAACTTGTATCTGATTGGTCTACAAAGGTTTTACTCCTGTTTAGCACTTTATTCCTATTTGATATATAACTGCTATGCATTTGTATTGCTTTTCTTTCATGTATTCTTTTTGCTTTGTGTGGCTGGTGTAACAAAGCTGTCTGTCTGATGCTGATGCAGTGTTTTAGACGGCTGATTAAAAGCCCACATCACTTGCACACTAAAAGTGCTTACGTGTGTGTATTTAAGTTTTTGCCATCTCTGAACACAGGAAGAGGGGGCTCATGGTCATCTCCAAAATTAGTGGTAAATATGAGTTTAAAATAAGGTTATGAAAAAATGTCTTTGTGGTTAATTAACTTAATCTCACACAAATATCAGTTATTGGCACCACGGCATTTAATACTATGTTCAACCTCCCTTCTTCTATAGGTCTTCTGTAATGCTTGATGTGATTGAAGAATATAGAGCAAGGAATATGAGACTGACTACTCAATACACACACTCCAGATCCTCCAGGGTCCTAGGTCCTCTTTTGCAGACTCCCCTCTACTGCTCACTACACATGTTTTCAATGGGGTTTAGATCAGGGGATTGGGATGTCCATGCCAAAAACTTTCTGTTGTCACTGAAACATTTTTGTGTGGATTTGGATCATCATCCTGTTGGAAGCGTCAACCACACCCCGTTGTATCTTCTTGGCTAGATTTTCATTTTAAATAGTACTAAAGTAGTACTTCATGGACTCCATTATGCCATGTATCCTGACAAGGTTCCCAGGGCCTTTGGATGAAAAACCAGCTCCCAACTGCCAGTATTTTTATTTCTATTTTTGTCACATCTGACCATAGAACCCAGTTCCAGTCAAAGTTCCAGTAGTGTCTAATAAACTCTAGACACTTACCTTTATGGTTGGAGAAAGAAAAGTCTTTCTTCTGATACAGCTTCCAAATAATTTATTGAAACAGAACTGGTGTCTAACTGTAGGTTTGGAGACCCCAAATATGTAGCACCTTCTACAAATTTCTACCTGCAATCCTTATAATTTTTAATTTATAAAATGCATTGGCCTCTTTTTGTTGTCTCATTTTAATTACTTTCTAGGCTTTTGTGTCACCTCATATTGATGCCCCAGTGAAACAGTCATGGAAGGCTGTGAAAGCAAACACACTAAGGTGAACTTAAAGTAAAACATAAATTGCAACATGCTTGGGTTACATTTTGTTCATCAGAGTTTTTTTTTATGACAATATTTTCAGTGTGAGATTAAACTATTTAACCACAAAAACATTTTTCAGTACTTTTTTATGCCTCTGCCACTGAGTGGGGGAGGCATCAGGTTTTCAAGTTTGTCCATCCGAGGTCCTCATTAGTGCGATATCTCAGGAACGAGTGGCTGAACATTTGTAGAATTTACATGGAATTATCATTGTAACTAGCAGATGAAATGATTAGATTAGAGACAAGTCACAGTAAGGTCAAATATCTGAAATAGTTGTGCTTCAATAGCCTTTTTCATGTTTGTCATACAGAGATGTTACTTACACATTAATGTTCAGGAACTCAAGGCCCATTTTTGGCTAGCTACGATTTTTGTCGTTGGCCCACCAGTGCATCTGTCCGTGTGTCAGTCCATCCATGTGTCTCACTCTCAGATTCTATTTTGCGCGATATCTCAAGAGCGAGTTGTTAGATTCTGAGATTGGGTCAAGGTAACAGCAAGGGCAAATATCTGAAATAGTTTTTCTTCAATAGCTTCCTTCCTGTCTGAAGGATATTTTAAGGGTAGCTCTGGCTTACAAATGAGTAACAAAAAGGACTAGACTTGTTGTTAGCGGAGGCGTCCCAATCGACTCCATTGGCACTGAATTTGGCTTGTTTTAACCCATCGTTACCAAGGGAGCCAATAATTCTGGAGCTGACTGCCTGTGTGAATGTTGTCTGGCTGTATGAGTGGTCGCTGTATGTTGTGGGTAAGCACTGAACTGGTGTCACTGGAGTGTCTGTATTACTAAAATGAACTCACAGCACTATATCAGTAACATTCTCATCTCATTAATGAACCTGATCTTACTTCATTTCATGTATTTTGTATACATTCATTTGCTCTACATTGAGAAAGTGAAACTGGAGAAAGTGAAGTTGTTTATCAAGTGGACAGTGTTACTGAGAAACTAAATACACTTTGCTCTATGAGTGTGTTCAGATGACACTCATTTGTGATACAGCCATGACTTTTTTTTTCCTGGCCACTGAAAAGAAAAGTAAAATCCACATTTCCCTACCCGCTTTTTGTTCATTCATTTATTATTTTTCCCATTTTCTTTTTGTCTTCATTTCATTGTTTGTTGCCTTAAGGAGCTTAAGTTAAAAGACGAGGAGTGTGAGAGACTTTCTAAAGTCAGGGACCAGCTGGGGCAGGAGCTGGAGGAACTCACTGCTAGCCTGTTTGAGGTTTGTTGTCATTTGTTTGGTTTCTTCTCCTTCCTGGTCAAATAAAAAAAAAAAAAAAAGACCACAGGGGTGTGTTTTTACTTTGTTAGTGGGTATTTTTGCCAAGATACAGAGCTTCTCAGCAGCTGCATAGCACATCTACAGCTTATTACAGGCTTTGTAGGGATGGATGACTTTGTATAATTCATGTCCAGCATGCAAGAAAATAAATGAACAAAACAAAAAGAAGTTACACTGCAATATCTATGTAATTATAGCTGTGTTGGACATTATAATGAAGAAACAGCTACCAGATATGGCGAAAGAAATTATAGTTGAATGAAATATCTTGATAAAAATAGTTTTGACTGAAAAAAAGATTCACTTGAGAATCATGATGTGCTGATGAGCTGCTTGAGTAGCTGTTTGTCTTTCTATATTCATGTTTTCCTTTGTCATTGTTTTTGGCTTCATGTACCCTCCTACTACACCTCTATTTCTGTTTCACATCACTTGCTTCCTACCTCTCCTGTGTCTCCACTGTCTTTCGTAGAGACGTTGGCTAACTCGCTTCTCTTTTGAGTGTGCGTATGTGTGTGAGGCAAGCTTGACTGGCTTGGGTTGGCTCTCGGTATGGGGAATCATGGAAAATGATGGCAATGTGGGACACTTGGGAAGCTGATCCAACTCTGACGTGAATGCTGTCTCAACAGGAAGCTCATAAGATGGTGCGAGAAGCGAACGTGAAGCAGGCCACAGCAGAGAAGCAGTTGAAGGAAGCCCTCGGGAAGGTGAGAAACAGCGGTTACGCTGGGGGTGGTGTTTGGTCTGTGGGTTGGAGTTTTGGAAGAAAATGTTAGCTTGAGCGCATAGAAACTTTTTTCATGGCGTCAGAGAAGTTGTTGTGTCAAATACTTCAGGGTTATGAGAGTTGCTTCTGTGAATAGATTGCTCAGTGCAAGCCTTCTTTTCACAAAACTGCATCTGGAAAAATAAACTGTCTAATGAACAGATTTAATTAAGATTTAATTAATTAAATAAGATTTGCAGCTAATACAATTTAATACTCCTTAAATATTGTAGGCTATTATAGACTAGTTTAAATCTAGTTGACCTTTGTGATGCTCATGTTATTAAAAACATGATTAAACGTGATAAACCATTGGATTCATGACAAAATATACTACTAAACTACTACTACTAAATTTCTACTAAACTAATTGAACATCAGTACAGATGATAATAATAAGATAAATTATGAACAAGTGCCATCTTTTATCCCTCCTCCCTCCTTTCCTCTGCTTTTCTCCACCTCTTTACAGATTGATGTTCTCCAGGCCGAGGTGGCTGCACTGAAAACTCTTGTTCTGTCCACGTCTCCTACGTCACCATGTAAGGAGCTGCCATCGGGCTCCAAGGTGCCATTTAAGAAAGGCCACGTGCGCAACAAGAGCACCAGTAGCGCTATGCTGGGCAGCCAGCAGGAGCTCAGCGTTCCCCAGCCCATCATACGTGACTGCAAGGAGGCAAGAAACCTGTTCAATTTTTTATACTCTCTGCACACTCATCATACATTATATGGCCAGAAGTTTGTGGACACCTGCCCATCGCAGCGATATGTGCTTGTTGAACATCATGTTCCAGATTTAATCCCCCTTTGCTGTTATAATATCCTCCACTCTTCTGGGAAGGCGTTTCACTAGATTTTGGAGCGTGGCTGTGGGGATTTGTGATCATTCAGCTACAAGAGCATTAGTGAGGTCAGGCACTGATGTCCGTTGAGGAGGTCTGGGGTGCAGTCAGTGTTCCAGTTCATCTCAAAGGTGTTCAGTGGGATTGAGGTCAGGACTCTGTGCAGGACACTCGAGTTCTTCCACTCCAAACTTGGCAAACCATGTCTTCATGGAGCTCGCTTTGTGCACAGGCGCATTGTCATGCTGGAACACGTTTGGGCCTCTTAGTTCCAGTGAAGGGAAATTGTAATGCTACAGTATACAAAGACATTCTGTACAATTGTGTGCTTCTAACTTTGTGGACAGTTTGAGGAGGAACCACATACGGGTGTGATGGTCAGGTGACCACAAACCTTTGGTCGTATAGTGTATATTTCTCATATCAAATGACACAAGAGTCATTTGGCCAAAATGTTCAGAGGCGCAGAGACAAATCACTAGCTCACGAGCTCTGGAAATGCAGATATTTGGAGTTACCCAGCAGACAGATTCAGGTTCAGGAGACTGCTGAGGCATTAGTCACCAGCGAATTTTCTTCTCTCATCCAGCAAATACCGAAAGAAAAAAAAAATCCCGACATAATCAGGCTGCACACACTGACATGCCTATTTTCTCAAATAATAACCATTATATCTATGGATTTGCTCTTTGGCTTATTTCATCACAAGACTTTTCTGATGTTTCTCCCGCAATGCTTTTTCAATTAACTAAAGCTACAAGCTGGTGAGCGCAGATTAGAGTATGCATGTTAAGTTGAAGTTAGACCTCAGTGAATTTGTTTAGGTTTTTTTTTTTTTTTTTAAGTCTCAATAAAGTGAAGAGTATATTTGAGGAGAAAAAATATGTTTTGTATTTTCTTTGTTATAGGCCTTGTGTGCTGCCTTGTGTTTCAGTCATTAATTGTTAACTGTTTGTTAATGTTATCAATAATAGATTAAAAAATTGCCTTAAACCCTAAACTGTATACCACACTACTTGTAATTTTGCACAGTACACATCTGGTTGATGGTAGAGCGATTTTTTTTTTAGTTATTTTTTAAACTGTTACTGCTTGCTCGTGTAGGTGGATTCCATTCTGTTCAGTGAGTTTAAGGCATGGAAGGAGGAACCCACTTTGGAAAGGAGTTGCTCTTTCTTGGACCGAATCTACAGAGAGGACATTTACCCGTGTCTCACGTTCTGCAAGAGTGAGGTGTGTGCACCCACCTTAAATAATAAAGCTCCTTTGTCATCCTGTTGGTCTTAGAGACATGATTTTCATTCTTATGGACTGTGTCGCTAATGTGTTAAGGCCAAATACAGAATATTAGATTAATTACTAATAAATTACTGCTTTTCTGTTTTACCATCGTTTCGTGTATACAGAGCAGCTCTTAATACGAACGCTAATTGTAGTGTTCTCATGGTATGTTAATATGTACCGTGATAAATGTAAAGGAAATATTTGGGCCTGCTACAGTGTAAATTGCACACCTTGGGCACATTTAGGAAAACATTAACTAGACACCTGAACTTCCGTGAGTAAATGTGACATGATGTTTTGTTGGAACCTGGTGGGTGTAGTATGATTGCCTGTGCCATCAGATTTGCATGAGTTATACCCTAGGCTGGAAGGGAGAATTCGTTTTACATATGAGCTTATTTCTTCCTGACAACTTAACAATAAGTGTGTATAACTACATATATATATATATATATATATATATATATATATATATATATATATATATATATATATATATATATGAGGAGCTTCATTTAATGTTGATATCAAACATCAGAATTGAGGAAAAAATGTGATTTGGCTGATTTGAATATTTCACAAACTGCTGATCTCCTGGGATATTCAAACACATCATTGTCTAATCTCTAGAGTGTACAAACCTTGTGAGTGAGAGAGGTTCAGGCTGGCAGGAAGGCCATAGTAACTCAATTAAACACTCTTTACAAGCATGGGAACAGAAAAGTATCTCAGAACACTTCAAACATTGAGGTGGGTGGGTTACAAGAGGAGAAGACCACATCAGGTTCCACTAGTGTCAGCCAAGTACAGTAATCTGAGGCTACAGTGGGCACAGACTCAACTGGGTAGTTGAATCTGGAAAAATATGGCCTGGTCTTTTTCCAGTCTGGTCAGTTTCAGTGAGCCTGTGCCCACTGCAGCCTCAGATTTCTATAATTTTGTATAGGAAGATAAAAATGAAGATGGCATATAGAAAAGCAATTTATATAAAATGATATGCACCAAGAAACTGACATATGAGAATAATGAAATTTATTGAAACATTTTTGTTTTTATAGCTGGGCTCAGCGATCCTGGAGGCTGTGGAGAGAAACACACTGAGTGTGGAGCCAGTGGGATTCCAGCCGCTGCCAGTAGTCAAAGCCTCAGCCGTGGAGTGTGGAGGGCCCAAGTGAGTAATGCCAATCACATGCTTCCTACCCAACAACAGCAGGCATGCTGTGAAGAGGACTGATGATTGGCCTTTTTAATAAACAAATAAATGACTAAATAAATGAATGAATAAATACATATGTTAATTAACTAATTAAAAGTAAGTAAAATAAGTAAATTAAGTACCTAAAGTATATAAGAAAAGAAAGTAAGCAAAGTAAGTAGGTAAGTTAGAAAGTTGAGTAAGTGAAGTAAAGAAGTTAAGGTAGTAAGAAAGTTAAGGAGGAAAGTTAAATAAGCACAGCAGGTAGGTAAAGTACAGTACTGTGCAAAAGTCATAGGCACATGCAAAGAAATGCTGTAGAGCAAAGATACCTTCAAAAATAATGAAACTAAATGTTTCTACATTTAAAAAATACTATAAAGAGCAGTAAACAGTAATAAATGAAACAAAGTCAATATTTGGTGTGACGATCCTTCCCTTTTAAAAAAAAAAAATAGTAGTCTCAGGTACAGTGTGTGCAGTTTTATAAGGAAATTAGCTGTAAGTGTTACTGAGCATCTTGCAGAAGCAGCCACAGTTCCTCTGGGGAGTTTTTTGACTGTCACATTAGCTTGTTATTTCTGCAGCGAAACCCAGCAGCCTTCATTATGTTTTTTTGTCTGAAAAGTGTCTCTTATGGAATCTGCTGCTTTCTTTACTGACATACAAACATTTTTCTGTAACATTTAATTTTGTGCTGGAAAACTAATGTTTGGAAATCTAAAATATTTTTGTACTGAATCAATAATGTAGTATATAAAAGTCATCAAATAAAAATCTATAACAAAGTTTGTACTAAAAAAAAAATAGGGTGCCCAAGACTTTTGCACAGTACTGTATGTAAAGTAAGTTAGAAAGTTAAGTGAATAAATAAAGTATGTAAAGTAAGTGAAGTAAGGAAGGAAATTAGAAAATGTAAAGTATGTAATTTAGAGAGGTCAGTAAGTAAATTAAGTAAGTTAAGTAAGTAAATAAAGTAAACAAAGAAAGTTAAGTAAGAAAGAAGTTATATATATATATATATATATATATATATATATATATATATAAAAGAGAGCTGACATTATTCTTGGTATATTGTATTTACAGTGCTTGGTATGTACCTGTGGTTTTATAAAAGAAAGAAATGTGTTAGTATTGAGAATCTCAGCTTTTCTGACCCACTCGGGAAAAGGAATCATTTGTGTGTAGTCAAGACAGAGGGCTTTAATTAACACACCCACATACTCGGATAAATTAGAGTCATGAAATAAAATGCTCTCACATAGAACAACAATTCTTTTTTTTTCCTTTTTTCTATCTTTTCTTTTTTTTTTTTTTTTAACTAAGTTTATATTTAGAACACATCCACAATGATTGATGATTCTACAAAGAAGCACAAGGACAGTGTGATTTATAAAAGATGGATAAAGATTCACTCCACCACATTTGTCCCACCTTCCCCATAAGTTTCTGTTTGATCAAATGTCAGCTTTGCTGCTTCTGTTTGTCAGTTTTCCATCTCTTCTGTTTCTTTATTCCTTTCTTTCTTTTTTTGCCGCCCCCTAGTGGCAGGAAGTCTGAAATAGTCACGTAAGTGTACATTCTCTCTCTCTATCTCTCTCTCGCTCTCGCCCTCACGCTCGCTCTCTCACTTCATTCTCCATGCAGCCTCTCTTGCTTGTTAGCTTAGTAACCCACATTCCTTTTCTCTTTATAAGAGGCAGGTCTGTTTAGCTGGTGTTACTAGTGTAGGCCAATGCATAAACAGTATACACTAATTTGCTTAATTATTTATATATTGTCTGTCAACGGTTAGCAGATTCTTGGATGTTTATTTGAAGAAAATGTTTTCCAATCTGCAGAAAGTGTGCCCTCAGTGGCCAGACTAAAACCTGCAAGCACAGAATCAAATTCGGGGACTCCAGCAACTACTATTACGTGTCTCCATTCTGTCGGTATCGGGTGAGTGTTTACCTGCTGCTTTTCATAACAGGCAGCTCTCAGTGCTCTGAGTGCAGTTAGCTAATGCTGAGTAGTAACAATATCTGCCTTACCCATCACCTGAAATGGAAAGTTAAACTTCTTTTAATTTTTGATTTGGATATGACTGAAAGATGAATATGTCCATATGGTGGATATAAACGTCTACACACCCCTGTTAAAATGGCAGGTTTCTGTGATGTAAAAAAAAAAAGAAACCAAGATGAGTCATGTCAGAATCTTTTCTGCCTATATTGTGAAATTGCAACCTATAAATTACAGTGAAAAAGAATAAAAATCATTTTAGGGAAAAAAAAAGTGTTGCATAAGTGTGCACACCCCTAAATTAATAGTTAGTTGAAGCACCTTTTGGTCGCTGGGTCATTGTCATGCTGAAAGGTGAAATCTTAAGAGTTTTAGCAGAAGGATTAAAGCTTTGTGCCAAAATTGACTAGTATTTGGAGCTATTCATTATTCCAATGATGGACCAATGATCTGCTGTGGCGACCCCTAACGGGAGCAGCTGAAAGAACTACAACAACATTATTCCATCCTGATTAAAACTCCAGTTCCAGCTGAACAAAAGCAGCACCAAAGCATGATGGTGTCGCCTTCATGCTTCACTATGGGGATGGTATTCTTTTGGTGATGTGCTGTCTTTTTTTTTTTTTTTGGTGCCAAAATATCTTTTGGTATTTATGGCAAAAAAGTTCAACTTTGGTCTCATCAAAGTATAACACATTATTCCACATGGTTTTGGGAGATTGTATGATTTATTTATTTATTTCAAACTTTAGCCAGCTTTGGATGTTTTTTTTTTCTTTCTGGCTTCTGTCATGCCACCCTACCCCATAGCCCAGACTTATCTTATGAAGAATTCGGGAGATTACTGTCACATGTTGGGAGCAACCAGTACTTGTGAGAAATTGCTGCAATTCTATTAATATTGCTGTAGGACTCTTAGCAGACTCCCTGACCCAATTCCTCCTGGTCTTCTCATCAATTTTGGAGGGACGTCCTGTTCTTAGTATTATTGTCATTCCGTGGTCCAGCCAATGCCTTGGAAATTTTTTGTGACCCTCTCCTGATTGATATTTTTCAGCAATGAGGTCCTATACCTGCTTTGTAAGCTCTTTGCAGCCCATGGCTTTTCCAGTTGGGTGTTACCAAGAAGATGTCAGGAAAATCCTATAGGAACAGCTGTACTTTATTTGGGGTTAATCAGTCACTTTAATGGCAATGATAATTGCGCTTTAATGTATGATAATTAGTATTTAACATGAGATTGAATGTGATTGGTTGAGCACATGAACATGAACCAAATTCCCGATTATAAAAGGGCGTGCACATTTAAGCAAGCTGGGTACTTTGGGTTTTTTTTTTCCCCTAAAATATTTCTGGTTGTTTGTCACTATACTCTTGACAATATCTGTGGCCTCACGAGAATAGAATTACAATTGCAAATCAGCTTTACACTTTAGCAGTAAAAATTGGATTGTAAACCAGCTATTTTTTATTTATTTGCTGCTTGACTTTTAAGACCCCCAGCTTTCAGTAGAAACTTTGGTTAGACTGTCCCTATACCAATTATAAGTCTGGTCTGTCATCAAAAGGTCTTTGTGTGTCATCGATCTGTGTGTGCTGAAAAGAAAACTGATAGAAAACACCATGTCTGTTTGAAATAAGGGTATTTTTATGGACTGTTACAAAGACAAAAATATGCAAAGAAGATAATTTGTGTTCTAAATCTTCCTCACATGTTATTGGTACCTTTGTCCATGTATTCTGGCAGTGTCCCTCAGTCAATCATCTCTGGAAAATTGCTGCAAACCTGTTGTCCTCTCTTTCAGAAAGAGATGTTCTTAATTCCCCATTGTTCTTGCTTGAAGATTAGAAATGGTTAAAAAGACTGTTCAGATTTCGTATTGAGCCTATCCCTTCTCTGAAGTCTGAGTTTCTTTGTAGACATTCTTTTGCAGGAAAGAGGCACTGCTAGGCTACATCATGCAAGAGCTACCACTGTAGAATTTTTGTCTAAGGTTATTGATTATTTGTGTGTGTCTCAGAGTTTTTGTTTGGTTGTTTTTGTTTGTAAAATATGCATAGACCTCTGAAGGTTAACCTTTAAGTTAGTGGAGGCTGCAGCTAAAGATGCAACAGGTGACGCTAATGTTAAAAAATTCTTTGAGCGCTTGCTATCTGGACAAGCTGGTTAAAGCAATCTGATATGTGCCCCTGTAGAGGATTTTGACACAATAGCTACTCTGGAACCCAGTTACACAATATCAAGCCAGCAGCATTTTAGTGAAACGCGCATCCATGTATCGACTGTATGAAGCAAATTACATTTGTGGAGAAAATGAATACGGAACAGAGAATTAATGTAGTAAAGAAAATGTATGTAGTGTTAATTCTCAGACAAAATGAAGACAGTGAAGAAATGTTTGAAATTGTTGTTCCTTACAGATTGAAAACTAGAATAACACCAGTACATGTTAAATTTAACTAAACTCTGTGTTATAGGATTGTACCTGAAGCTAATCAGATCAGTAGTGAATTGAAGTGTATTGAATGGTTACTTGTTTAACTTTTTTGCCTTTTGTATCATATCATACACGTCTATCATATTCACACCCTTAATTAATAAGTAAAAAGTAGAACATGGCTATGGCTACAACCTTGAATATAGAGGAAGCTTTAAAGAAGAATCAGGCTGGTTTTTCACCATTTGTATTTGATTTATTGAGAAGTAAACAAATATATTCAGGTTGCTTGATGTTTAAAATCTATCCCTGTCAAGAAACTTACCACGTTATGATGGGTACTGGCATACTAAAACCTCCTAAACAATACATCATGAACAATGCCGGATGAAGACTATTTCATGATAATTTTGCAAGAAGTATTTTTTTTTTTTTTTGTGTGTGTGTGTGTGTGTGTGTGTGTGTGTGTGTGTGTGTGTGTGTGTGTGTGTGTGTGAACTAATGTCTTCAGGTTAATTTCATGTCATGTGTTTTGCACTATTGTGAACAGTAGTCTGTTTACTACAGCTTATCTCACTTAACCTTTGCACATAAGCGAAATCATTTATGTCCAGAATGTCCCCAAGGCATGTCAATTGCACACATAAAGAATTGCAGCAGACTGATGAAGAGGGTGAAACTGTTGGAAATGAAAGTACACAAAATGGTGTACTGTTATGTTCATGTAGGCTTTAGTTGTTGCAATCAAGTTACCTCTCCTTTCTTATCCTAGATCACCTCTGTCTGTAACTTCTTTACCTACATTCGCTACATCCACCAAGGATTGGTCAAGCAGCAGGATGGTGAGCTAAACTGACAACACACCCACGCACACACACACTTCTGCAGTGTAAGCTATGGAGCAGCACTTGGTCTTATGTGGTTTTGTGGTTTTTGAGAGAGAGAGAGAGGGCAAGAAAGAAAATGAAAGGCTGATATGCCATATGGGATACTAAATACAGTATATGAAACAAATAAGGTACATACAGCACATTCAGAACAGTTATAGCTCCTACATCAACAATCAACAAATTGATTGCTTCAGTGATTGTTTATTTTCAAATATCGAGTATATGCAGAGTAAAGTTTTGTATTCATTTTTGAGTAGTAATGTAAAATGGACTATATTGTAGTGTTCCACACAAATCAATAAACATTTGATCAATGTCTGTGGCATGTTTTTCTTTTATTCAGCTGAACAAATGTTCTGGGAGGTCATGCAGCTACGGAAGGAGATGTCATATGCCAAGCTGGGCTACTACAGAGACGAACTGTGACCGGTCAGCATTGGGAGAGGAACCCTAGTCTCAAAGAAACATACGCAGTGCAGGCGAGGGGGGTTCTGCAGTTAACAAAGAGGCGTCACAGGGACCAGTTCTTTCCTCACACCTGAACACTCCAGCACTGTGTGTGCGCGTGTGTGTGTGTGTATGTGTGTGATTAGCCGTCTATGTTTTCAGGTCCTTTCCTATTTAAAGTACAACATATGCTGCTGAAGTTATGATTACCTGATTTCAGTTTGTGTATTGATTGCTACGTTAGGAGAATAAAAGAAATCTATGCTGGGTTTGGATTTCCATTCTGTATGTTCTAGAAAAGAAAGCCTTTTACCCCAACCAATCAACTCCTCTCGAGCTTTCAGTTCATTCAAAATTTAGCTAGCGGCGTGTTGCTGTGCTGTTATGTGTGTGGAATGTGCTGTACATCTGTTTTTCTTGGAACTGTCTTATCAGTTGTTTGTGTCTTTTCTTCCAAATCTCATCACTCTTTCCCCATTTTGATTTTTAGTGCCTTTCTGGAACACTGAATAAAATTGTATACCTCCAACAGTTGTTTATCTCTTTGTCTATGAAAAGCCAAATATATTTCACCTTTCTGTTCAGGCCAAAATAACCATTTACCACAGATTGGATTGGATGATGCTTTTATCCAAAGTGACTTACAGCTGAGACCAAAGGGCCTTGCTCAAGGACCCAACAGAGGCAGCTTGGTGATGTTTGGTGGGATTTGAACTCACGGTCTTAAGATCTGACCCAATGCCTTACCCAATAACCACGTCTTAAAATGGAAAAATACCAACAAAAAACAGTGACTAAGTTGAGGGCCGTTTCCTACAGAACTAGGGGAGCATTCTCATGTGCTTCATTCCTTGCTGTGACTGTGACCCCATTTGTAGTCTATTTGTAGTGGCTACACGTGGTGACCCAGGTGACCTGGCACTCTAGCACTTATTCACGGAACCATGGTTACACACGTAACGATCTGCTTTACTTCCCTTTGTCCCAGACCAGCCGGACGGGATCTTTCAGAACTAGTGGTGACTGCGTGGTATATCTAAGTAACCATGAAGGTTTGTAACATGTCCTGATAGTACACACCTCCAGAAAGTAACAGACTTCATTCATAAATGCTACAGTACTACAGTGGATCATTGGACCACATATTTGATTTGGCACAGTTTTTACGTCCGATGCCCTTCCTGATGCAGCCCTCCTCAATTTTATCCAGGCTTGGGACTGGCACTGGGAGTGCACTGTCGTGTGCAACCCCACTGGCTAGGGTTGGTTTCCTGGCCGGGAATCAAATCTGGGCTGTGGCGGTGGCTCTCAAGGCCAGGCTCCTCCAGGGACCCAGTGATATTGTTTTCCAGTGAGGATAAGAATTGCTCAAGGTGTTGAAATTGTTCAATGTTGATGATAAGAATCCCTCCGGTTGCTTATACTTTTCTATCTTCAGAATGCCGAGGTTAAGAATCACCCAAACCTACCACTGAGCACATGGGATGCAATGAAGCAACATTTAGACTGTAAAATCTGGCAAAGGTGAATGGTGCAGCACCATGTCGCTGCTTCACAACTGTCCAACAGTGATGCTCCTTGCAAGGCCTCTTAACAAGTATGCCTGTGTCATCACTTTATTTACCCAGTGGACTATTCTGCCTTTATTGTGCTCTGCAAAGCACACACTGGGCCTCATTTATCAATATTTTAGTAAAGCTGTGTGTAAATGTTTGCATAACCAAACCGAACTAAATATGTCCGCCTGATTTACAAAGTTTCAGAAACCCTGATTTTCTTCGTACGTGCGTATGTTGATGAATGCCAATCACCCATAAATTACCAAGTGCGTGCAAGGCATAGCTGATTTGCATTTAGTGATGCCCACAAATCTCCATAAAAGTTAAAGTGCACAGGCAGATGTGAGCATAAAAAAACGATTGATCAGGGAAAAGCCTGAAAAACATTACAGTTTTTTGACTCAAACCATCAGGGTAAAGCCTGAAAAACAGCAGTGTAAATTATTTTGATACTACTATGCCAATAAAAATATTTAATAAAACAATATTTAATAATATGTATAATATTAATAATAATATGTGAGCACTAAATCTGGCCCATTATTTGCATAGACTAGTCAATTACTGAATTCACTAGTCGCCACTGTTGTCTAGTTGGAGAGATACTGCTATCCCATTTATGTCCATTCTAGAAAGAATTCTGACCAATGCCACCCGCAATATTTCCTAATGAGCTTAGTATTTCCAAACATATAAACAAATAAGTAATTTACACCACAGATCTCAGTCCTGATGCACACCTGCTTAACTGTTCCATGTTTAAATGTCTAATGGCTTTAAAATAGTGGAAGGTGTGCGTAATAGTATGTCACTGGTTTATTCATTTTTGTCGTTAATAGTGTAGCCTAAAGAAGCATTGAAGCTGGAGGTATAATTTGTAGCCTGAATTGAAATGGAGTTCTTTGCTGTTGCTTATCAGCATTTAATTGCACTAACAAAATCGCCTAAAAATAGAGATGTCCTAATCGGTTCTTGCTTTTAACTATGGAAAAGACACATACTCAACAACCTTTTCAATTACTTGTCAGCTAGTGGAAATTTGTAGTCATTCGTTGTTTTAGTAGGTATGACATTTCGGCGTATCCTATTGCCATGGGTCTCTCATATTTGTCCTGTGTTTGGTGGGAGCAACAATTAATCGGTAAGCAACCACATATTTTCAGATATGCCTCTGCACTTTCAGTGAATCATGACCTAGAATCATGGTCACGCCTTGACTAATCTTTATAGTTTTCTGTTTCATTCCAGTGGGCTAAGCAGCCAAGCATTCTGCCGAGTTCTGTTCCTGCTGCAACAACACAGCAAAGGAGTTAACCTTTTCTTCCTGGAGGGCTTTGCAGCTGTTTTCTTTTTTTAATTCAATCCCTGATGTGACCATGCAGTGTCATGGGAAAAATAATGAATAGTCAGCAGTATTTCCATAGCCTGCAAGCTTCACACATCACTATTCAAATTATGCTGCAGTTAGGGCAAGGCTTTATGAGTGCTTGTTGAAGATAGTCACAGACAATTTGGATTTTGATCATTGTCCAACTCCATGAAGGCCAACAATTCACAGCAAGTTATGAAATTATGAATTCATAAAATGATTAAATTAGTTACTCTGCCCATGCTGCTACATGCTGACACAAACAATAGGCTATGTGACTGTTCTAACGACATGGTGAGATAGCAATGTCAAATACTAGAATTATGGTCACTCAAAATATACTTCACTATTACTGCCAGCTGAGCAGAACTGTGGGAGCTATGGACAAACACTCCTGTGATTTGGAGTTGAGTATTTGAGCACTATATTTAGCAGCTTGAACCTACTTCTCGAACTCCTCGGCAACACAAGAATGGGAAAGAAAACAAGTGTGATGTAGTGGGGACCTTTTAAAGGCTATTGGTCACAAGGTGATGACTTTGCTAATGGTACTCAGCAAGGAAATGGGAATACTCCCCTAGGTTTCCAAAGGAAACTAGCCTGGTGGACCAAAACATAAGGAAGTAGAACTGAATTTTCCAACATGTAAATTGATGTGATTCTTATTTCTGTATTTAACTTTACAAATATGATTTTAAAGCCTGGAGATTTTGATCTGATGTTAACCATTGGAAACAAAAGTGTTCAGTGGCTGGTCTTTGTAAATGTGAAACAAAAACTTGGCCTTTTGCTTTCAACACACGAATGTGTACACATTCATATGTACACCTTCTATCAGGGGGATAGAATGTGAAAGAATTCTGTTTGAATATAATATTTAATATATAGAATAGATAATTTAACATATATATTTTTACAAATATATTGATATCTAAAGAGATGGTGTGGGTCAGTGAGAGCTATTGCTGAGAAAGTAAATAGAACATGACTTTAATTTATCCAGAAAACTCATAAAATCTTGGTGTTTGGTTGAATAGATGGTCATTTCTACCACCATAACGGTTGTCTACAGGAGCCGTGCTGCTTCATTAGACAGATCAGAGACAGACTGTATCTCTGAGATGTCATGGCTCTGTTTGCTTTATGAGACCCGTCTTAGATAAGCAACTCTTACCACCAGGTTTTCTACAGCATAGCTCTTTCCCATCTAATCCAAGCCATAAAAGCTCCACATTTATTACCCTGAGCAAGGACACTGACCCCTCCTACACATACACACAGGTGTACGCCTGCGCAGGACAGGCGGATGGAGTTTGCCTCAGAGATCACTGAACAAAGTACATGTTAGATTCAACAACAGCCGCCATTTCCATTGAACTATGTAAATTCACAATAGAAAATATTTAGCAATTGAACATTACATGGAACACTGTCTGCCTGTGGTGTAAGTGGAGTATGTACCGGTGTCTGCAATGATGTTGGATTACACTTGAATGAGAAGCTGACTGGTAAAACTTCAACAGAATCTGGAAACTTTCTTGTGAAGAAACGGTGAGATCTGTCTTTAACACAATCAAATCTACAAATCTACGGCCAGATGTTTTGGTCCTTTCGATTAATCAAATTTTTACACAGTGGTTTTTTGTTGTATTTTTTGGTGTTGATTTATTTTTCATATTACACAGACTATCAGATTAGTATCAGTGTAGCCATACGTTTAGTGCTTTCCTTTACTTGGTTTTCTTAGCTTTACATAAATAAGTGTGGGGTATACCTCTAAGAACTAGCAAATTGTTGCTGATTAGCACTAAAGTGATTTGCTTTTAAAGGGGGGGTGACGTCATCTTGTGACTTTTATGTTTCCTGGAAACAGCTTGTAAATTATTATTAAATTATTGACTCCTAGTCTACTACTAAACAAATGGATCAATAAATTGCCATGCATGCTGGTTTGAAGATAATTATTATAATACTAATGAATTATCAAGGAAGTACAGACTAGTGAGTGTGGGACAGATCATCGCCAAGCTTCCTTCCAATCTAGAAAGAACTAGGGATTAAATGTAAAAAAAATAGAAATATAACAGTCCATGAAAGGTTATTATACGTGAAATCAAGCTTCCCACTTGAAAACTTTCGGAGACATATGGGAAAGACAGGAAATGCCACAATGATGAATCAAAATGTGAATCATTAATGAGAGTTAAAAATGAAAGGTCTTAGTGAATGCGAGAACCACAGTGGAATAACACTGGAAATGGGCTGAACAGGAAGCGTCTTTAAACAGCTGGCTTCAGAAGGTACTGGCTATATGGCAACCAAACAGCTACATCAGAAATGTGATTTAACAGTATAGAATAGATCCCTTAGCTTTACACTCCTGGGCAAAAAAGGGCCAAGCCCAAAATGGCAAAATATTAAGCTTTTAATGGTTCTAACAACAAATCATTGAAATAAAAATGAGCAAGAATGAAACAAAAGCACTCTTGAGACCTCCTGTGCCACCGTTTTTTTCATTTACGTTTGCTGCAGTGAACCGTTTGGGGAAAAGCTGGAAACAGGGAAATAAATAACATAAAAAATAAAAAGCTGTCTGCAAGTTTGCCCACAAAGCTTAAACATTTAAAGAAATTACAGGGAAAAGCTATCCCATAGTAAGTTACTTTATCTATTTGTTGACTTCTTGCTAATTTCTTGACCAATGATTTGTTGTTAAATCCATTAAAAATATAATATTTTGCCATTTTGGGCTTGGCCCATTTTTTTGCCCAGGAGTGTAGATGTTGAAAAGGCTTTTAACATAAAGAATTCATATCCAAGTGTGCAGAGCAGGGTTATTCTTGCAAAGCTTTTCAGTGATGTTCACTGCTGTTCTTTCTCTATACCTCACTATTACTACCAGCTGAGCAGAATTGTGGGAGCTATGGACAAAATTACTAACGCATAAAGAAAACAGGAAGTAGTGCTCTCCTTGCAAGATTATCCTTCAGAGACGGATTAAAGAAGGTTCAATGTTCTGTATAACTGATGAGCATTATCAACATCAGTGAAGAGAAATTTAACATGTTTATAAAGTCTGTAAATATAATATAACCATAATTAAATTGAGAATATGGGTGGAACCATGGTGCAGTGGCTAGGGTTGCCACCTCACAGCTCCAGAGTCCCAGGTTTAAGCTCAGGTTACTGTTTGTGTGGTGTTTTTGTTCTCCTGATGTCTGTGTGGGTTTCCTTCCACCTCCCAAAAACATGCCAGTTGTTGGATTGGTGAAGATGTGCGAGTTTGTGTGCATGGTGTCCCATCAAGGGTGTATCCCCACCTCACCCCCAGTGTTCCCGGGATAGGCTCCAGATCCACCATAACCGCGACCAGGATAAAACAGTTACTGAAAGTGAGTGAGAGAGTGAATAAATAAAGAATAATCAAGAGAAAAATCACATTAGTCCTGCTCTATGATTTCAAGCTCTATGGAGAACACAGAAACAGTAAAGCTACAATGCTGACTGTCTCACTAACATCAGGAATAAAGATCTATGGAGAACTGCTAACCAAGACTCCGCAGATATTTTTTTTAAAAAGAAATGAGAAAAAAACTGGTCACATACTGAGCAAACAAATATCACAACTGGAATCCACATGAGAAATGGAAAAGACTTGAAATACACTGTAGACCAGGGAAGCTTAATTCAATCTACAAAAGACTGGTTTGTAGCTACATTCCAACCCAGCAGAAGCACATGTTATACAAGAGACAATTAATTAAATAGGTACAATCAAATTCATTAATTCCTACTATATTGGAATAAAACATGCAGCTGTTCTGATCCTGTGTGGAGAAGAAACACGATGTAGACAGTAACCCAACAATGAAGGCACATGAGAGGTCCTTAACAGTTTATACTCCAGAGGGGATCCAAACAATGTAACATTAAATAATATTGCTATGTATGATGAGGAAATAACAAAACAACTAGTCACACTTGGATCAGAAAGGAAATATTAATTAAAATATCAACCAAATAAAGCAAATACTAGGGTAAAAAAGATAACTGCATTAACTGCAAGAATCCAAACAACAGTCTTAGGGACCGTTTAGCTATAAAGATAGAAAGCATAGAAAATATTTTAGATAAAGAATGAAGATTTGTGAAGAACTAACCAAAATATCCAATCAATTTTATCAAGCTTCAAATTTGTTTAATTGGTCATGACTTTCTATACAGATCATCTTCAGTAACTGCTTTATGCTGGTCAGGGTCGCGGTGGATCCAGAGCCTACCCCGGTAAGATTGGGAGCAAGTTGCAAGGACACAAGTCCATCGCAGGGCACAATGCACACACATTCACACACTCATCCACACCTATGGGTATTCTAGTGTAGTGTAAATTAAGGTCAAGGTTCTTTATTTGTCGCATACATATTACATACATGTAATGGGGTAAAATGTTTTTTTTAAAGAAATAAGACCAGTCGTCAAATTAAGACAAACTACATTGGCCCAGCTGGTGTGTAAGTCAGTTCTGTTTGCCACAGCATGTTCTTTTAATGTTATGCAACACATAAGAGCCAGGACTAAGTGACTGATAAGTGACCGATCTGGTATGTCTCAAGCTGCAATGTGCCGTACAATCCCTAATGTTCAGCGTGCCAATCTTCGCTTCTTCCTGGATACATCAGGTTTCCTCATGACACATGTCTTCCTGTTTTTCCAACTTGGTAATGGGGAAGGAGCACTGATGTCCATGAAAGAGTTCTGTCCAACAGAATAGACACATTAAACAATTAAACATAGCAGTTTGCATGTCCTTGGTGTCCATGATCCCCTAGGAAGATATCTTTTTCCCCCCATTTTCATGTGAAACCATTTTCTTTTCACCTCACTTAATTGAAACCTAGAATTCACCTTTTCTGTAAATTGTCTCCACATTATAGTCTTTTCAGGTGCTGATTTGCTGCTAAGTAATATATTTTTTACTGGCATAGACATAAGTTAAAATAATTTCTCCCTCTACCTCTTTCTTTTGTTTAGTTTTGTCCTCGTTTTGTGCTTTCAGCTCTCTGTAAGATTTACCTTTTATGGAGTTTTGCGGTTGTCACTAAATGCAAATCAGCTGTCATGCACATGCTCTGTACTTTACGTGTGATTGGCATTTATCAGCATACTCCTGTGAGAATAAAGACAATTTGTGTTACTGTAACTTTTGCAAATCTGGTTGAAAAAAAAGTACACAACTTTACTAAAAAACTGATACATTCTTAAACAATATGAAGAAGAGAAAGAAATGAGGATGGATTGGCCACACATCAATATTAAATGTTGTTACTGTTCAGTGATTTACTCCATTCAGATTTACTGATTTACTGTTTAGTGTTTAGATATTTTGCTTCTGTATTCTTCTATTATTGCTGCTTACGCAGACTGATCATATACATTCAGGTTGTTTATATATACAAAGATACATTTAGGTTGTTTATTTATATATATATATGTATATATATAAATAAACAACCTAAATGTATGTGATCAGTCTGCATATTTATATATATATATATATATATATATATATATATATATATATATATATATATATATATATATATATATATATGCAGACTGATATATATATAATATATAATATTGATTATATATATATTTATATATATATTATATAATATTGTCTGTTCTAAACAGTGGGAGTAAAGCAGACGGAGCACAGCAGGTCTGGGAACGGTCCGATGGATGTACTCGGTGAAAATGAGGCCCTGCAGCAGTTTTTTGATGGTGAGACCTACATAATGTCACGGCAATCATTTTCTGTTAAACATTACAACTAACATGTCTCGGTACAAGAAACTGAGTGAAGTTTTTGAGTTAATTACAACAATTATATCTTTCTTTCTATATCTTTATGAATGCTGCTAAAATATGTGCAGAAATGTGTGCATTATTTTTCTTGTCTAATGCTCAACAGTTCCTGGTTTTGCTTTGCCAGCTGTTTATTCAATCTGTTATATGTTGTAAGAATTCAACTGAGCGAATTCGATTTTAGGATTGCATATGAATCAAGTTATAAATGGTGCAATGACCTCATCCCTAACCCTAACCTCGAACTTTATAGTTAAAGTTTGATGTCAATACATTAGTCATCTTGAGTCACTAACATTTTTAATGAACACCCTCACAAAAGACACAATCTTAGTTAATATTTTCTTTTTGTCATATCCTTTTTATCTTAAGATAAATGGTGCACTTTTTAACTTTTGTCCTGCTCCAAAGCTGAAGCAGGTTTGATTAAAAAAAAAAAAAAAAAACAACTCCCACACAAGCTGTTATATGGCACAGATTTTATAGGAGCAGCTGATCAAGGTACATCTAGTCAAAGAATGTAGATCAGATCCTGGGAGTGACTTTGCTTCCTATATTTTATTCCTGTTCTGTTCTGTTAATTGTAGATGTACTCAGGCATTGCTATAATTAATAGACCTCATTTTGGTGAGAAAGCAGTGTACAGACTTCCAGACTTTGTTCCCGGACCCATGCATGCATGTAGACCTCAGTGATTGGTGACTGACTGAGGTGTGAATGAGTGTGTGTGTGTATGGTACCCACTGATATACTGGCATCACATCCAGGATGTATTCCCACTTTTGTGCTCAGTGTTCTCAGGGTCGGCTCTAGCTCCACTGTCACCCTGACCAGGATAAAGCAGCTACTAAAGATATAGGAATGATTGAATGAATGATGTCTTGTGGAGGAACATACTGTAGCATCCGATGCTGTTTTCTTGGTGTAATTGCAACATACGGTCACATGTTCAAGGCCACGTATCCATCAGTCACAGAGCTATTAAGTCAAGGCCATAGGATTGCAGCAATAATATACAGTACCTGTGGGAAAGCTGTGGGAGTCAAAAGAGTGTTGAGGGTTTTCCTTGTGTTTTTTGGTGGGTGCTGTCTATAACTTTTTTTTTTTTTTTTTTTTGGAAAGAGATTTGGAAATTGTGTAAGCTTCCTTGGTTTTGGATTTTATCTTACTGTAATATATGTTTTTTTATATGCTATATATATATATATATTTATATATATGTACACACACACAGGCATGATGTTAAACAGAACCTGAACAAAAGTATTTTTCGCAAGGCTATATACTGTCTAAGTGTTTCATGGGAGCCTCTGTACATTGTATGAGGTTCTTCCTGAAGGATGAGCAGGAAGATGAGAGTTATGTTGAATGTGAAGGTCTGTACACATGTGTTTTCTGATTTGCAGGGCAGGATGTCAGTGGCGTATTGGACAGTGCAGCAGTTGACACCAGCATTCTAGAGCAATATCTGAGCAATGATATTGACCCCACTTTGTGAGTACTAAGTATCTTTTCTTTTTTTATGTACACTGTTTCCTTATACAAAATGACTGAAATTTAATAAAAGTCATAGTACTTCATTAATACTACTTAAACAACAGGAAAGCACTATAAATAAATTTGTCAACACACTCAGATTATGTTAATGATTGGTTGAATATTCAGTATTAAGACTATGGCTTTTCTGCTCACTGAGTATGTTTAATGTCAAGGTCATGTTCCTGTTATGTAACTCAGATTATGGATGCAACCAGCCTGGTCTTTGTGGATAAGATTGAATTTTCCTGTTTTTTAAGTGATAGGATAATATGGAGTTGGAGTCAATACAAGGAACAAAACAAGAAACACCACCCAGTCTTTAGATAAGTGGCTTGATGTAGTGTATAAGTATTGTTGATATTTTCGTTTGTATCTTTTAAACATTTATTTTTACAGTATGTTACCTGAATCACCTCCAGATTCAGGTTCAGAACCTTGTTCTCCTCCACAAATTCCAGGTAACAACCAGAAGCAATATTATACATACATACATACATGATTGGTCAAAAACCTTTGGTCTTTGCACTTTGCATGAAACTGCAATATCATAGAAATTGGTGCACATTCATTAAAAAAAACATGCTAATATATTTCTAAGGAAAATCTAGGATTCCTTTGGACTTCATTTTCTTGCACAACACTGAGACGTGCTTTGTCATGCTGCAACTCCCTTTTTTCCTCCAGATGTCCACTTTGGTTCTGACTTATCCACTGAGCAGCTGGGTCCTGGCCTGCATGCCCCAGCAGGACAGACTCCTGCTCCTTTCTGTCATCTTAAAGCTCCTCCATCGTCTCAGTATGATTTGGGAAACTCCATGACACATATAAAGACCAAATCACCTGCTACAGCTCAGACTGTGTGTGATTCATCCTTACACTATCAATACAGCAGCCCAGCTGAGAGCTGCATTCAGACCACCGTGCCACCAGTACAGCATGCTCCTATAGATACAATCAGAGGCTACACAGAAGCGGCCACTTCCAGCACATCTCCATGCCTCTTACCTCACGGCGTATGTGTGGACCCTTACATGGGATCCAAACAAGGCCTGAACACAGGGTGAGGAATGTTTCCATGTAGCTTGTGTTTCTTTAACACAATATTTAGAATGTTTGTGAATTTCTCAAAAGTGGAATTGTTATCTGATTCTAACAACTGCTAGTATGAAAATACCCAAGCAGTGTGCAAAAAAAATCACTCCCTATGTCAAAAGAACTATAGTTTCTGAAAATAGAAAATATTTCAATTTTGATTTTTTTGAATTATGTTTCTGGCCAGGTTTTCTCATGCAGAAGTTTAAAGTTCGTACCAATTTACTTAAAACAGATGGTGGCTCATCCATAGGGGCAGGTGGGGCAGAGCCAAATGTTAATCTTCATAAAGTCATCATTCACAACTCCATACCTTACCATACATTACCTCTTTTGAGTGACCAACGATTTAAAACAATGTTTGCAATTTGACAGATACAGTATAAGTAGATAGTCCATTGATTTTCTCTCCTTTCTAGATGTTGCACAATCATGTTGTGTATGTATGTATGTGACCTTTAATTAACCAAGATGCAAAACTCATTGAGATAAAATCTCTTTTACAAGAGTGACCTGACTTGACCTGGCAGCAAAAAACACAACAAGAATTAAAGACACAACAACAGCTAACACATTAAGAACACCCCACTCCTCCACCCAGAATTAGTGAAAATAAATAAATACTGTAAATCAAACAGAAGTAGAAATTTACATAATAATAAACAATCAAATATCGCAAAAACAACTTCCAATATGGCTATACTCAAAGTTATTTACAAGTGCCATAAATTCAACCAGTGAAGGAAGTACAGTAAGTTGTTCCACCTCAATTCCCAGGTACATATAGTTTGTAACAAGTTCAGTTTTAGTGCCTTGAAAGGCCACAATATCAGTAAGATTTGATGACCGAACTTTTGTATTTGTAAAAAGCATTACTTTGGTTTTATCTGGATTTAAACCCAAGTTAAGTTTATGTAAACGTAACTGGACTAGATCAAAAGCAGACTTTAAATTTTGTAATGCCTTTGAGGCAGGAGATGCAGAACGGTAAATATTTGTATCATCAGCATAAAGATCATACTGAACATTAGGTATGTTATCATAAATATCATTATATAGAGAGAATAAAATTGGACCTAAAACTGATCCTTGAGGAACTCCCTTGACAACTGGTAACACAGAAGAATTTAAGCCCTCTATCTGTACACACTGGGTGCTGTTGAAAAGATAATTAGCAAACCAACCAACAGCTTGATTGGATAACCAAATAATATGAAGCCTTTTTAAAAAAATGCAATGGTCAACTATATCAAAAGCCTTAGAAAGATCAAGGAAAAATGCTGAACAAGCTTTTTTACTGTCTATGGGTTCTATAATATCACTGGTCGCTTTAATTGCAGAAGTGATAGTACTATATTGTTTTCTAAAACCAGACTGAAAATTAGACAAGGTACAATTTCTTTCCAAAACTTGCTTCAATTGTCCATTTATAAGTTTTTCTAAAGGCTCAGATACATCCCATAGTTTTGAAATAGGCCTATAGTTATTCATAATTGAAGAATTCCCACCTTTAAAGAGAGGGAGAACATAGGCAGATTTCTAGACTTTGGGAATAGCATTTTTAGTAAAAGTAAGGTTAAAAATAAAGCCAAAGGTTCAGCAATAAATTCAGCAGCAAGTTTTAGATAGTAAGGCTGAAGGTTATTCAGGCCTGCAGACTTTTTATGGTCAAGTTGACTCAAGGCTGTTTTGACTTCAGACACAGTAAATGGGACAAACTCAAATGAAGGAGTAATAAAATCAGATACCACGTCTTCAGGTTTTTCAACAAACAGAGGACTGGGAGTCAAAGAGAGTACTTGCAGAAATAAAACGCTCATTTAAACTATCTAAAATAACAGACTTCTCAGTCAAGATATGATTTTCTTTAGTAATAAATTTCGGAATTTCTGTTCCATTTTCAACAGAGGACAATGACGTAAGGACTTACCAAAACTTAGCTGGATTATTTAAGTTTCTCAATATTTCAGAAAGAAAAAAAATCTTATTTAGCTTTTTAAATTTCAGACGTGCAACGGTTTCACAGCTTCCTAAATAAAATGTTCACTGCCCCATTTAGCTCCAAAGAGTTATTACTGCACCAAAAATGGCACTAACAGACACCCATTGGGGCAGGAATTGTGCTGCCCCTTGCTTGAGTAGGAGCATCATACAGGATGGTTAATGACAGGGGTGCAAAGATTGTGCCAAATTGGCCGTTAAAAATACTTCACAGCAACCAAGATCTTGTTTTATAGGAAATAATTGGAATTTAATCTAATAAATTTCTGCAAACATAGGCAAAGTGTTAGTGCAAACAGTGCGTCTGTGAGTATAGAACCATTTCTACTGTAAAACATGTTACAAAGATTGAGAGAGGGAAAGAGGGATTATGGTGTGGACAATGTCTGTAAATCAGAAACATCATGGTGTGTGCATCATGGTGACCTTGTTTCCCGGGCAAAGGCTGAGAAAAAGAAGAAAAATGTGTCTTCCTTTTCCAATAAAATTTTTTAAATCTTTTGTGTGGTTTTTGAGATGTAGTTGGGATGAAAATTTGCTAAAACCTGGTAACATCTGGCAAGAGCTTATGATGTATGCTCTTCTGTGTGCACCTCAACAGGAAACACACCTGCTGTATCATACACAGTTGAACAATGAGCTGGTAAACTGTATGCCGTGTTATTAATGTCGTCCTGCCCCACCAAAATCTATGGTCAGGATCTGCTGCTGATTGAAACTGCACATATGAATTTTATAAAGGATCACTTACTTGACATCTTCATTATCTCCATTTCTTTTGACAGGCAAATGTTACCCGAAAAGAATAAGAGAAAGCGCTCAAACTCTTTCGATGTAAACACAGATGCCAGCCAGTGGAGAGACCCAGTTTGGACCAAGCCTTCATTTTGTGGGTGTTAAATGTATTAAATTAAACACCATCATCACTATCAGCTGATTCGTAATAAGAACAAAGGTTGAAGCTCAAGTTGAAGTCTAAATATTTCTCTGTGTCATGTTCTGTTCATAGGTCCGGAGAGGGCCACGTGTGAAATGCCAGGCTATGACGGTGACGTCCATGCAGCAAGTCCAGCAGTGACATACCAGCTACTGAAATGGGACCACTATCAGCCAAACCAGTGGAGCAGCCTCTACAACAGCAGCTACCAAACTCTGTAAGCCTTTTCAGGCACCTTCACAACATCTCGTACAAAGTTCATAATAATTTCATTCTGTTAAAAAAAAAGTAAAACAAAAAACACAGGATCAATGGTAGTGTTGAGAGAAAATGTATGTTTTTAATCCAAATGGATGGTGTTTCTTAATCCCTGGGCTCTGGAACACAAAAGTATTCCAGATAGTTTTAATGCCAGTAAAAAAAAGCACATAAAGTTGAGGTCAAAGGTTTACAAACACCTACGCTAAAGACATTCAAGGTCAATTTTTCACAACTCTGCACAGTTCACGCTACCATACACTTCCTGTGTTAAGGGCAAAAATTCCTCATTTTTTTTCTGTCATTCCTCCTGACAGAACTGGTGTAACTCGGTCAGGTTTGTGGGCCTCCTTACTCAGACATGTTTTTTCAGTTCAGTCCACAAATTTTCTATGGGATTCAGGTCAGGGCTTTGTGATGGCCACTCCAACTTTCACTTTGTTGTCTTTAAGCCATTTTGTTACAGCTATGTTTAGGATCATTGTCCTGCTGGATGACCCAGGTGTGACCAAGTTTTAACTTTCTAGCTGATGTCTTGAAGTGTTGCTTCAGTATTTCCAGATAATCACCCCCCCATAAAACGATGCTGCCACCCCCATGCTTCACAGTCAGGATGGTGTTCTTTAACTTAAAACCCTCACACCTTTTCTTCCATACATAGCGCTGATCATTATGGATAAAGAGTTACATTTTTGTTTCATCTGACCAGAGGACATTTTTCCAAAAGGCTGGTGATCACCTGCAAACATCAGTCTGGCCTTTTTATGCTGGTTTTAGAGTAGGGACTTCTTTCTTGCTTGACAGAATTTTAGGCCATGGTGATGTAGGACTCTCTTAATGGTGCTTAATTGCCTGAATATGACGTTTTTTTGTATTGGTCATTCACTTCACAGCCCGCCACCTGGTTATCATGTGGACACAGATAAAGGTTTCAGCTACTCGACAGCTGATGAAGCTTTTGTGTGCCAGAAGAAAAACCACTTCCAAGTTACAGTACACGTTGGGATGGCTGGAGACCCCAAATATGTGAAGACACCAGCAGGTCCTATGCCTGTAGATGGCTTCCAAGTGAAAGTCTTTGGAATCAAGGTTAATGTCTAATATTCGTTTCTCTGTGAAAATAAATTTCTGGGGTTACTCCAAAGAAAGTAAACATTTTGAAAAACATGCCAGTTTAATATGGTTCATTAAATTCACTTTCTCTTCAGCTCGAGGCTCAGAACCACCACATCACCATCGAGCAGTCACAGTCAGACCGCAGCAAAAAGCCTTTCCTGCCAGTCCAGTAAATGTTCATTTTAGATTTCTCTATTGACATGATTTAAGACATCCAAGTATCACAGGCTCATGTTTTTATATGGCCATTTTATGAGTTTATACCTTTTTCAGAGTAAACTTGCCTGGAAATAAAATCACCAAGATTACACTTGGAAGATTACACTTTGGTGAGACCACTGCTAATAACATGAGGAAGAAGGGCAAACCTAATCCTGACCAGAGGTGACACACACACACACACACTTTACGTCAACATTGAAAGCAAATGTTCTGTTAACTTTTAGTACACTTTTTGGTCTGACACTTGAATCTCCACTGATCTTGTTATAAACCAGTGAATGGTCTATATGAAATTTACAAGGAATTTAGCTCTAGGAAATGAACTGAGTCTAGACTGGAATTTGTGTTTGAGAGTTTCTGTCATCTGTGGTGATTGTGATATTTTTAATTGATCAGGTACTTCCTAATGGTTGTGGGACTTTATGCTACAGTCAAAGAGAAGAGTTACCTGCTGGTTGCAAATGTATCTGAGAGAATCATTGTCAGGGTAAGTTTTGCGTAAGTGCACAAATGAACTGTTAGGGCAAAGCCACACTTGGACCTAAAACTGTAAACACATCTAAAACAGAAGGTAATATAATTTTATTGGTTATTATGCAATGCTGTATTACTTCCTGTATTAAATGACACAAGATTCTGCAGGGAAGGTGCAAGTATTTGATTATTCATTTTGGGAGGCTGAAGCATATTGTTTTTTCATGGTTTTCATCCATTTTCCTTCCCAGTTAGATCACCTGCCAATTCCTAGTTCTCCCCATCATACAACTGCTATCAGTCATGGAGAGTGAAGGCTAACATGTGCTTCCTCTGAGACATGTGAACCTAGCCAACAGCCAAACTGCTGCTCATGCTGTGTCACACTTGTAAAACACTCGTAGGAAAGTGCTATCCACCCTCTTCTGCATACAAGTTTGGCTAGTGTTGCTGTGATTGACAGGGGAGAGAGTTTAACATCCCTCCCTCCCAGACAGCATGGCCAAATTTGCTCAGACGGCTCCTGGGCCATGGATGACCGTGGCATTGTTGGATTGTTGAACTTCAGATGATAGGGTCATATGGGTTTTTGCAGATATAAATGTTGCAGTTTTCACCCAATACATTGGGATTTTGGTTCAATTTAACATTTTATTTAAAATTTGTAATAAGTTTTAGCTTATTTCAGCTATTTAAAAGTATAATCAATATTCATTGAAATTGACACAAAATAGCAGAATGTGTTGATAATAGAAGGAAGTCATAGGACAGACCATGAAATCGTTCTTCTTATACTTAAGATCAGTGAAATTTTTTAAACACATGTATTTTTCCTTGTTAATCTCAGGTCAAAATAATTTGAATGAGAGTCACTGTAATATAAATATGATTTTATAATTGCAATTGTATTTAAGACTTTTTAAAAATATACAAACTTTAGACCATGCAGACTCATTCATATACCAAATATACTGTGCATATTTCGTTGTTGTTTTTTTTTTGGACTAGTTAGAGCCAGATGGCAAAGTAGTAAAACTAACATCATGCTTCAATATTATCCCACAATAACAGTATTATCAGGCTGTAAATGCATAAATGTTGGGATTAATGTTCATGTCTCACTGACCAACTCATTTATTTTGATAAGGCCTCGAACCCAGGGCAGTTTGAGAACGACAGCGAGGTGCTTTGGCAAAAAGGACAGACTCCAGACTCAGTGGTATGCCAGGGACTTGTGGGGATCAACACAGATGCCCCAGATGAGGCCCTGGTGGTTTGTGGAAATGCCAAGATAATGGGCACAGTCATGCACCCCTCTGACAGCAGAGCGAAGGAGAATGTCAAAGAGGTTAATATTCTGTTCCTTGATACACTCAGTGCTCCTTAAGTGGACCAGTCATTTACCTGGCAGTCTTTTACAAACATAAACACAGTTGGAGGTGGGACCGTCTCCAACATTGATCTTGTGGATGATTGTGATGCTTTCCCAGGTGGATTCCACAGAACAGCTGAGAAGAATAGCCCAGATGAGGATTGTGGAATATGACTACAAACCTGAGTTTGCATCAAAGATGGGCATCGATCACGTGCATGAAACAGGTGTGTTTAGCCTTAAACATTATAGCATACAGGCCACTGGGCATAGTAGGATGTTTACAGGCATGTTATTTGATTACATGAAATTACATTTGATTGTGACCAGGTTGTATCATGCACCTTCTGATGTAAACAGACATCACTATTCAAATAAAGTGTGTTCATTTCTCAAAACCAAGAGATACCAAACCACTGATATTTGAATGTAAATTTTCATGAATATGCATAAAAGCTAATACATTATTATTATTATTATTATTATTATTATTATTATTATTATTATTATACATTTGAAGCCTCAGTTCAGGTGGTTTGAATTACTTTTGTGCTTTTATAAGCAGGGAATAAACATGATCTAACTTTCGAGATGAAGTATGTTATGTAAAATACTAGTACTCAAAGCAATCCAGGCACAAAACATAATCCAATCGTCGAGGTCAAAACGCCAGAACATGATGATGTCATGCATGATAATGGCAATAGCAGGGTTCACAGCTCAGAACTTACACAAGACGCGGTATTGGCAAGGCTTCGCGTTGAATGAATGTCCATGGACAGTTTATATAGCGGAGAACCAGGAAGTGAACTGGGTGAGAGTGGCAGAGGTTGCACTAGAACTCCAGAGAGTGCAAGCTCTTTTGAGGAGGAGGTGAACTGACCCTACACACCGAGTACTTCTTACACACAAACATTTAGTTAAATGATTTCCTTAGTGATGCTTAGTGATTCAGTTACATTTCACTACTTGTTTTAATTATTAATAACAAGACATAGCCACCAATAGGGTACAGCATTGACACGATATTATAATTTAACAGATTACATATTAATGCCTTAGCATGACTTTCTGAATTATTTTGACTATGTAAATAGAAAACATATTAGGACTTTCATTTATTCATAATTTATTAACTGATATGAAGTGTATTAATGATATATTAATTGTATGCTTATGTTTAAGTTGGCTGTTAGTTCAAAGGGTAGATAAAAACAACTCAGAATAAATCATACATACATTTTGAAGGGAGTTGAAGAGAATTAATCTGATTTCTTCCCAAAGGGTTAATGTGTTGGCTTTGTGAACATAATAATCTGGAACAATGGATCATTAAATGTTGATTGTAAAGCATGAGCTTTTTTTTTTTGTCTTTGTCAGGCATTATAGCACAGGAGGTGAGGGAGCTGCTTCCCACAGCGGTGAGAGAAGTAGGAGATGTCACATGCTCAGATGGACAGAAAATCCACAACTTCCTCATGGTGGACAAAGTAAGTAAACGTGCCCCATAATTTTACAGAGCTGCCAACAGGCAAAGAGAAAAAACTGAATCTATGTAGAGAAACCTGAGCATATGAAGATGTGCATCAAACAAAGAGTAAGCAAAAGTATTTCCTCTATTTTCTTTTACTGACCAAGGAGATAGCCACTTGGTATTTACTGGTGCACAAAGACAGAGGCTCATGAATTCTCATGTCAAAGTTCACAAAGTTTGTCAAAGTCGGCTCCAAGTGAACCACCTCTCAGAGTGAATATGCCTCTTTCACGTCCCATGTCCTTTCCCCTTCAGTGAATTGCCTTTTTATGTGGGGCTAATATTATTTGTGTATCTGCTGCTTTATGTAAAAAAAGCAACAAAGCATAATCTCCCATATCATTGTAGCAAGGGGTCAAAAAAATTATATGACTTAAACCATAGATGTTGATGTGGTATTCACTTAATCCAACACAAAATAATTTTTACTTGCCTGAGGATCATGATAGCAGGAGTGTGTTGATTTTCAAAAAAGGAGTGACGTGTGATGCAATGAAATCTTTAAAAAAAAAAAAAAAAACAGGTCAAAATGACATGCATAGAATCTCATAACTAAATATTTTTAACAATTATTGTGAGGCTTTAAAAATAATTTTAAATACATTATTAGAGAAATTGAGGCAAGCAATTAGTATTTTTAGTATAAGTTAGCTAAACTTAAAGACAGCCATTCTGACACAAGCCAATGAACTTCTGTGTGGATTCCTAACAGGAACAGATCTTTATGGAGAACGTGGGGGCTGTCAAAGAGCTCTGCAAGCTTACTGATAACCTGGAGACACGCATTGAGGAGCTCGAGGTGTGGAACGCTCGCCTGGCCAAGCTGAAGAACCTGGGGAGCGTGCGCTCCAAAAGCACACCTGCAAATAAACGGTAAATGTAAATAAAATGGTAAATAAAAGGTAAAAGCACATAAACACATCTAATGCCATTTTTTTAAATCATACTTGATGATCACTTTCTGTTCTCACATGCCTGATCGTTGTGTTTGCATTCTCATATAACATAATCCATAAGCCTTTGGATTAATTGCCAGTTAATTTCATTTGATTTGTCTGTTTTTGTCTGTTGTCTGTTTTGCTTGCATACATATAGTTATTCCCTGTTTACATTTCTCTTACAGAGGAGTCACTAAAAGCAACAAAAGCCAAACATCAGTTCCCCCTGAAAAGCCCTCGCCACTAAAAACTAGCACAGTAAGTTCAAACAAAAACAAACAAACAAACAAACAAAAACCTACTACTCTTGCTCTACCTGATAACTTATGTTCGGTTTTACCAACTCTAAAAATATGATGCTTCTGTGTCAGGAGTATGTACGTGAGAAATACCGGAACTGCCTCCAGCACAGAATATTCCAAGTGATTATCATTCTGCTTGTGTTAATTATGGCTTTTTGGTGAGTCCTTTTTCTTTGGTACATATTTATCACTACTGAAAGAACCCATAAAAATATTAAGCATATAATAGTATATAATAAATCGTAGTATTAGTAGTATATAACATAGTAGTAGTATTACCTAGTATTATATACACACTACAGTGTAGAAGTTTTGAGGTGTAGAAAAGTTTAAACATAAAAAAAACTGCTAAACTATATACAAGCAATATTCAAAGAAAAGTAAAATGTCATCTAAATTCTCATGTAGAAGATAGTATTAATAAGTAAATATAGACAGATTTATATAAACTTAAATACAAACCAACTTCAATTAAGCGTACTCAAACTTTACTAGTAGTCAGTATTAATTTGAGTTTGCCAGATAGGGATTTTAGTTGTGCATTGACATTGACATTTGTGCTGTACTTATTATTTTTTCTCATCCACATGGTTCCAGTGCCATCTGTATCACCACACTCTACATGCTCACATTAAAAGAAGACATTGATTTTGGTTACAGGTAGAGTGCAGTCATCATAAAAACCCTCCTCCTCTTCATTCATAACTGTACATTAGCCATTAGGCAATTTTTGTACAGCCTTTAACAATTTTGTATGTTTGTATGTATAGCATACAAATGGTACATACTACAGTGCAAACATGAATGTTCATCTGCTTGACCTTTCTGTTTCTGAAACCTTGTAGTAACACCAGTGTGGATCCAGTCTATACTACCACAGAAACAGTGACTACAGGTAAGAAAAAGTTATGTCTTGTCATCTTGATTACAGTTCTGCAGTTAGATATTGAACCAATTGAACCAATCACAGATTTGGGGATGGAGTGGGTGTCTATGTTCCACCCAAGTTCCACCCCTAATGTAGCACTACACAATGCTATATTTACAATAGAGTAGCTGCTGACATATAGACTTAATAAACTGATTTGTAATTCAAATCAACATTCACTGTACAGATAGAACACACAAAACAGCATATAAAGTGTATCAAAGTAACAGTCAAATTGCGTCATTACCTCTAAACCTTGCATTCTTCAAAAGAAGAATACAACTGAGGCCAAAAGTTTACATATACCTAGGCTAAATATCTTCAATCAGTTTTTCACAACTCCACATATTTCAGCACTATGCGTGTAGAAGAGTGAGGCTTTTAATGTGAAGAACACCATTCCAACTGTGAAGCATGGGGCTGGCAGCATTACACTGTGGGGGTATTCTGCTGGAAAAGGGACTGGCGCACTTCAGAAAGTAGATGGCATCATAAGGAAGGAGTATTATCTAGAAATACTGAAGCGGCACCTCAAGACATCAGCCAGAAAGTTAAATCTAGCTAGAAAATGATCCTAAGCATGTGGAGTAGCCTAGGTGTATGTAAACTATTCCTCTCAACTGTATTTGTCTTAATGGTTTCAAACACACGTCTTTCAATAATAAGTTTTCCATGCTTCCAATGACATTTTAATACAATATTTCAATATTTCATTATATTTCATAAATATATTTCATTATAGTTTTGACATTTCCCTGTAGAAAAGAACTGAAAACATGTTTACTCAAAATGTCATTTATAATGAAAGCCAAAGCAGCAATAAAAGTCTTAGGATGAGGCATACATGAGGAAAAATGTCTTATTAAAACTGCTGAGATTGACAGTAAAAAAAAACTATTCAGTTACATCCAAGCTATCTAGCAAATTTTACAGACGCAAGACTTGCACTTACATTTGCTATAGGGATGTAACTGAATGCAAATACATTGCTCGGATTGAGTAGATAAGTAAGGAATAACACAGGACAGACCCTGCGGTTATACAAAAATAATGCACAGTGAGGGGGGATGTAACATTATCCTCCCCTCGCCCAATTATTGCAGTGTTTAATTTATTAATTAAACAACATGTCACACATTATAAGGGTTAATAGTTAGATTTAATGTTGTGGAACATCTGAGAAACAAGTTAGTTTATGTTCTCACCTATGTTATAGCTATAGATAAACAGACATTCTTTCTCTTATGATGAGACTCAGAACTGCAAAGACAATCTTCCAACTCCACACATTTCATTACCAAACATTTCTTCAGCATTCTGGCTTTTTGTCTGGCTTCATGCACCACCCCAACTACTTCTCAAAAACCACACAAAAGACCTGAACTAGCCTAAAAAGTTTGGACTTTGTGTTTAACATTCATTGCATGTTTTTTGTTATTATTAACTGAACATCCGCCATTGTTCATTTAAGAACAAAGAAAAGTACCCCATTCAGACTAGCAGCAACTCTGTGTCACAGTTTTGTAATAGATTCTGATAGATTTTCTGAGATTTCTTGAGTGTAACCAACACAAAAACTGCAGTTGTTTTGAGAAAATATTATTATGATTGGTCATACTCATTTCACCACTCGACTGATCTCTATTCTCGCTAACATCAGTGGGGAAATAATGGTTGCTTCATTCAGTCAATGTTGTTATTAATGTCTTATTATTGGTTCATTTAAACATTTTAAAACTGTTTGCTATCGTCTGTACAGAGTGTGTTTCATGTGACGGAGTCAGAAACAGATGTAAATGCAGTTTAGAGTTTTATTTAAAAGACTGGCAAACAGATCCAAAACATGAGGCAAATGACGTAAACAGAAACAGGCAAGAAGTCAAGTGATCAGCAAACAGTATTTGGGCAAATCCAAAAATCCAGAAACCAGAGAGCAAGGCACGGTCAAAAACACAAGAATATCAAAACATAGAGTACAAGGCTTGGTAAGTTCAGGTAGTGGCACACTGAGCGTTACTCCGCTCAACAAAGGGTCTTTGTTGGAGGTTCATATTTATAGGGTGTGTGTGTGTGTGTGTGTGTGTTTAAGATCAGGTGTGCATGATTAAAACTCAGGTTACTGTGAATGTGATTGTGGAGTGTTGTGATGGGGATTGTAGTCCAAGGCAGCCATGTTTGTAGTCAGAGCGATCAAGGGGTGGAGAATATGCAGGCAGTGATCCACGCAATGGGATGACCATAGAGAGATTTCCTTTTTTGGAACCAGGAGATTTGTGGATCGTGGAGGTGCATTGAGTCCTAGAATGATGGGATGCTTGAAATGAGATGTATTCCTGGTGGAAGGCTCTCACTTTGAGAAGGAGGGGTTTGTTGTAAAGAGTTACGGTTCTGTTTCCTATGGGTCCACCATCAATAGTGTGAATTTTCAGGAGATGTTGAAGTGGTTGCATGGGGATGTTCGGTTTTTCTACAGTGGCTTGGTTCATTACATTTCCAGCAAACACAGTTCTGACTGGAAAACTAGAGAGATTTGCTCTTATGATTCGAGCTAAGTTTTTACTATTTTATATATTTATGTTTATTCCATTCACAGTCTCACCTACTTCTTCCCCCGGCCCTTGGCCGCCAGATGTTGATTTCTCTAGTGTGTTTTACTCTGATGAAGTTTATTGCTGTCTACATTCTACATCCAAGGACCACATTTCTGCCACAACGAGCTCAACTGTTGAACCAGGTTTTCATAAAACACCTTCTTATCCCGAACAGAGTCCGACAGGTGAGACATACTACAAAGGCTGTAACACTGAAACACACCAATGTTCTTTTTTTGAAGTGCAATATTGATTTTTTTGTCTTTTCAGCTAATATACTATGGGAATGGTTACGACACTACAGTGACTGTAAGCAAAGTCAAAATTCTGACTACAATATAATTTTAACTGTATCACAATTTCATTTTTATTTTGCATTACTTTTTTAAAAATTTACTTTACAGGGAAAAACACAACCATTAGTTCGATCCTTATCACTCAAAACCAGCAGGTTATAGACCACAATTACATAGACCAGGAGATATCTCGGTGGGTGTTGTTGATTTATTGTCATTTTAAGAGTCATTTTCGCTCATATGGTGAATCATAACCTGTCTGTGTTCTACAGGATAGGGAACTACACCTATCGGATACCCGTTAGTAAACACATTCCAATCAACATGCCAGTCACCCTGCAGATGAAGTGCGTAACCTTCTCATTCCAAGCATTTACTATACTGTACAGTTTAATTACAGATTTTATATCTCTATAGCAACAGTAACATCATCCATTTCTACACAGCTTTATATCAGTTGGTGATTTGCCTGAAGATGTTTTGTTGTCTTTGGAAAAAAAAAATGCATACACAGAAACTCATAGACAGAAGTGAAAGTGGCAGCTGTAGTTTTTCTAAATATTCTCATCGGAAACGTCATTGTAAACATGCCACTCTCAAAAGAACATTTTTGAACATTTCCTGTTGTGAAAGACAAAAAAAGTAGACAATTTTGAACATGAACAATTTTCATGTGAAGTAATCTGGACATTTAGAATTTATGCATTAAATGACAAACTCATTAGCATGCCAGTAAAGCTGTTTAAATCTAGTTTGGCATTCATTTTTTTTCCAAACCGCATTTGTAGATTATTTTAAATGTAATGTCCCATTGCATATATTTGGGAATGACAGTAGAGGATGTTTTGAAGTTACTGGATAAGAGTGATTCCTGTAATGTGAGGACCTGGTAATGAAATTGAGAGGGATTTCAGTGATTCTGAGGGCAGGCCAGGAGAACAGGAAGTAAATTAAAATATTTTGTTTAGGAGATGGCTAAATGTCATGTCAAAAGGTTTTTCACAATTTAATACTACATAATTATTATTGGAATTCATTATTATAAAATGAAAGACAATTTAATGATACATAGTAGTAAAAGACCCGGTCATAGTGAATATTTTGTTGCATTAGGATCGTGTAAGGAGTGAGGCTATGGCTCAGTGCACATTAGTACTAAGGTGCTATAACACTATATAATTTTCTGTGTGTGTGTGAATATTAAACACTTAGCAGAAGGAGTTACTAAAAGTTGGTGCTATATTTGGTGTTTTAAATCACTAGAGACACACTAGAGCACAACTATTTATTTATGTGGCTGTTTAAAATCATAATTAATTAATTATTAATTAGAATAATATCAACATGCAGTGTGATGAGGTTTTGAGATTCAGCACTTTGTGCTGAGTGTGTGGTTCACAAATGTGCATTTACTTCCACTGACTGTGTGTGTGTATGTGTGTGTTTGAACAGCACTACTGAGCTGTTAGTGGCTCACCTGTGTGCATTCGATCTGAGGGAGGAGTGCGCTGCTGTAATAGACTATAATGAATCTGAATTACACAGAGTCCCCAACACACAGGTAGTGTTTACTCAACATCCACCAAGGTCACATCTACTTGCATTACATTCCTCACAATTTGTGTGTGTGCATGTCTGTGCGTGTGTGTGAGGGTGTGTGTGTGTGTGTGTGTGTGAATTAAAAAAAAATCACCTTTTTTCAAAGTACTTACAGTATGGTAATAAAATTATAAAAATTTATAATTTATAAATTAATAAAAAAATTAACATTTATGCAATAAAAACTAATTGCAAGTTTCTCAAATTAGATACCATTTCTAAACAACAAAAACAGTGTTTTTATGTCCTTAAAGGAGTGATGATGAGAATGAATAATAAAAGATAATTAATAATTTAGAGATTGGGTTATCAGCTGTTAGTTGTTACAAAATTATCAGAAAATTAAATAAATAAATAAATAAATAATGCAGCGTGTGAGGAGAATGTATAAGTTACCATTTATTTATATATGAATGTGAATGGATATGGTGTTGCAATGGTTTTTACATGATGAAAATTGTGTGTAAAAAGGACTTACTATATGTCAGTCATAGCTGTAACCTAGTCTGGTGACATCCAGACTTCTGTAATCTCAGAATGATTTGTTTTTATTCAATCTAGCCTCTCACATCAGCCTATTATATGAAAAAACTTCCAATACTATCCAATCAGCAGTGATTGTTGGTTCTTAAATGACCTCAGAGCAATTAATGAGGACATTTTAGGTTTGCCCATAAAATGCCTCTAATATTTAGTTCTCACAAGATGTTATGTGTCAGATATTGGTAGAGACGGATGAAAGTGCAGACTTTTTTTTTTAATTACATAAATTACAAAAAACTAACCATGTCAAAAAAGAGTCATAAAACAAGCAAAACAAGAACTGGGAAAACATGACATGAAGCACAAAACAGACAACAGAAGCTTAGCAAAGAAACAAAGAAGTCTCAGAACATAAATAGAGACACTAAAACAGGTGAGCATGACCAAGGGTCATGTGACCTGTAGTAGTCTGTGAGGGCTAAAGGGAAATTAAGTCCAATGCAGCTAAAACCGGCGCTGACGTGACATTGCATCACACTAACATTTGCATCTCACATAGCTATGATATAAATATTTGAGTTTATGCAAGAATATATGGCAGTTTGTAAAAATGCAAACTAGTCATACCATTGCTACTCATACATAATTAGCTTGCTAGTTGCAAGAACATGATATACCATATGTTAGCTGTGGGTTTTTTAATGTACACTTTTTCAGTAAGTAGTGAGCAGAAGCAAGAGGGAAATGGAGGACGAGTGCATGCACAGAGAAAGAGATAACTGTAAACCAAAATATTTAGCTAGATAAAATAAAACAGTCGAACTTGAGTCAGAGCAGTTTAGAAAAGAGCGATTGATGTGGTACACATTTGGCATTGAGGTAAACGTGTTGACACATTTCTGCAGTGTGGGTCTTGCTAAAAAATGTCAGTTTAAATTCAGGAATTCTTAAACAGCTAAAAACATGGATGGTCATACTTTTTCAGTTTCTCAGACAGCTCCTAATTTCTCTCTGAGCTCCCGACATACCTGAACCAGATGTTCAGTGTTTGGTGTTAAGAGCACAAATATGTGGACTGACTGTGGGGGCCAATGGCCTGTTTAGGAAAAACACTCCATTAAGTGAACTGGTAAAAGAAAGTCAACTGTGTACTTCTGAGTGACATTAATGCACAGTTTGGTGTGTCTTACAGGGGTATGTACATGAGTGGCCCCTGTTAGTCGCTCGACATTTCCGATCATCTTACCACTTCCGTTTCTCAGTAGCGGTAAGTGTAGAAACACTTCTTACAAATGAGGTTTGTGAATATACAGTGTCAGTAAACTGTTATAAATTTCCCAATCTGATTTCTCCTCAGGGTCAGGCTCACTGTTCGACAGACCCCAACTATGTAGGAATTCTGTTTACTGACTACCACTTCCATTTCTACCGCCGCTGTCAGTGAGGCTGGATTAACACTATTCACACCCTTAATAAACGCTAATCACAGATCCTCCTGATTCCAAAGCAGGAAGAAATGATCCTGACTACGAAGGCAAAAAAGAGCTTCTCACTCCATACAGTACATGAGTGTGTGTGTGTGTGTGTGTGTGTGTGTGTATGTTGAAAGACAGATGTGTGTTGATTCTTTGTAACATATATATATAATCTGACAATAGATAGTAGAAATAAGAGTTTACATTACAATAAGGGCTAATACGCTATCAAATAAATGGGCGGAGAAAAGAAATGCAACACTTGTGATCTGGCTGAAATTCAAACCTTGATTATGAAAGGAAAAAGAATGAAAAAAAAAACACAGTACAATAACAAGAAAACAATAACAGATGTGAATATGAACAATAGTTCTGTAGTCCTTCAGTAGCTTGTAGATTACCTATAGTATGAAGATTTAATATGTGTCTGAACATGCATGTGTGGGAAGTTCTTTCGTTTCTGTAGAAGGGCTTGATGACGTTTCTAGGCAGACAGAGGGTCAAAGGTCATGATGACAAATTCATTTGTCCTAGCAGTCTGCAAATCCTTATTGCTGAGAGCCTGGCAATGTTGGCACATGACATACCTGTCTGCTAAATGCCACTGGTCCTTTCCTTTGTCTCTCATGCCATTCAATCAATAATGGACAGCACAGGAAACTGTGGACTTTAGCCCAGATGTTCTGGGATATGAATTACCCCATATGCTCTGTAAATTCCTTAAAAGTTTAAGTTCCATGTCCAGGTCATATCTTCTAATTTTATGTTAACATTTGTATTTGTAAAAAAAGTGGTTGCCCTATCATCAGGAGATCGTGAGTTTGAATCCTGATGATGCCACAGCCATCCATTAATGAGGGCCAAGAAAGCAAAATTGGCTGTGCTCTGTCTATCACCAGCGACATTGGCCAGTCTCAGGTATCATTTATGTGGAAGAGGGCGGATAGTGCTTTATTCTGAGTGTGTCACGCTATACTGTCACGCAGCATGAGCAGCAGTTTTGGTTTGTGGCTTTACACATTACCGTAGAGGTTGTATGATAATGGTGAGCTGGCTGGTGGGTGGGAAGTGACCAAATTGGGGAGAAAATTGGGGAAAAATCCTAAATAAAACAAAACAAAACAAAAACCAAAAAATATCTTACACTGATGGAAAAAGATGCACAAAACCCTAACATGTACACCAGAAACCTTTTAATATTTTGTGTGTGTGTGTGTGTCTGTGTGTTTATTAATATGATAAATGATGTTTGTGTTAATTAATAAAAAAAAAAAATAGGGACTTCTGGGTTAAACATGGCAGGAATAGCTGTAAGCGGGTGTGACTCCCGACTTCTTTTAATTATTTGATCGTTCATTATTGATGTACGCTCACTTCAATTGATTATCTGGCATCCTGTATATCGTGGAAACATAGTTAAACAGCATAATGGCGACTAGAAACCAACTTTTCTCTGGAGATGGCGAGGCCTCCGGTAAGACAGATGATATGGCGCTTCTCCTTGAGGTTTCACCCACTTTACCTGAAGACCTCGAAAGGCTCTGATCAGTGTTTCTCTCCGACATGATAAAAGTAGTTCATTCTCTTTTTAAAACAGAACTAGTAGGCCTTAATCACGCCTTATCACACGTGAATGTGACATTGGAACAGCATAAATCATATTATGAAGCTCATGACGGACGCCTTCACGAGGTTGAAGACGGCCTAAACAACCAGTGACAGGCTGGTGAGTGTTGAGGATTCCATGGCCATGCTACAGAAAGAAAACATGTCTCTGAGGGAGAAGCTGGACAATCTCCAGAACCGCTCATGGAGGTCTAATATGAGAGTGGTGGGCACACCTGAAAAGCTGGAGGGATCAGACCCAGTTAAATTTATGACTGACTTGTGTGAGGAAGTATTGGCGAAGGACTTCTTCACAAGACCCCTTGTTCTTTCACATGCCCAGTGAGTTGGACTTAAACCAACTAACAACGCAAAGGCCAAACAGACCAGACCAAGAGTATTTTTGGTTCCAAGATAAGCATCACAGTTTGAGAGTTGTGCTTCCACGAACACAGGGTGTTTTTTTCATGAGGATTTCAGTGTGGAGCTGGGCAAAAGGCGAGCGGCCTTCAAAGACATGAAATCTCTGCTCTGCGGGAAGGGCGTTAGATTCGCACTCTTCTACCCAGCAAGACTTCGTATTACTCATGAAGGGAAAATGCACTGCTTCTATACACCACCAGAAGCCAATGATTTTTACCTCTCTCATTGGGGTGAAGATTAAGGTGCAATAATGTTCTCTTTTACCTTCTTGGGTAAGATATAAATTTGTCAGTTATTTAATTCATATGTACAAAATTCAAGGCTGAGTTTGACCTATTTTGTGTATATTCTCACTCTTTGTTCTGTGTTTATCATCAGCCAGATAATGTACTCAAATGGTGATCCAGTTTGTTTTCAAACCTCTTATAGAAGGGAGCTACACCTAGACTGTTTGACTTTAGTTATATGTATACTTTGGAAGTTTTTTGTTATGCGATACAAATCTTTTTTCTGTTCAATCAATCAGCGTGTATCCTCTTTATTTGGGAAAATAAGATTCAGAGGGTTAATAAACATATTCTTTAGAGGAGCTGTGAAGTAGGTGGGTTAGGCCTTCCGAGCTTTATTCACTGTTACTGGGCATTCAACATTTGAAAGATACTGTTTTGGCTTCACTGCCCAGAAACAAATTAGTGATCAAATTGAATCACAAGCATGTTACTCTTCATCTCTCCCTGCTCTAGTATACTCTTCCTTACCCTTGAAAACCTCCTGATTTACATCCAATCCTGTAGTGCTTTCTACTCTTAGGATTTTCAATCAGTTTTATTTTCACTATAAGTTTACAGCAGCATCAATCCTGGGCCCTATTTACAAAAATCATTTATTCCCCGTCTACATTGGATGCAACATTTAGACAGTAGGTAGAAAGCAGTCTGATGATTTATATACTGACATTTTATTTAATAGCTTTGAGAATCTTTGCAGAATGTATAACCTCCCATAAAACCACTTCTTTATGCATCTTCAGATTCGTCACTTTGTCAAGGACAATTTTCTCTTTTTTTTCCTGACCTTCTACCTACCTCAGTTTTGGACAACGTTGCTCTTAATTTTAGTAATAAAGGACTGATCTCTGTATTGCATTCTCGGCTCATGTCTTTTAAAGATCATAACCTGGATAAAAATTAAATCCAGACTGGAAGAGGAACTGGGTATAAAGTTATCTGAGGTCTATTGGAAGGAGGCGCTTAAAAGGGTCCATTCATCATCGTCCTCTGCTAGACTAGTGCTTATACGATTTAAAGTTCTGCACAGGATTCATCTAAGTAAGGCTAGAATCGCCAGAAATATACCCTGGGTTAGACACTGCTTGTGACAGATGCTCTTTTTCTCCAGCCAGTCTGGCATGTCTATGTTTTGGTCCTGCTCTGGTCTAGATAATTACTGGGCACTGATTTTTTAAAACCATCAGTGAGGCTTTTGGGGTAACATTGAGGCCTTGCCCTTTAATAGCTATGTTCGGAACTTCGGACAATACAATAAATTTAACTTTAACTACAAATCAGTGACATTATTGCTTTCTTTTGTTGTTCTGAGCAAGTGTGATGACATGGCTGTGTTAATGTACTTTTGTAACAGGGCAATGTTATGTTGTATTTGTGTACATGCCTAGGGAGGGGGATGTTTGGGGATATGGGTTAGGGTTAGGGTTGGGGGGGTTTGTTCCATTGTTCCATCAAAATCAAAAAGGAAGGAAATTGTAATGCACCATGCTTTACAATGTTTTGCTTCATTCCTTCAGTAAAAAATTAGAAACTAGACCCAGCCTATAAATCTTCAAATTGTGATAATTTATAAAATGCCAAACAAGTATCTCTGACCTGAACAGAACATTAGGGTTAAAATTTGATCTGATAAATCTTTGTTTACTAGTGATCATGTGTGTGTGTGTGTGTGTGTGTGTGTGTGTGTGTGTGTGTGCGTGTGCGTGCGTGTGATCAGCAAGTTACACCAGCTCACGGCACAAGCTTTATTGCTAAAATTTCACTAACACAAATTAGTGTGTTAGTGAAATACATAGGCTTCAATATTTTATTGTTGCATTTCTTTTTTTTATTATCCATATTTGATATGGTGACTCCTGTTTGCACTGCCTGATGTATTCATAGATTTTTGTATCAACCAAACTAAGACTAGAGATCAGAGATTAGAGAAGAAGAAAATCAGCAATGATATATTTGCCACAGAATTTTGTATTTAAACAAACCATTGTCAAGACAAGAAAAAATAATTTGAATCAGATCTTTTGTGATATTGTACTATATTAAATTATTCAGTTCATTTCAGTAATCATTTCATATTCCTAACACTGTCCTGGTTCTTCTACAAGCAGACGTATTATTTAAGTTGTTTCTGATCCATTAAGCAATAAAACAGAACAATGCAAAATATCCAGCAGAAGCAAATATCTTTATTATTTTCTGACACTTATCAGCATAGGCTGGATAAATCTCACTGCAGACTGTAAAACACACAAACTTTCAGTTTCATACACAGTGACTGAGGATTCATCACTATAAATGCTATAAACACATCCATGCACACACAAGGATATAAAAGTCTACATACTTGGTTATGATACCGAGATAAATCATGTCAGATTTTCCCACCTTTAATGTGATATAGCAAACAACAATATTTAAGTGAAAAACAACTAAAAATGTTTTAGGGGAAAAAAAAAAACCCAAAACTTGAATTTGTGCGTTGGGTCGTTATTGTTATGGAAGGTGACATTTCTTTTCATTTTCATCTTCAGTTCTATAACAGAGGCCTGCAGGGTTTGTGCCAAAATACAGGCACAAAATCAGCAGGGGAAATCAACACTTTTTAGCAAAATGCCTTCCAAAATTTTTCATACTTCATTTATATATTTTTTTTCAGATAGCCTTTAAGAATGCCTTTGACAAAAGAACATATTGAAATCATTCTCATGGCTGGCTTGGGGAGCTGATGCAAGGTTGTGATGGACATGTAATTACACGCATAACACTAGATGTGTTAACATGAGTTCATCAGGCGTGGGAGAGAAAAATGTCAATCATGTGGAGGATGTTTTGTAAATAAAGTTACATTTTGCTAAAAAGTGTTAATTTCCCCTATGCATGGAGAACTTTGGGACACCCTATAGATTGGTAATTGGAGTGATCCATGATTCCTTCTATCTTTCCCAGAACCCTGGTCCCAGCTGAAAAGAAGCAGCCCCATAGCATGATGCTGCCACCACCATGTTTCACCGTGGGTATGGTATTTTCTGGGTGATAAGCTGACTTGTTTTTGCACCAAACATATGTTTTAGAATTATGCCCAAAAAGTTCTGCCTTGGTCTCGTCAGACCATAACACATTTTCCACATGGTTTAGGGTGATATAAGCTGGCTTGGATGTTTTTTTGTGAAAAGGGCTTCCGTGTAGCCACCCTACCCCATAGCCCAGACATATGAAGATTGGTGTCACATGCAGGGAGTGAGCAGTACTTGTCCTGCAGATCCTTTAATATTGCTGTAGGTCTCTTGGCAGCCTCCTTGATAAGTTTTCTTCTTGTCCTTTCATCAATTTTGGAGGCATGTCCTGTTCTTGGTAAGGTCACTGTGGTGCCCCATTTTCTCCACTTGTTGATGATGGCCTTCATGGTGTTCCATGGTACATCTAATGTTTGGAAATTCTCTTGTACCCCTCTCCTGATCGATACCTTTCAGCAATGAAATCCTGTACATGGTTTCTAAGGTCTTTTTGTGGACCATTGCATCAGCAGTCAGATGAAACCGAGAAGATGTCATGAAAATCTTAGAGAAACAGCTGATCTTTATTTGGGGTTAATCAGAATCACTTCATTGATGACAGGCGTATGATCATTACTTTTGAACTTGAGTTTGAATGTGATTGTTTCTGAATTCTGAACACAGTCACGTGCCCCATTATAAAAGCATTTACACACTTATGCAACCAATATATTTGAAGTTTTTCATTTTTCTTTTTTTTTTCCTTCAAATAATTCTATTTGTTTTTCACTTGAATCTTGTTGGTTGCTATATCACATTGAAGGTGGAAAAAGATATGACATGATTTATCTTGGTTTCATTTTTTTTTTTTTACATCACAAAAACCTTCAATTTTAACAGGTTATGTATGTTTATATCCACTGTACATCTGTTAACTATGGCTATAGAAGCTACCTGGTAGGCTAGTTAGCTACAAGTTAGCCACTGTCAGCTAGCTAGCAGCTGTGCTAGCACCACAATCCTTGAGAGTGTGAAATGTCTGCATTTGCACACAGGTTAGTTCATTTGTGGCTAAAGTTCTGTAGCTCACTTATTGTAAATAAACACACAACAACACTATTTTAGGACTCTGAATTCACAATTTATTTGCAATTGCAAATTGCTAGGAATTCCCCAAAAGCCAGTTCACATAAAAAGTTAGGAGTGCGCTGCAAAAAATGACATCTTAGCAAGTGGAAATATCCTGAATATACAGGGTTTCCCAAAAGTCTCCATACATATAGGACTATGTACACCAGCACCACGTTGGTTGTGTCTTCGTCAGTGGATGTTCATGGACGTCCACTTCTCGCTTGGTCTGCAACACTTCCAGTCTTTTTGAAGTTTGGCAACAGTGTCGTGTGTGATGTGCTTGCCATGTTTCCTGTTAGAGTCCATCACAACCTTTCCAGTCCAGCCATGAGAATGATTTCAATACATTATTCTTTTGTCAAAGGCATTCTTAAAGGCTATTTGAAAAAAAAAAAAGTATGAAAAATTTTGGAAGACATTTTGCTAAAAAATGGTTAATTTCCTCTCTGTATGGGGACTTTTGGGACACCCTGTAGTTAAATGTATCTCGTTTCCTATTATAAGATTACCGCAAACCAAATATAAATATATATATATATTTTTGTCCAGACTTCTTATATTTGGTTTGGTTTAATGGTATAATTGGAAATACTAAATAGATCTAACTATATTCAAGATAATTCCACTTGTTAAGATGCCATTTTTCGAAGTGTGATAGCTGGTGAAAATCTTCTCAGCAAGTAATATTGAAATACATTGTATATAAATACAATAAGTACAAATTGTAAATTTAAAAAGCAACATTTCAAGATATTTCCAGGTAGAGCTTCTTAATTAAGAGGTATGTGTATCTCCTATCTCCTATTTTTGTATTCTCAACGGTCAGAGGAGGTACAGTCTTTCATTAACTAAATCTAATGGGAATGGATGGGTAATAAAATGGGCTAAAGTTCTACAGAACCTCTACAGAACCTGCATGGTGTTGAAGTGGCATTCTGTATCTAAGTCGCAGGAGAGATCAAACAGGAAGAACAGTTAGCTGTCTGATGGCTTCTGAAAAGCACCGCTTGCAGGAACGTGAGCCGCTAATCAGCAAGCTCTTATGACTTATTCACGCTCAAAGACTGGAGAACTCACGGATGCTAATTAGATGTAAGGAGTGACGGGAGGAATGCATGGTCACACAGCAGGAAACTTGAAGTCACGGAAGGAGAAACCATAGAAGTGCTGCATTATTGAAGAATGACGCCAAAACAGGATGACTGAAAAGAGCGATTGCTCCCCAGAGAGGAGGAAAACTCCTCCAATAACCTGGATGAAGAGTCTCTCTACATACAACACTCACACCTGAAGGGTCAGGGTCAATGGACACAGATGATAACGTAAGTGCATTTTAATTATCAAGAATTTTAATAGTGAAGAGAAGATTTGTGAGACTGATAACCATTCTGTATATAAAACATCATCTTAGCAAGTGAAAATATCTTGAGATTTCAATAAACCAATAATTATTAAACCTATGTCTAGACAATTTTACTAGACAAGGTTTAAATGTTCTTATTCTATTCATTCTAGAATAAAGGCTTAAAATTATCTGCTAATAGAACCAATTGATTATTTCAAGCTTGAAATTAGCAAAAAAATGTCTAGAAACAGGTTTAATAATCTTATATTTGGTTTATTGTATCTTATAATAGGAAATATTAAATCAATTTGACTAAATTCAAGGTATTAGTGTGTTGTAGAAGTGCAGTTATAAATGACCTAATGAGGGTCAACCTATTTTAACTAGTACCACAGTTTACAGATGAAAAAGTTTCTGTTCAATCTTTCAGTTCTCTCATTTAGGAATAAATACAAAAAAAGAAAAGTGGCAAAAATGATTAGAGCAAGAAAAAAAAGACAATATGACAAAAACTTTATTAGCTACACTAATTGTTCAATTTATCAGGTAGAATTACCATATGGCTTGTAGGTGTAGAAGTACTGACTGTTGGAATGCACAGTGTGCAAGCACCCCTCTCCTCTGTCTATTAGTGGAAAGGGACCACCACAGGACCACCGCTGATTAGATGTTTTATCCAAATCCAAACTATCCGGCCATCTAGCAGTCAAAGTGCATCTATCCCATATAGATGCACTTTGACTGCTGGATGGCCAGATAGTTTGGATTTGGATAAAAGTTGTTGCTAATAAAATGGCCAGTGGGTGTACAGGTTAGGTAAGGGATCCTTCTCTGATAAAGTGTGTTTAGCTATACAGTATACAGTACATGTATATTTCTGTATTTGTATACATATACAGATTTACATAAACATATATTACATAGATTTCTGTATATGTATACTGTATATGTATACAGTATATGTATATGTCATTTTATTATTTATATTAATCCTTTTAACATTTGGAAATCAGAATAATTACATTTTTGATAATACAGTAATCCATTAAATAATTCAGTAGCGTACCTTCTAAATCAATTGTGTGTGTGTGTGTGTGTGTGTGTGTGAGAGAGAGAGAGAGAGAGAGAGTTAAGTAAGTTGCAGTCAGCTGCACTCGAGTACCTATCTCATTTCCTCATGGCAACACTCAGTATTTAGACAGCCGGCTTGATTACAGCTTATAATGCTGACAGGAAAAAAGGCACACACACACACACACACACACACATGCAGGAGCTGAATTCTGGGCATCAAACAATGGACCCCATATATGTAACCCATGGAACTGACCCTGTAAACAAATAATATTGGGGTTAAAATGATTTGACCAAACACCCTTGTTCATTTTGTTCGTGCACTGCAGCAACGTTTGAAGCGCTACCTGGAGACAAGTCACTGTCAAATAGTCCAGCAGATGGAGGATACAGGACAGCCGGATGTGAGGTAAGATCCTCCATGCTTCTATTTGTCATTGATTTACTTTTTCCAGTCATGTAATGTGCAGTGATTATATGCTTTACTGTGCCATTCATCTCTTTTGCAAAACCTTCCTGCTTTAACCTCTAACTGATATTTAGCTTAAGTAAAAACACCAGAAGAAGAGAAATGTGATTATTATTCTCCACATGTAGATCTGTTAACAACAATCCATGAAATTGTATAAATATTTGACTAAAAGAAATGCCTTTTTTGTCCTTTTTTGGTCCACGGCAATATAACTGCATGTGCAGATCTTCAGTCATTAATCTAACTAAGAGCACTAACTCAAGATTTCTGTATTTACAGTATGGAAAGGAAGAGCAGCTCAGGAAGATACACAGTAATTGCAATACTTAGATGTGGATGTTCTTTATTTTCACACAGCCCATGTTTATTCCCACTGACTGCCTCTGCTGCTGCTCAGAAGGCGGTCACAGAAGATGCCTTCCTGGATGCACTACAAAAGCAGCAGATGAAACTAGAGGACAGCAATTGTTTACTGGCAGAGGTAACGCAAAATAGCTCTCAGTTCAGTTAGCCAACTTGTACATTAGAGTGTTACTCTATCCCCTGTGGTTGACAAAGCTCCTACATCACATGCCTGTATTGTGTTATTTATTTGTTTGTGTAGACCAACAGTACAGAGCTAACATGACCTAATATCTCTATACCTGTCCCATTAGACCAGGAACTACAGCACCCCCTAAAATAAATAGCAAAAAATATAAACACATATAAGAAAATCTCTATTTTGGCATACTCAGAAAGTTATTTTTGACTTCTATGTGTGTGCTGTGTTTGTGAGCAGCTGGCTCGTATTGAGCAGGACCTGAGGGAAAGGCTGCATATACAGGAGGAGAGACGGCGGGAACTGGAGCGTGTAAGGCAGGAAGAAAACCGCCTACGCTGGAGAAATCTGTGCTTCCTCATCCTCAACCAGCGCACTACAAAGTAGAACCGCTATCATATTATCTATCTTATATAAACAGGGAATCCCTGATCGCACCTTTATAGCAACTTTCACACACGTGCAAATTCTGCACCAGTAGTACAGCAATAGCAAAATCAGCTGTCACAGAACCTGGATAAAACACCATAGTGTTGGAGAGCAGCTGTAATGTCATTACCCTTCTCCTGAACAATGTTCTATGTGCCCTTGAACAACACTAAATCGCTTTAGGTGTGTCTGCAAAATGTGCCTACAAGTCTTCTTCAGCCATTTGTGCTTACAAACACAAACTGCTCAGAGCTGCAAATCTGAAGTGGGAAGTTGGAACTCAGAATTATGTCATTTTCAAACGCCTAAAAAGTGGGGAACAGACCACGGACACCTCCTTGTTTGTGTTTTGTTAGCAACAAGCTAGCCAGCTAACTGTGATAAGTGATGTATATTTTCCTCCTCAAAACATTTCCAAAAATAACAAAAGAGTTATACCGTATATACAATACCTGTATATACAGTATAACTCATTTACAGGTAAGAAGTGCTACTGCGTTTACTGTTCATGCTGTGAGCAGCCATGTTGATTTGACGTCACTTGCTGAACTTGGGGTTGAGGAGACTGTCATGAGGTTTTAATAGGAATTCTGAGTTGAGGGGGAATTTTCTTTGTTTTTTTCCTGGTCGGAGGCTAGAAATCACAAGTTACAACCTTTAGTCGAATATACGTTTGTGATTTCTGATATCACATTAATTTAACTAGATTTTTTTGGGCACTCTATTCAGATTATTCCGATTAAAAAAAAAATTTTTGTGGACTTGTAATTAATAAATAGTGTCATATTTATGCATTTTTATGTATATATTGTATATAGTTTTGAGTGTATTTACAGCCCCAAAATAAATTTCAGTGTGACATATTGTGGTTACGTGAAACTATTAGAAAGTGGTGCTGGACTTAATACTGCTACTCACTTGAGTTGATATTGTGCAAGAAAAAGGATTCAACTCTGAGGTCATAATCACATGTAACCTAGACACGCCACTGTTTTAGCAAAAAAAAAAAAAAAAGTATTGTCTGAAAAGTCCGTACTTACATCTGAGCTCTGAATGCATATGTGCACAATGTCAGTGCATGCATATAACTCAACTCTGAATGTCGCCTAAGTGCTTAATGATTAGTTGTCGCAGTTGTGTAGGTAGTAGGGAAAAATTCTTCAGGGCAGTGAGTTATCACGTGAATTTAAGAAGCAATGACTCAGATGATTACACATGTAAAAGTATTTCTTTTGATTGTTATTTTTTATATATTGCATGTTAACAGTTGATTCAGGTGCAATAACATTGGCTTGTGAATGTATTTCATACATTTGATTATTAAAATTAATTTAAAAATTTTAAACATCTATGTCAATTTAAAAAAAAAGACATTAATGTTTGCCTCTGTGTATTTTTTTGTAGGCCGTGGGTGACAAGCTACTATAAGAACATACCTATGCACATCTACTGCTTGCCTATAGAAACAGTAAACCAACAGCTAAGAAAGAAGAAAAAGAAGAAAGAATGCAATTAGGTTGCTGGGAATTTGCACCTGTGACAGTTCTTCTCGATGAATGCCATGCACCTTAAAACAACCTAATAAACATTGTATAGCCTATACTGTATACACAGATGGGTGACAATATAAAGATAAAAACAAGAACAGCTTCAGTGCACCTTGGCATCGATCCTACAAGTCTCTGGAACTGTACTGGAGATGCGAACACCATTCTTCCAAAAGATGATGATGATGATGGTAGACAATGCTGTCCAACACATCACTTCAGTATCTCTCATTGTTGTTGACTTGGGTTGAGATTTAGCATCACCATCAAAAGGACACAAGAGAACAAAAGAAACTCCATACAAACAATAACTCAAGCTCTGGATTGATCTGGTGATGGTCCTGCCGCACAACCATGCCACTCTAACAGGACTTCATTGGAAATGTGGTTCCTTACTTCACAAACGACCCGTTATATGCGTTAAAACTTGTACATGTAACAACAATTTTGGTGCTGTGTTTAATAAAAGAACCTGTTTCTTCTAATAATTGCCCAAACCTTTAATAAGGTCACTAAACAAAAAATTTAGCAACATGTGTAATTTCATTTCAGATACTTGGTTTTGCCTCTGCTCACCTTAATATCTTAACGGATATGAATTCTACCAGTGTCTTGAGTCCACTGAGTGTGTGTGCAATTCAGCTGGAGTTCATGGTGGTTCACTTGATTGTGGAGATAATCCCACAGGTTTGTCCTATTGTTTATAGAACGCTGGAACTGTCTGTTTTGAAAAACCTGACAACCAGCTGATAATCTAGTTTTAAGCTTCTTCCAGATGTGCAACCTATTGACCCTGTATAGTACAAGAAAGCACTGCTATTGATGGGGTGCAATTAATTTTCTTGTCTGGAGAGCTTATTGTTTAAATGACTATTCCTTCTTAGACTATTTTTTCTTTCTTTCATATCATTGCTGATTCAACAACATGATCATAAAACTGTATGATTTGTATTGAACCAGTCAAGTGCCACACTAACATTGTGTTTCATTATAGATCACAGTAACACAGATGGTTCAAAACATGAAGTTTCCAATTTCTCAACTTGTCTCTCACAATCAATTCACATCCACACATTGCACAAATCTTTAAACTGTTCCTGCAACTGGAAAATAACTTCTTCTATGGGCTGTATTCTTCCAATCAGTGAGTCCGTTTGTGATTCTCAGCACCAGTGTGACTGCCACAATGGACAAATTCACCATGCGAAAGAAATGCTACACGATGTAAACATAAATCCTGTTTGGACTCACTAGGGTCTGATTTCCCTGATTAGAGATGCATGATTAACTGTCTTACTAATTAATTATCAGGATTAGAAGATGTATTATTGCACCAAAATCACCAACCTGTGCTGATCTCTGGCTCTTCAGGGATGATGAGTCCTGCTTTAAAGTAGGTATGTAAATCATATGCTTATGTGTATTCCCAGTATTGTATTGCATACATGTGTGTAATGAAATTGCTTGTATTCACTAATTTCCTAAATCAGTTCCTGAACTCAAATCAAATTCAATTCAAATGTGACCAGTGACCAATATACTCAGACTTGAACATATGAACATTAGATGGAAGAATCACTTATGTTATGGACTAAGACTGTATGATGAATAGCAGTAATTCCCCTTTTTATAACTATTAAAGGGAGCTCATGTTTTGGGGCAAATTACTTAAAGTAAGAAAAATTAGTATTGGGTCTTGTATTGCTTACGTTACATAACAAACATTTCATGGATATCCCCATTTCTCGAAATTCTTAAATGTAAGTATTTTCCTAAACATTTTTTGCTGCCATTTTCAGTTCAGGTTTGTGGTGTTGAGTTTCTGAATTCAAGTCCTACTACACTTTTCCCTCTAATAAGCTCAGTGAGCCTGGAGCATTTTAGTGGACATGCAGAAAAACAGCCATTGTACTGCAGCCATCTCACATGACCCATAACATTCAAGCCTTAACAGTGATAGTGCTGTATGTTTGTAGTGAGGTAGTATTCCCTGAATTGCCAGTGTCCTTTCTTCATACTTTAAGTTTCAAATACTTTTGTCATTACATTTTGTAACTGCACATCACTGCACCCTATTTATTGTTTACTTCAATGACATTTGGTTTATGGGCTTATTTCACAGTTCTTGTAAGTATTCAACACTCAGCAGCAGATAGTTCCTCTAACTGACCAAAGTGATGCTGATTATATTACACCAGTCTCACTAGAGTACTTTCTGTGTTTTGCTATGCCTAAATATATGGTTCTTTTCTTACATTATTTAAATTGTTTACTTTATAATTCCTGTCTATTTATATGCACATTAATTCAAGCATATACACACTCACTGGCCACTTTCATGCACATTCATGAAATTATCAAAGAGCTTCCATTAATTTTCATACCAAACACCAGAATGGAAAAAAAGAAACTGATCTTGGTTATTTTAACTGGGTATTGTTGCTGGTGCCAGACAGGCTGGTCTGAGTATTTCAGAAACTGCTGATCTCCTTAAATTTTCACGCACAACAGTTTCAAGAGTCTATACAGAATGGTGAAAACAAAAAACATCCAGTGAGCGCTGGTTCTGTGCGTGGAAGCACCTTGCTGATGAGAGAGGTCAGAGGAACATGGCCAGACTGGTTCAAGCTAACAGGAAGGACACAGTAATTCATATAATCACTCTTTACAACCATGGTGAGCAGAAAAGCATCTCAGAACACGCAACATTGAGACAGATGAGCTACAACAGCCGAAAACCACATCAGGGTCCACTCCTGTCAGCCAAGAACAGGAATCTGAGGCTACAGTGGGCACAGACTCACCAAAACCGCACAGGTGAAGATTAAAAAAATGTCACCTAGTCTTTATTGTTTGGCTGATTGGATAATTGCATTCATTAGCAGATATTCCTAATAAAATGGCCAGTGAATGTATATACAGTATCCTTTGCAGAATCTGGGGGAACAGAGCATGGGTGCTATTATACCAAAAATGATAATGACCATAAATAAAATATAATATAATTATTCTTTAATGAAATTGTAAAACAAATAAGACATAATTGTCCAAATATTGTACTTACAGAATGGTACTCTTCAGCATCCTGTGGATGAAAATGAAATGTACAGTTAGGAATATGAACAACATGAGCAGCTTTTAATGTTTTCCCCCACAGGGGCAACTGAAGAACACTTAAAGTTAAACTCCACTATTAATAACTCTGCTCAAACAGATCAGCTTCCAAAGATTCAACATTCAAGCTGATATTGGTGTCAGTCTCATAGATTGCTACCTAGCAAAGTTGAGTGCTATACAGTCACTTCTGTAACAACAGCATTGTATAGCTGTATCGCATTCTGGAACTTGGAGTCCAATGTTTGCTGTCTCCACTACGGCTACATTGGATTCTTCAGCTCATCATAGGGGCAAGTGGAACACAACCCGAACATACAGTATATATCAGCCATTCAATAAATGTTAATCTTCATAAAATCTTCATTCATAACTCCATACATTTTAAATTCAATTTAAATACTAATTACCTCTTTTTGAGTGACTAATGATTTAAAAACATTTTGCTGTTTGACAGATATACAGTAAGTCAATGTTTCATTGATCTGCTCACTTCCCCATTTAGCATCATAGAGTTATTACACCTAGTGGTCAAAATAGGAACTGCAACAAGCACTGATAGAGGCCCATTGGGACAGGACTCATACTGTCTCATGCTCACTCTATTAACCTTTTCAGTGCAGCAGACAGGACAGTTAATGACAGGGTTTCTGTATCACCATTATTATGCCAAATTGGGCTAGTTTAAAAAAAATACCAAGATCTTGTTTTATAGTAAACAATTGGCTATAAATCTAATAGGGGTACGTTCAGACAGTGTGTCTATGCTGTACAGGACCATGTAAGATATGCTGCAAAAGACTGAGAGAGGAAAGAAATGAGGGATTAAGGAGTGGATAATGTCTGTATATCAAAAATGGGTGACCTTGTTTCCTATGCAAAGGTTGAGGGAAAAAACGTGTCTTGGATTTCCAATGCCTGATTTCTGGGCTAGTTTCAGGTCTTTTGGGAGGTTTTTGAGATGTAGATGGGCTGGAAATTTTGCTGAACCCTGGCAACCATAGCTAATGATATAAGATCTTTAGAAAACACACATGTTGAAAAAAGGTTCGTAAATTGCCCAGAATGAGCTGCTAGTCTGTTTACCAGATGACTGTATGTTGTCAAATCTCAACTGCCTATTTCAGGGTTACTCACTAGATAGCAACCTAACAACCATCATACCGGTGCCTAAGCATTCTGCTGCAGCTTGCTCAAAGTACTTCCGCCCTGTTGCACTCACCTCCACTGTAATGAAATGCTTTGAGAAACTGGTTTTGAGTCAGTTCATAGTGGGCCTACCACCTACACTGGACTCCCACCAATTTGCATACTGCCTGAACATTTCAACAGAAGATCCCATTTTCACTGCTCTTCATTCAGTCCTCACCCATCTGGACAACAACGACATGTAAAAGGATGCTGTTCATTAACTTTAGCTCTGCATTTAAGGCTGTCTCCCCCACTAAACTGATCACCAAGCTCAAGGACCTGGGCATCAGCACCTCCAAATGCAGTTGGATTCTGGACTTCCTAAACAAAAGACCTCAGTCTGTTAGGTTGGGCAATCATATGTCCTCTACCCTCACCCTGAACACTGGCATCCCACAGCATTGTGTACTGAGTTTGCTGCTCTACTCCCTGTTTACCCATGACTGTGTGCCTCTGCATAACTCCAACATCATCATTAAGTATGCAGATGATATGACGGTAGTAGGTCACATCAGCAACAATGATGAGTCGGCCTACAGGGAGGAGATCCAAAGCCTAGCAGCATGGTGTTCCACCAACAACCTCACCCTCAAAATTGAGAAGACGACAGAGCTGATTGTGGACTTCCAGAAATCTAAAAGTAGCAGACACTCTCCCATCTACATCAATGGGACTGAAGTAGAGTGTATCTCCAGCTTCATGTTCCTGGGTTCCTATGGTGTCAGGACAGATCTCTGAGGATCTGTCCTGACACCATAATACCTCATTTCTGTTTAGGAAGGCACAAGAGCGCCTTTACTTTCTGAGGAGAGTGAAGAAAGGTCTTATGTCTTCCCAGATCTTAACAAGTTTCTATTGCTACACCACTGAGGGCATCCTGACCAACTCTGTCACAGTGTGGTATGGCAGCTCCATGGTGTCTAAAAGAAAAGCCCTGCAAAGGGTGGTGAAAACCGCCCAACACATCATTGGTGCCGAACTACCAGCGATTGAACATCTTCACCACAGTATGTGACATCATCACGGACTCCTCCCATTCACAAACTGTTCAACCTCCTTCCTTCCAGGAGGATATACAGGAACATCTGCACCAGAACCAGCAGGCTCAGGGCCAGCTCTTCCCCATAATCTTTACCCTGCTGAACTCTACACTACACCGTTAGGCCACTAATGTTTTACTGTAATCTGTAATCATCCTGCAGTTCTATTCTATACTGTGTATTCAGTATTATCTCTATAATTGTACTAATCTAATTGTACAGGGTGTCCCAAAAGTCTCCATACATAGGAGAAATTAACACTTTTTTAGCAAAATGTCTTCCAAAATTTTTCATACAGTTTATATTTAATATTCTTTTCAGATAGCCTTTAAGAATGCCGTTTACCAAAGAAGAATGTATTGAAATCATTCTCATGGCTGGACTGTGATGGACTCTAACAGGAAACATGGCAAGCACACCACACACGACACTGTTGCCAAACTTATTAACAAATTCAAAAAGACTGGAAGTGTTGTGGACCAACCAAGAAGTGGATGTCCATGAACATCCATTGACGAAGGCACAACTGAAGTGGTGCTGGCATACATTGAGACCCTTGAGCAAAACCCCCACCGAACCCCCACCTGCTCCCCGGGCGCCGCAGCAAAAAAGGCTGCCCACTGCTCCAGGTGTGTGTTCACTGTGTGTGTGTGTGTGTGTGTGTTCACTACTGTGTGTATGCACTTGGATGGGTTAAATGCAGAGCACAAATTCCGAGTACGGGACACCATACCACAAGTCACTTCACTTCACTTCACTTCATATTCAACCTGTTGTTAATTTGCACAATGCTACTATTTGTACTTTTTGCATTTCTTTGCTGAGTACCCGTACTGTGCAATGACAATAAATTGGTATCTATCTATTTATAGCATAAATCAAGCGTGATAGCCTCTAGAGTTCATTTTATTTGAGGTTTATGTTGTTATTATGTTTCACTACCCCAACTATACATATATGCTAGTGCACCCTTGGCCAACTTTACAGGACCCCAGTGCACCACCACCATCATCATCATCATAGAGCATTTATAACATATTTTAGAAGACCTCAGTGTGTGTCAGTCAGTGTGAACCTTATTTGAAAATGCAACCTTTTTCCTTAGATCCTAACAACACGAAAAAAATCTCCATGTTTTGATTTATTACTGCTATTCAAGCAACCAGAGTTGCTTTGAAGGGTCGGAGGTAAGGCCACTCACACAGCAATGCACACACTGCAATGCATATACACAACCACACACACACTCAGCCACACACACACACACAGCCATCTTGGATTTAAGTGTGGAAAGAGAAATTAATGCGGTGAGTGTATATTTGCACCAGTAACAGTGTGCATGGAGCTGCAGTGTTGTTTCGGTGCTGTTTATGTGCATTTTTGTTGATGTTAGCACTTAAAGGCGCTCGGAGGTTTAATGGATTTAAACTCGCTTTGGTTCTGTGTGCGCGTGCATACTGTATGTGTGTGTATGTGTGTGTGTGTGTGCCTGTATGTATATATGTGTGTATGTATGTGTGTGTGCGGGGAGGCAGTGTGGAAAATGAGATGGAATTAGAAGCTGGGAGATACAGAGAGAGAGATAGAGAGATAGATAGATAGGTGACCATCTTGCTTTCCCAATATTTTCCAAACTGGTGCAGTTGCTTTTGGCAGAACAGCAGACCGCCCCAGTGTCCATGTCCCGCCCGGGCTGTGAGCACAGCTGAGGCCGGAGTGGAGCGCAGTGCAGCCGGACTCCTCACTGCACTGCTCCTGCCTAGCTTCCATGCTAGCTATTCTCGGAGCTCCTCACTTGCCACGTCTAATCATGTTTTTTATGAGCATTTGTCCATTTTAACCACCAAACTATCACTCATAACACTGCTTAATTTTGGTTCTCTGGGATTATAATAATTATAGCGTTCGCACTGGTAGCTAGCTAGTTTAGTGGCTAACCTGGCTAGTTTGGTATGCTAGTTTGTTTACACTCGCTGGAAACTTGCAGGGACATGTACTCTAACACTTAGTTAAATTACCGAATAATAAATATGAAATAAAATATAATATAAAGTTGTATGTAAGCTATATAAAACACAATAAAAAGTTATAACTTAATTCTTCAGCTGAACATAACTGCCGTATATGAAATGCTACTTAGCTAGTTTTAGTTTTAATTTGACAGCTTGTGTGAAGCTGTGAGGATATTTCTGTATATGAGTTGATAATGTTACTGCTGTGGAGAGCAAAAGGGGAAAACTCGGTTACTGAAATCCTCAAAGGAATTAATGTCTTCTAAAAACTTCCACTGAAAGTTTTACGATGTGAAAACAGACCCTTAAACACACAAGGGTTAATCTTCTCTCCTGTGAGCACTAATATCTCACAGTTTTTGCAGACAGGGACCCTTTCAGCTTTAAACAAATTCCACAAACCCCCTTATTACAGGTTTATTTTTTTATGAACTGTTCAAATGCTTGTTATTCAAATGTGTACAGTTTTATTCTGGCAATTTATTGGAGCCGAATAGCATTTTATTCCTGGGTTTTACAGCAAAATAACAAATCCAAGTTGATATTATATGCAGGAAGATTTGTTTTTAAGTTTTTGAGGTTTGGATTAAATCCATTCGGTTCAGGTGACCAGTCAAACAGGATAACTATAAGAACTCAATAATAAATATAACTTTGGGACCCTACTGATGTAGAATGTCACAAGTTTGCTTAATGTTGAGTCAACTCTGACTGAAACCTGTACTTGTTTATGTTCTTGTGATTTACCAAGAAGTAGGGCTGCACGATATATCGAATTTATTGAAATATTGCAAATATAAATATTGTGATATGCCTATCGCAAGGTTTTGTGATAACTGAATGCTTTTAATACTTCAAAAAGTTACGAAAAGTCAAAGATTTACGGCAATGCAGATAGCAGAGAATGCTTTCTTTTCCTCAAAAGAACATGAAATGTATGTTGGTTATGTCAGTATCAGTTTTTTAATTTAAATTGATTTTACAGACTTACAGCATTATTTTACTGCATATTGCATTATTTAACAAGCTGTCGCATTTTTCTTCAATATCATACACCCCTTCCAAGAACAAGTGAAAGACAAGATACACTGGGTATTTTTATTTACTTTACAAATAGTGCATCAGTTTAAGGTAAAAGAATTAAAAACAATGGGCCTCATTTATAAAGCTGGATATAAATGGATTTATTCATAAATTACACGCATTTACACAAGAAATCTCATAGTCACGAAAATCCCGAAAAATTCAGAAAAACACGTTCGTATCCTACTCGTGCTCTTGACTATGTGTAAATTTATACTTTATTAAGAAGATTAACTAAGGTAAACCTCGACTTGATGGACTTCAAATCATATAATCTGCATGTATGCCTGCACCTTTATATATGAAATATACTGTCGAGTTTAAATTGTTAATATTTATTATGTTTACTGCATTTAGCAGATGCCTTTATCCAGAGAGACTTACAGAATCCTTACTTACTCATGCTAGTTCACTAGGTCAGGGACTAAGAATACCATCGAGAAAATTTATTGAAAACCAGTAATTTTATATTATTGGCATTAAATAAAGAATATAAAATAAGGAAAGCGAGCCAACACAAGCCCATAAGACAAAAGAAACTTAGTGGTGAGCACGTTTGCCTAGCACCTCTGGGGTTGGGGGTTCAAATCCCGCCACTGCCCTGAGTTTGCATGTTCTCCCTGTGCTTCGGGGATTTTCCTCTGGGTATTCCGGTTTCCTCCCCCAGTCCAAATATGTGTTGTAGGCTGATTGGAATCTCTAGAGTGTCCATAGGGTATGAATGTGTGTGTATACTTTTAATGGTTTGTGTTATTTGGTAATAAACTGAGCTATAGATCCTGATTAAATTCATGAAAATAGTCCCCTCACAGTTACCACACAAGCACAATTCCATGTGAATAATTACGTGTTGCTATAAAGCAGGGGTGTCTGATCTTATTCACAAAGGGCCAGTGTGGTTTTCATTCCAATCAAGCAGGAGCCACACCCGATTCCACTTGTTTAATCAGTTGATCTTGGCTTTCAGTAGACTCAGGTGTGGCTTCTACTTGGTTGGAATGAAAACCTGCACCCACACCAGCCCTCTCCGGATAAGACTGGACATCCCTGCTGTAGAGTCATGATTGTGCTTCAGGCTATGAGCGTGGTGTACAACAGGTGCATTGGCTTTTACAGGACACTGTGAGTAATGGGTGTGTTTTTGTTTTCTTTGTTTTTTTTTTTTGTTTTTTTTTGGCTCATGTGACAGTAACTGCCTTGTGGTTGTTTTGGTTCAAAGGGCCATTGTATGATCTTGTATAATTGTATGCATGAGTTTATAGATCTTGCAATCTATGCATGTACACAGATTCTATCTTATCAAAACTTTACATCCCAGATTATCCTTAACCAAAGATTCTAAACATTAACTAAAGGTACTTTAAAGCTACTAGACAGCCTTTATGGCTATTTCAGCACTGAGTTATAACATGAGCAGCCATGTTCCAACAGTTCGTCCTGCACAGCTCGTTAACCCACTTCATGTTGCTGATGCGCTGGTGTTGAATGTTATTCGGAAATTTTTTAATAATATTAAAAATATTGTTAGCTAAATTATATGACCATACTCCCTTCCTAGTTTGAATAAAACAGGGACTTAAATTCGCTGATCTGAAAAACATGTCTGAGACACTAACTTTTGTTATTATTTGTTTTTAAGACTGGAACCCTTATCTGGTAAACAGAAATTTTGAGATTACCTTTGTTGAGAAGGATGCTGTGAATAATGCTTCAAATTTAGGATATTATCTGCTCATTTGTGAAATTGCTAATTAGTATAGTTTGGATGGCAGGTCCGTCTTAGAGGCAGAGCCAAATTAATAACAACCTGTGGAAGTCATTTTTCAAAAATTGACTCAGAGGCAGCATAGCATTTCTCTATCTAAAGAGGAGCTACAGAAAATTTCACAGAAAAAAAAAAACATATCAGACTGTATTACAGCTCAGTATGATAATTTCGTATCTTAATGTTCTGTTCTGTGCTGGCCATAGACATGAGTCGAGGACCATGGCATCAAATCTCTGCTTTTCCAGGGAATGAGGCCTCACAGAGCAAATGGAATGGAGTGGTTCAGGTTTAGTTTGTCTGGATGGCAGAAGAACATGAGAATCTTGACAAAAAAGAAAAGGAAATTCTGTACTCTCTTTGCTGATGCTTTCAGGGCTGATGCATGGACAAAAAATGATGTTGCATTAGTACTATTAATGATCCAAAAAATAATTAGATATGGGTTACAGTGAAAGTGACAACAGCAAAAGGTGAATAATGTTGGCGTGTGAACAGAGGACTAGAAAGCATATAAATAGAGATGCCGATACCAGCAACTGAATTTCGGATCCCGTAACAAAGGGCAAAGATAGGAACTGGATTAGGAAAAGAAATATAGGCTTACTTTTAAAAAACGGAAATATTTACATATAAAGAGACTGCTTTTTCTTTTGTTAAGATTGATTTTTATTATACTTGTACTTTATTATATTTACAGTATAAGTGATTTAACTGTAAAGTGTTTCAGTTAAAAAAAAATGACAGCTTAGTAGTTTTTAAAGAAAACAGTATCAGATGTATATTGGTATCAGCTGATACTCAAGGGTTTTGGTATCAGTATCAGAAAAGAAAAAGTGGTATTCTGCCTCTCCAGCTCTACACATAAATAATAATATTTGAGAAATAACTCTCCAGATGTGTCCCAATATATGAAAATAACATGCGGCGGAAGTAAACATTGTTCGCACTGTGGTGCTCTTTCTCTTGGTCTTGTCTCTATTTTCTTGTATTGGGACACTGTATTATCTGGTTGTATTAATAATTGTTTATTGTTGTTATCAGTTAACAGGCCCTGTTGCTGTTTCAGTAAAGACATCTCTCAAATTCCTATGATATTTGATCCACATTTGAGCATATTTGAACATTTCTTTGATAAAGAATGTTAAAAAGGCAATAAAATAAGTTATCAGTTTAGATAACTGACAAGAGTAAATTAGGAATACACAAAAAGGGATTCACCTGATTATTAAATACAACTGAATCTGAAGGGTAAGCTTTATACCTTCCAGACAGTGAACACTGTGCCTCAGCTTCAGCACAGATCCTATATGACTGAGCCAGAATAAAGTAAACTAGGTCACTGTGCCACAAACAAACGTAGACGGAAAACTGCCACAGATTTTTGACCAGCCAACATATCTAGTTAACAAGCTAGAATTTTGCTCCTTAGAAAGTTCCTCCTTTTGTGTAATAATGAATGAATCTGTTGCATCATACGCTTGAGCTGCAAAACATCCATTGGTCAAAAATAGCTTTCCACAGAGAGATCTTTGTAGCCATTGTGCTAATATTGCAACACAGAGTGTAAAACAGTGTGTAAGAAGTGGTGCAGCTTCAGCTTCTCGGCTTCATGTGTTCTTCAGGTCATCCAGTGCAGCTCGAAGCTACACGAGAGTTTTCATTGAAACGAGTTGGCTTGCATGAGCTTGCTTTGAATGGTCCACGATTGAAACTCTATTCTTGGCCTCAATTATTCATGTCTCATTTGATAAATCAGCAAGTGCTTCATTTACAGAGGTGACAGACATCCTTCCTATTCTGAAGACTCACCAAGACCAATCACAGCAATGTATTCATTTCATAAATCCACATGCAATAGATTAATAGAAATAATGAAGAACATTTATGCAGATTAGGCTTGGCGATATTGATTTTTTTCCCTGATTGTGATTTTCCATTATAAGATATCGCAGTAAGCGATTTAATCATCCAGAACTGTTAGCCTAAAAAAGACAGGAAAACAAACATTTCCACCATTTCATGTTTATGGAGACTAGGGAAGGAATAACAATATAATCAACTGTGCAGCTGGGAACTGTGGCAATCGTGAAAACGCAGCTGGTTGGTGAATTTTTAAATGATTAATATACACTAAACAGATAACAAAGGTAATATTAAGAGGTAATAATAAAAAGGTACTATCATATTTCGACGTTTAGAAATCAGTTGTTTAATGTCCACATGGCTGACATCTTTGATGCTGGTCACAATGTTGAGCAGGAGATCGCAAAAACAAAAACTGTGTATTTAATTGCTTTTTACTTTTCATCACCCTTAACATCATTTGTACAGTGTTAGATCTGACACTTTGTTCTAGGTCTGTTTAATCTTTTTGTTTCAAAAACTGTCCTTTTTCCCTGTTTTAGCCAAAAACCGAAAGAGCAGTTTGGACTATTTTTGGCCAAAATGTTTCGGGGACATCCCTAATAAATATAGTCAACAAATCTCATGTGAGCTACAGTAACTTGAACATACAATGATAGATTGTATTTCACATTAATGAACTCAAAACATTGATTACAGAAAGCGAGAGAATATGAGATTGGTAGGGTGGGGGCGGGGCTTCCAGGAAATACCTGTTAATATCGCAATGTTCAAAACACCTGCTCAGATTGTAACAGATTAAAATGTGGATTAGGTCATCTCTTGTTTTATTGGAGAGAAAAAGACAGCTTTTTGAGACTTTTTGAGTGATAACTCATACTAGCGTACTCTGATTGTTTGCAGCGGTCCTGCACAAAACGTGTTAACACTTAGCAGGTCTGGTAATATTATATAATTTGTGATAAGCGTCACTGGATAGCCTGGCAATCCATGTAGGGATGATGATATTGTTATATTGCACAAATCTAATGCAGGTAATATTTTACACTCAATACATTATATGTGTGTTCATAGATATAATTAAAAAGGTTTAGCAGTTTTGAAATCATTATGTTCTCTCCAAAGCACTTCATTATTAGGAAAAAGGGTATAATCAGGGTATAATCTTTTCCAAATAATAAATCAACTAATACTCTTGCAGTGGTTTTAAGCACTGTTTGGAAAGCACAAAACTGCAATAAACGACCAGGCAGTATTTTAAATAAGAGTTAAATATTCTGTATATTAATTCAGTCCACATTGTCCCCTACAGTATAGTGATGTTTAATGTGTGTAATTGTATTTTTATCAAGAAGCTTGACATTCCAGTGAGTTAACAAGAGCAAAGTGTACGGTTTGATATTAAGATCCTAAAGTGGGCCTCTCAGACTGCAGTATGTTATTTTGAGATAAAGTTCCTTTGTAAGGTTGGGCACTTTTACCCGTCTTCATGTCGGATTAGTCATAGAGTACGGTTTCTCTTAGTAGCTTATTAAAAGTGAATGATTTGTTGGTATTAGATGGACTAAAATAATTTCCTTTCTCTCCTCTTTGCAGGTGACAAAGAGCATGTTTAGTGCCTCAAGAAAGAAATTTATGGAGGGGCTTGATAATGACTATCCAGATGACAGCATGTACTACAGCCAACCATCGATTTTCACACATCGATCTGAGAAAGACGTAAGACGTAAAAAAACTAACACCAAAAATGGCTAACACCAATAATGTTTCAAATAACATTTATCTGAGGGGATTTAAGATTGTTAAAGTGCAAAATTAGCTGGAGATTTACAAAAATGTTCATGTTCATGCTCATTTCTCTCGATTCGACTTACCTTGGAAGTGGGAATTCAGAACAAGGAATTACGTAATTTTTGACCTCCGTGCACTCGAGCTACAAAGTTCATGTTCCATGTTCATCTTTTGTGAGCAACAAGCTAGCCAGCTAACTGTAATGAGTGATGTATATCTTCCTCGTCAGAACAGTGAGCTGTATAGTCAGTGTTATAGATTTAACAAGTGAATATGTCTGTATGTTGATTGATCTAAAGCGAATACTTGTATATACAGTATAAGTCATTTACAGGTAAGAAGTGCTGCTGTGTTTACTGTTCATGCTGTGAGCAGCCATGTTGATGTGACGTCACTTGCTGAACTCGGGGTTGAGTAGACCTTCCTGAGTTCCCGAGTAGGAATTATGAGTCTGTCATCATGGCAAATTTGGTCTTGAATTACACTTGTAGTGACATTAATAAAGTCTTCAATTAAATGTAGTGATACCTGCATATACTCTGTTGTTGGTGCTTTTGTGGCATTTATGGCATTTACGCTGTTACAGAACTAAATTTAGTAAAAGCAAGAAAAACTGGGACTGTATAACGTTATTAACTTTGCGTGTACCAAAATACAAATTAATCACAGGAGGCTACAGTTTACTTGCCATTTTGGTTTATGTAGCCGGGACAAGTGACATTAGCCTTGTGACTACCCAAACTCAGGACTATCCACTTTACACTGGAAGAGAAGAAATTAAATAAATGTAAACATTGGAATTATATAAAAAAATATTTATATCTTATGGATGTATACTGTGTGCAGAAGACATGCATTAACCAAATTAGAAAGCAGTCATGGATTTCGGTTCCCTGGGGCTTGAACCTTTCCTCAACTTTAAACCACAGGTTCTACACCACAGGTTGAGGTTTTATTAAAATTGCATCGAAAGTCAAAGTCACTATCTCACATTGATTTGTACATTCTCGTTAAAGATGCTTCTGGTGAAATTTTCATCTTCATCTGATGAGCTTTGAGATTTTACGCCAAAAGTTATATTCATGAAAAATGTATCATTTGCCTGTGAAACACAGTGAAACGTCCCGGTGCAGTTATAAGAAATATAGACACTCTTGGAACGCTGCTCAATCAAATTAGTGAACCGGAACTAACTGCCATATAATAACTAAATAACAACTCTAATGACTTTGATAATGGTTAATAAAGCTACCTAAACTATAACTCATGGACCTCCTATCTAAATGTTTTTGTTTTTTTTAAAAAAAAAAAAGGCATTTTATCTGTTCCTCGTAACAAAGCTGTTCCCATGATCATGAAAGACTATGAATGAACGGCAGTTCCACAATTATTAGAGTTAGATGTTTTTGAGAATTCCCATGCGGCTCATGGAAAAATAAAAAAAATGTAACACATATCCCCTCTTCTTTTTCAGATGCTGGCATCTTCATCTCCTTCATCATCGGGTCAGCTGTCACAGCTGGGTGCAAGTTTATATGGCTCGCAAAGTACGACCTTATACACCGAGTTGTACCAGATTCAACTCCTTACTAATCTATACTAGAAAAAAGGGAACTTGTGAAGAATTCATTTTATGTCTTGCATTCAGTGGTTTAAAATACCAATTGTATTATATTTACATTTTATTATTAGAACGTTTTCTTTTATTTACCTTGTGGCATGACCTTACTCATTGTGCCTGATAATTTTGTGCTGATCCTTATGTTAGATGAGATGTAGAAAAGCTCTTTGTTTTTAAGTTAGAATGCATTCAGTTGGTTTTATTAGTGCATGAAATAATTTTTTGGCTTTGTTAAACATTTTTTGTTTTTCAAATTTAATAAAAAAAAACATCATAAATTGAAGGAAACGTGTTGGAGCTTCACATTTAAAATCAAGACCAACAAAGTTACATGATGCCAGCACTTGTGCTTTTATTTATTTTGACCCACATTTATTGCGCCAGAATGTTTGTGCTGTTAGTCGAATAGTCACACCTGCAGGTCGCTGTAGATAGCATTCCTTTTGATGTAGACTTTAGAGGTTTTGTTCTTCGTCTCTTTGGATGTGTGTGACTCATAACCCGCACTCTTTGATGCTCTGCAGATGCGCTAGGCTTCCCGATGAGGGGGATGAACAACAACAACCCGCAACTCAATCGCAACTTAGCACAAAGCACGCAGTTAAATAGTCATGGCACACCCACCAGTGGTGTCCCGTCAATGTCCCTCCATACTACAACCTCACCGAGTAGGTGAGACAGTGATGGGTGTACAGCTATGGTTAGAGTTGGTACATTCAATGCATCACACACATACACACACATGCACACATACACACATTCATCCCAACAAAACAAACTCTTAAAAATGAAATCGCATAAATTCTTTCTAAACCGCCTGTTACCACGCAAGCTTTTAAAGACAGTCAGTTTTCACGTAACAGGAAAACACCAGCTACATGTGTAGTTATGTCATTTTAAACAGTTTCTGCTCCTTCACAGGGGGATTTTGCCAATGAACACGAGGAACATGATGAATCATTCGCAGGTGGGGCAAAGCATATCGATGAGTGGACGGAGTAACAGCATGAGCAGCTCTGGCCTGGGAAGCCCAAACCGCATCTCACCCAGCATCATCTGCATGCCCAAACAGCAGCAGGCCAGGCAGCCGCTCACCATCAGCAGGTGCGCCATCACACACACCTGATAGCTACCTGGGTATAATGCTCTTGTACAACATCTTACACCAGTGTTGTACAAGCTAGCTTGTTAGATGTGTACATACAGTTGAGGCCAAAAGCTTACATACACCAATATTAAAGACATTAAAGGCGCATAAATAAATTAGGGCATCTACTTTATTTACATAAGAGCTCATTTCACAATAAAAGCTAAGAGACAGATTTGTTCCACCTTTTATTTATTTATTTTCTATATCAGATTTTTAGTGGGTCAAAAGTTTACATACACCTTGTTAGTATTTGGTGTTCTTGCCTTTTAATTGCTTGAACTTGAATCAAACTCTTGTTGTAGCCTTCCACAAGCTTCTGACAATACTTTGCTCAGAAATTTTGTTCGTTCCTCCTGACAGAACTGGTGTAAGTCGGTCAGGTTTGTGGGCCTCCTTGCTCAGACACACTTTTTCAGTTCAGTCCACAAATTTTATATGGGATTCAGGTCAGGGCTTTGTGCTGGCCACTCCAGTACTTTCACTTTGTTGTCTTTAAGCCATTTTGTTACAACTTTGGAGGTATGCTTAGGATCAGGCTTGCTGGAAGACCCAGTTATGACCAAGTTTTATTTCCTTGTTTGTATCTTGAGGTGTTGCTTCAGTATTACTAGATCATCCTACTTTCTCATGATGCCATCTACTTTCTGAAGTGCACCATTCCCATTAGATTAAAAGCCTCACCTCACTCATTATTCACTCAGACCATTTTGGATTTAGTCTACAACCATATCCAAGTGCAGAGTCAAAGTGAACAATAACAATAAATTTTTTTATTTATTTATTTTTTGTTGAGGTTTTGTGGTGCTCGGTTTTTCTTGATTTGGTGACTTAGTAATCCCAAGAATTGGAGGCAAAACTATGTGTTCTTTTAAATACATATTCTGTTGTGAATCATTGTGTTTAATATCAGATAGGCACATGTGAACATTTATATGAAAAGTACAGAAAAGATCCACACCAGAAACAGAGGAGGACCGAAAAAATTATATTACGAGATAGTATAACGATACTTTCAGTTTACTATTTGGTAACAACTATTAATCATGTTTTTAGACAATATGCTAATGTTAATAAATGTAATAAGCATAAAGTGTTGCTCTAGACTTGTTGCAGTCTCCCCATGACATTGACACTTTTCCTAGTGTACCTAATAACCAAGGAGGCAAGTTTTCGCAAAAAAAAAAAATATTTCAGATAGGTCCTTCTGCAGGGATTTGTGAACAGGTATTTCAGCTTGTCCTTTATAGAAGAAAGTTACTAGTTTGGGTGACACTCATTGATGATGGTGACATGCATATGGCCTCTTCTTTCTTAAAGGAGAGTTCCACTGACTTTTCAGAATTTCTGCGTAATTGGCTTATTAAGAAGCCAAAAATGATCAGTTGTAGAGAAATGTTCCCATAAATTCCAGGTGTATGCCTTGATATAACATTATTTTTCTCTCTGTGCAGTATGTCAGGGTTTGGAATGGGACGGAATCCTGCGTTTGGTTTAAGCAATTCGTTCTCAAGTAGCATCTTTAATGGAATGGGTAAAGAACCATTACATTACACCAAACACACACAAAAAAGTTTGATTGTTTCTCGGTGCATGCTGTTTTGGAAGCTAATGGAAAGATCCATTTGTAGACGGGAGTGAAAACGTGACTGGGCTGGACCTGTCCGATTTTCCTGCCTTAGCCGATAGGAGTCGAAGAGAAGGAAGTGGCAATCCGACCCCACTGCTCAACCCACTGGCTGGGAGGGCTCCATATGGTAAGGGAGAGAAAGAGAAAGGCTCCAATTATGGAATCTTCAGAATACCCTCAGTGAAGGTTCCTCTTATAGCCCTCATCAGCCTTTGATTTTACTAACCATGACTTCTTTCTAGTTGGAATGGTCACAAAGCCGACACACGAGCCTTCCCAAGACTTCTCCATCCACAATGAGGACTTTCCTGCACTTCCTGGACCCAACTATAAGGATCCCACATGTAGTATCGAGGATAGCAAATCGGTATGCAATAGTAACTGCTGGATTATCACACACAAACCACACACATGCTCAGGGATCTGCTCTTGCCATTCCTCCTCTGTTGAGTTTTAATAGCTGGAATAGCTAAATAGGAACTCTAGATAATCAAATTAGCAAGTTGATACGACAGAGTTGCGACTGCTATGGACTATGTCAAAGGACATAGACTGTACAGATGGCCAGGGAGTTTGCTGTAGTAACATTGGTCTTTCCTGCAAAGGGTGAGTTTCAAATTAATTTCAAATCTACTCCTTACTACAATTTCCTTCCCTTGTGCTGCAAGTGGCCACTAGGCGAAGTCAGTAAGGGCGTGTTTAAAAACAGCGTAGAAACACAGAGGAGGATTTCTGTTTGCTGTCTGACTGTCCTTTATGTATTTCATCTAAACCATAGCTGTTCAATCTTGGGGTCTAGTGAGTTGCAGATTTGGTCAAATGAGATTTTTTTTAACAACCATTATTTTTTTTATGTAGTTCTGCACATAAAAACCTGATATATGGAATATTTAATAATAATTAAAACTATCAGGTTATTATTATTAACATTTCATTAAGCTTCATTCAGTTTCGAGCTCCTCTTAAGTATTTAACATGCTGTCATGTTAATCCAGTTGGCTTTTCATCAGGCAGTGGGAGTGTATGGAGCAGTTATTTGAAATAGAAATAAATGCATTTTGCACAGTACAGTCAGTTTCTGGTTAGAAACACTACAACATTCATGTGATATTTTGCATTTCAGTCAGTAGCCTTCTGCAGCAGCACACTCTCTGGAGTTACTTAGTAAATGTTTTAACTGTCACACTACATAGAAGTAAAATATCTTATTGGATTAACAGACTCTATGTGATCATGTATAGTGGTGACATGTTTATATTTACAGATATTTGAAAGTTATATTTACTAAACTAGCACAAGAAAGCACCGAAGCGAATGCTCCATGCTACAGCATGCGTAGGCCGAGTTGCTTTTTGTGTAAATTTGGCTTTGCGCTCAAGAAAATATTTTTGCGAGAATTACAATACATAAACCCAACCATTTGTTAGCAGTTATTTCTAGGTTGCAGGATTCAGTGCATTTTGCGTGCACCAAATTAAAGTACTAATTAATCTAGTTTGGATGTAACAGCCGTGATGAGACGATCACTTTTGACTCATTAGTCGTGTCAGTGCTCTCATTAATGAGTGTCTGCAGTTTTGCTCCTTTACACACAGTGATTCATAAAAGGATCATTAAATATGTAAATATTAAGAAGCCATGTGCTATCTTTACCCCGTTGATGCATAACAGCTAAATGCGATATGCGAGTAGCAGCGCTATAATTTAAATTAGTTCCCACTATGAATTATTGGTGGTTGAGGTTTCAAGAGACTTTTGAGCCCGTAAAAAGGGGTCCCTGACCACCACATGGGCTAGTCTCTTTATAACAGAATGCATAAGATTTATGACGTACAGATGAGTGACAGATTAATGGAAAACTGGTGGCTCTGTTTTGCTCCATGAGGCATTCTGCTGGCATGTTCAGGCTCCACTTGTCCCCTTAGAGAGAATCATGACTGCAAATCAATACAAAGTTATTCTGACTGATCACCTTTAGTCTATGATGAAATATTTCTATCCTGATGGGAACGGTCTCTTCTAGGATGACAGTGTCATGAGGGCTCACTGAATAGTTTAAATATGAATATGGCCTTCAAAGTCACCAGATTTCAGCCCAATTAAACACCTATGGGAGATTTTGGATTGAAATGTTAGATAGCGCTCTCCACCACCACTACCACCATCATCATCAAAACATCAGTTGAGAGAATATCTTTGGAAGAGTGGTGTTCATCCCTCCAGTACAGTTCCAGAGACACTTACAATCTGTCTCAAGGCGCATTGAAGCTCAACACCTTACTAAGACGGTTTATGTTAATTTTTCCTTTGATTTGTCACCTAACTGTATTATCAAATCATTCAGTTTACTGAACCTCATCATTTTAATTGGGCTTGCTGCATCTCTGAACATCAGATTTAAACTTTAATACTTTTTTTCTGGAGTACAGCTCATCACGAACAGTGTCCTTTCCACTCAGTGTGTTAGAGACTGGAGTGTTTTGGAATCAAACCTGATGGCTTCAGTTTGCTTTTGTGAGGTTTGCTGTTCTGTGGTCATTAGCTTAGCTTCCTTCTCTCCATCACAGAACTTAAACTCGTCTGGTAAAAACGTGTCTAACACAGATGGTCCCAAGTTCCCTGGAGACAAGAGCTTGACGACACAGAACAACAATCATCAGAAGAAAGGAATTCAGGTGCTACCTGATGGTGAGAGTCTCACTTATCTAAATGAATACAACAAATTGTGTAAACAGCTGTGTGTTTATTTTGGGACGTCTTTTATTTTGGGGTGTCTCTCCCCTCCTCTACCTACCCCCCGCCCCACCCCCGTTTTTTTCTCCAGGCCGAGTGACGAACATTCCATCTGGGATGGTGACAGATCAGTTTGGGATGATTGGCTTGTTAACGTTTATTCGGGCAGCGGAGACAGACCCGGGCATGGTGCACTTAGCGCTGGGCAGTGACCTGACGACGCTTGGGCTCAACCTAAACTCACCAGAGTAAGTTCTAATTATAAGTTCTAACTATCATTATGCTAGTCTTCACCAATCGAATCACGACCAGTGGGTGCCAGTTGCCCAAATCAATACTTTATAGTCTCAGAGACAAAATATAGTAAGGATGCTGCTGTAGAGCCAGAACTGACCAGCTCTTTGGAATGATAATGATGGAGAAGAGGTGATGACATCGTCTCCCATCACTGTTCAGTTGAGTTGAGATCTGGTGACTTTGAAGGTCATAGCATATGATTTACATCATTTTCATCCTCATCAAACCATTGAGTGTGTCCTGTGGATGGTAACTTGTCATCCTAGAAGAGACCACTCATATCAGGCTAGAAATGTTTTACCACAGGATAAAAAAAAAAAAATCGAATTATTCCATATTATTAGTAAAATAACATAAAACAACATGAAAATAACACAGTGCATTTTTGATATACTGATTTTCTGACCGTTTTAGGAGAGCAAATCAAACAGAGTTTGACTGCTCTTTTGACATATTTTTGCTTTCTATTGTTGTGAAACAGTCATTGAAAGATTTTTTTTGGTATTTCCTATCTCACCCGTGCACCAGAGTTTGATCCAAGTGGACCCAAACCATCCCATAGAGCCACCAGATTTTTAATTTTTAACTTTTAATTTGTCATCCATCCATAATAATGAAGGTAGAATACTGTATATATCGATATGACTTGGAGCCACTGGTTATTTGTGAGTTGTGTTGATTTTTTAATATATCTTGCCCAAAACTGTGACTCTGCAGGATTTTTATTTTGTTTTTCATTTACGTTTCATTGACTGTTTAGGTAGTAAAGGTCTTGTATTTGCAGCAGTCTTTCTAACTGTGGTTTGTTTTTCTCCAGTTGATCTTGCACATGAAAGTACAGTTCATAGTAAAAAAAAGATTAGCAATAAATTCATTATTTAATACAGAGCTGAAGCTTTTTGGCTCTGGATTATCTTATATGCTGCTCTTGACAGAAACATTATTTATAGGATATGTTGTGATTTTGCAGAAACCTTTACCCCAAGTTTGCCTCTCCTTGGGCCTCCACACCTTGTCGGCCTCAAGATATCGGTGAGTGTCAGACCTTATGCACTGAAATGAAATTCTTGGATAAAATTTGAGACACTCCGGATTTTTTTATTATTAATAATTAGCTTTTTGTACATTTGCATAAATTGTTTTAATTTATTTGCTTTTTGTGATTTTTACAAATTGAAAACAATTAATGAAAACCCAAACATATAGATGAAAAGTTCTCTGTAGAAAACTAAAAAAAAATATTTTTTTAGTGCATCCCTAATATTGCCTGTACTGTACGGCCACGTTCTGTTTTTTAATTCACATTATTAAAATTGACCTCAAGGCAGAGACACAGAGAATGTCTGTGTAGCTCAATAACACAGTCAATTCCTCCCTCTCTTTCAGACTTTCACGTTCCATCAGAATATTTAACCAACATTCACATCAGAGATAAGGTAGGTTGGGCACACTTTTTCACATTAATGGTTCAGCGCCCCATTTTTTTTTTTTTCCTAATTATTGATCTGATGCCCGAGCAAACGTGTACCACATAATAGTTTCTCCATTGGAACTGAGCTTGTATTTTTATGAGGTAAACTGTATGAATTGATCTGCTAACTAGCTAATGCTGTTGTTTTTATCCCTCCCCCCCACCATGTACCCTGTTTGTGTGCACTAGCAACACCAAACAAGCATTATTCAAACCGGGCGATAGCTGTAGAGCCATTACTGGGCCCCATAGACGGAAGTTGAGTTCTGCCTTTCTATTAGCGTGATTGTGTTGGGGAACAGGCTTGTTGTGGATGTGTGTGACTGAAGCAGAGGCAATTTTGTGGTGTTTTGGAAAAAGTGAAGGTAATAGAATTTTTACCCTCTCCCCCTCCACAGCTTGCTGCAATAAAACTCTCACGATACGGAGAGGACCTGCTCTTCTACCTTTACTACATGAACGGTGGAGACCTTCTGCAGCTCTTAGCAGCAGTAGAACTGTATGTATGCTAAATCCTTCTTTTTTTAATGAGTATGTATCTGCAAGAAGTGGTACATTTTCAGGTCCAATGTTATATAAAATTTAATAAATTGTGAAGCAATGTAATTTTACTACCTTATGTTCTGGTCCACAAGGGCGGTTTCCTTCAGAACTAGTGGAGTATTCCCATATGCTTGCTTCCATGTCGATTACCTATAGCAAAGTTATCACTATCCAAACCCACGCTAGCCCTCTTTCCCCATTCTCATTTTGTTGAGGAGTTGAAGAAGTGTATGGATCTGAGCAACTTTGACAAGGGCCAAATTGTGATTCGAGCATCTCCAAAATGGCAGGTCTTGTGAGGTGTTCCCGGTATGCAGTGGTTAGTACCTACCAAAAGTGGAACAAGGAAAGACAACCGGTGAACTGGACCATGGATACCCAAGGCTCAGTGATGCACATAGGGACCAAAGGTTAACCCTTTGGTCTGATCCCACAGAAGAGCTACTGTAGCACAAATTGCTGAAAAAGTTAACGGTCAGCGTGCCTGTTTGTCGATTGGTACCGAAGAGATGGCACCAGGATGCACTATGGGAAGAAGGCAAGCCGGCGGAGGCAGTGTGATGCTCTGGGCAATGTTCTGCTGGGAAATCTTGGGTCCTGGCATTCATGTGGATGTTACTTTGACACGTACCACCTACCTAAACATTGTTGCAGACCAAGTACACCCCTTCATGGCAGCAGTGTTCGGTAATGGATATGCACCCTGCCACATAATAATGCGCCCTGCCACACTGCAAAAATTGTTCAGGAATGGTTTAGGAACATGACAAAGAGTTCAAGCTGTTGGCTTGGCCTCCAAATTCCCCAGATCTCAGTGTGATCGAGTATCTGTGGGACGTGCTGGACAAACAAGTCCGTTCTGTGGAGGCCCCACCTCGCAATGCTCAGGACATTCATAGAACCATGGTTACAACCATGTACATTCTGTGGCAAAAAATGGGCCAAGTGTTAAACTGAATGGAACAACAATGGCATGACCATGTGTTAAAGGCTATCTGCAAGTTTCCCATAAACAAATCTAAAGGAAAGCTCTTCTGTATTAATTAATGTTGTATGCTGATTCCAGGTTTACTTGTTTGTTAGCTATTTTTCCATGCATTTTTTTTTTGCTTTGTCCATTTGTTTGCCCCAAAGTGGATCAAGGAAAAAAGTGCATGACATATAATATTTTTGATTTTGCAATCAATAAAAAGTTAACAAACAAGTCAAGACTGAAGCAACAGTGATCTACTAGGCTGGCCATCACTTTACTATTAATCTTAGAAACAACTTTCAATCCTAAGCTTTTAGATCTAAATATTTTTAGATTATAAACATTATATAGTCTTCGGAATTAGTGGCACCTTTAAAAAAATAGGCGATACTTTACCTCTGACAAAAAAACAAATCATTCTCATGAGGACCTCTTTTTCATAATCATATTTTCTTCAAAGAACATTTGACAAAATTGATAACTTCAAAGAATATTTAAGTAAATGCAAAAAAATGTATTAAAGCATCTGTATTAAAGCACCAGATAATTTTAAAGTGTGTAGTGTATTCTCATAATGCAGTCTATGTTAAAACAGAAATGTACCAGATGTAGTCGGTCACAGCAGCTTGTCAATGAACACCAAGTTCTTTATCAGCATGTTCAGTGATATATAATTGTTCTGCCATCGCATATTAACTGTGATTTCTGCTCAAGAGCTTTTATAGTAATGTTAGTTTTAGTTAATACATGGGATTAGGTTGTAATTGTGCTTTGAGACAACTTAATAATTAGTAGAGTTTGTGCTATAACTTAACATAAAAAACATAAAATTAAAAATGAAAAACTAAAATCTCAAATTAGAAAAATGCAAAAATGGGATTAATGTAGGCTTGGAAGGCGTAGAGCTATCACTGTGTTTAGTCAAGAAGAAATTTTTTTTCACTTTACTTTAAATCAAATTAGCAAGAAAGATTTGAGTTAGCATTTCCAGCATGTCTGATTAACTGGAGCTCACTCATTTGAGTCAGCTACAGAAATGAGGACTGGCTGAAGTAAGCAGGCCATCTCATTTTGCAGAGGAGAGGCTTTAAGTGTGCACATAAGTGTGCTAGAGCTCAGTTCAGCCTTTTGTGATGACCATATCATTTACCGCTGGCCCAGGTATGTAAAGTGAAACCTGAAAGGCTCCTTTTGATCTGCAAGCTGCTTCATTGTGTTAGGTGAATGCAGGAGGGGCTTTGAAGGGAGCGAAGCTAAGACTGTTAAGACTAGAGACTGAATGGAAGGAGAATGGGGTCAGTGTGAATCAGTATTCTACATGTATACTTGAATTCATGGCAGGCCTGTACTGTCTAGTAGTCATATGTCAAATTAACTGAACTTGTGGTATAATCTTTAATGGAACCAATCGAGTGGTAAGCTTCTGCACTGCCATCATCATACAGATATCATTCATTGTCAGGTTGGCAGGGTTAGTTTGGTTTTCTGTATCTTAACTGCTGAGGCAAAATTCCTCGCTGTATAGAGGCCTGCTAGCTTCCAATATATTATGTGTTCAATGCAGAAAAATGAGTCAGTAGTTACCTGCACTAAGTATACTGTTAGAACTATAGGAAAAAGCCTGTTGCTTTATTCCACACCTTGCAGGTGGGGGCATTTTGTGTCTCATTTCACACATTTATTTGAGAACTGAAATGTGAAGCACATTCCACATTTTAAGATTTTTTAAAATCTGAATTCAACATGTCCACAGTTTCAATCGGGACTGGAGGTACCATAAAGAGGAAAGGGTGTGGATCACGCGAGCACCAGGAATGGAACCTGCGATGAAGACCAACACTTATGAAAGGGGGACGTACTACTTCTTCGACTGTCTTAACTGGAGAAAAGTAGCCAAGGTAATAATGCAGATTTATTTATGTATTTGTTTGATTGTTTGTTTATTTATTTATTTTCACATGCTCCAATATGCATCACTTTTGCATCTGCATATACCAGACATTTCCTTATGCAATAAATATGCAATGAAAATTTTTATTTTTTTTAAAACTAATTTGATTTAAAACCATAAATTTTTTTAAAACCATAGGAATTTCACCTAGAGTATGACAAACTTGAAGAGCGGCCGCATGTACCGTCCACGTTCAACTACAACCCGGCCCAGCAGGCCTTCTGAGAGACTTTCAGCTCATGGAGGGGGGTGTGGCTTGACTTGGCACAACACTCACTGAAAATACAGGTGCTAGCTGTGGCTCTGGCATCCTTTTTTTATTTAAAATTTTATTCTACTGCAATCTGGAAAAACAGACTCAGGAGCTCTGCTGTTCAGAGTTGGGTTCCTACCTCCACAATAGCGTGCTGCACAAAATATTTTTCTTTGGCCCTTTTGTTGTTTTTAATTCCTGTCCTTCAAGTGCACACTGAAAAAGAATGACAGATAGACCTGCAAAAAAACAATCAAACAGAACTAAAAACATTATGGTATAAAGCCTAGAAGAGATTGCAATGTTTATGGTAGCTCTATTTGGTTAAAAAAAAGGGTCAGCTTATGTGCATATTTTATTATTAAGACCGTTTCAGAGGCTACTGTCTTAAAAGAATTTTAATTTCTATTGTTTGTATTCAGCAATTCGATATAACTACTGCCTTTCACTTCCCTGCCCCATTATTAGTTTCTGATTGCTCAAGAATAGCCTTTACTGAACGAATGAACAATGAAAACACTGTCTGGTCTTTGTTACAATTTTGTAATAAGAGTGTATTTTTTTCTTTTTGGAAATCATGTGAAGAAGCATATGTATGTGCATATCAGAAGTAAAAAAAAAAAAAAAATCGCTGCCCTGTTGTACCTCATTTTTAAGAGGTCAGCATGGATGCAATATGTGGGGGGAAAAAACTGGACTTTGCTGGAGCTGCTAGTCTAGTGGACCATACGCTGGCATCCTGTACACCACTAATAATGAGACTAAACTAAAGGGCCAGATTTTGAGTGAACCAAGGACATCCACAGCCTTATGACTGAGGGGAGGAGAAATAGTTACAGGAAGACTGTGGCACTTCACCAGCTGTTTTCAACAAAAGAAACCCAATAAAAAAAATAATTATGGTTACAGGCATGGCTCATGTGTGATTCTTGATTCTACAGGGTTGCTGGTAATATTTTAGCTGTGGTATGAAAGTCATATTGTATTTTATTTCAATTATCATTCATTTAATAAATTTTAGTCATTAATCCTTAACTATTCATTGATTAATTTTTAGTCTTTTAGTCTTGTTGTGGTGGATTTCAGAGGCCAGGAGCACTGGGTGCTCGAAGGAAATACACCCCAAATGAGATGCCAGTCCATCGCAGGGAACCATGCACATCGCACAGCCAATCCACTTTTCAGCAGGTTTTTAGGAGGTAGGAGGAAACCCATGCAGGAAACTCCATGCAGACAGTAACCCAAGCTCAAGATTGATTCAGTTTCAGATTGATTGTTTCAGTTGCTTTTTGCACTTTTGTTAAAAGTTTTAAGGACTTGTTATGTGCTCCTGTAATTTCAAGTTGTACTCAACATCTGCCATCTGTCTGCTCTCAATGAATCACTTGAGTCTGTGGTCTCAGGTGTTCTGTGATGTGTATGATATTCTGCAGTATGTCCTTGTGTGTGATTGCTTTTGTGAAATGCATAATTTAGTCTAGCCCAGCAATGGACTGACTTTCCATCCAGGCTGAATTCCTGCCTCGTGCCCAGAGTTCCTGGAATTAGCTCTGAATCCACCGCCATCCTTAGCATGGTAAAGCAGTTACTGAAGATGAACTAATGAATGAATGATGAATGGATTAATTCATTAATTAATCATTTAATAAATACATGCAATTTCATAGCAAGTCAAACTGTGTGATGCATTGTCTTATCTTTGTCCACTAGATGGAGTCTTAACACTAGGAAATATAATACAACGAGCTTTTTGATGACTTCAGGTACTATAGACTTGAAGACATTTTCATTCACGAATTACAACTCCTGAATGCGCACAGATATATTTTTTGATAGAGACCACAAAATACATCTGTAAGTCGCTCTGGATAAGGGTGCCTGCTAAATGCCATAAATGTGAATGTAAAATGTACATTACTTTGGGCAGAAACCCAAGGTTCAACCACAAGGTCAATGTAGGGTTATCTGGCCACCAACACACCAAGACATGTAGTTCTTCCACACTTGTGAAGTGATCATTAGCAGTCTTTGGAGAGACCCATTTCAGTTCAGCAACCTGCAAGGGCTCATAAGGGGGTTTAAGGGACTATACTACAAGCATGAGATCCCATGCTGGGCTCTTGGAGGAGCATAGTGGATGAACTGGTAAGAAGAATTTGAAGGCTAGATAGGACTCGTGCCCCTCTCGGTGAAACAACATGTCTCTGGTATTTGGGGCTTAGTAGCAGGCTGAAGAGCTGAAATGGTTGGGGGTCGATAGCCGAACTGAAGTCTGAACCCTTGCCACTGCAACTGGTCTGATGTACTTGCAGCCCAATGAGAGATGTTTTGAACTGTAAAGCATCCCATCAGCAGCCCCCATGGCACCTAGGGTAGGGTTGGGTAGGAATCCCTGGAACATAGGGTAGGTTTTGAAGTCTGGGCTGTACCAATTACACTTGAGTACAGTCTTTACACAAAGACTGTGTCTTGGCCTAGGTGTTCCACTGCCAGGAGTGATGATCAGCTCTTTGACAGAAGGATTGATAGCTGCAGATCATTTCAATGTACGCAGCAAAATGGACCTTGCAGCAAGTCTTTGCCAGAACGTCAGTGCATCTGCATTCGGTGCTTGGGCAGTGTCCAGTGACACACACTTTACCTGCTTGCCAATCCAGCTAATTACAAGTATGAGCCATATATATGCAAATGTGATTTTTTTTCAAATGATTTTTATGTACAGTATATTGTAGAAACTGGGTCAAGCACACAGACTCTAAAAAATGATTTTGTATAAAATATAAATGTGGTCTACAAACTGCAGTAGAAAAAAACCACCACCTTGAGCATCAAGTAGTGATTTACAGATGATTGCTTTCATAGAAGGCCAAGGCAAACCATAAAAAGATAATATGGTCATAAAGTAAGTCTAGAAGCAATCCTGATAGACTAAACCTCCTGCTCAGGAGCTGTTATCAGAAGAGTAATCTGTCCTATGTGACTGGTTTTAAGGCATAATTCATAGCAGTCTGATCTTTGTTTAACTGCAGATCAGTAACATGATGAGAGATTGAGGCTTTTATGTTAATGTGAATATCACAGGTACCAAAGCTTGTGCTTTTCCTATTTTCTTGATTTTTCATTTTGAACATTGTTGCTTCAAAAGATTAAGCTGGGTTGAAGTAGTGGTGCTGTGGTGAGTTTTATTCACATAATAAAACTGATTGGATGTTTCTTTAATTCAAAAGAATATTTTTGTCACCAGAATTTTAATATAGTGTCAAATGGGCTTGATTTCCACTAGGTTTTTTTCATTATAAGTAATCTATTCAGCAATAGTTGGGTCAGGAATATCCATTTACATTTAATCTTTTTTTTTTTTTTTTGCAAATGTGCTTATAAAAAATGGCACAAGGTACTCAGTCATAAAACTGACTACTTCAGGCTTAAGGCCTTGCTCTATTGCCCACATTTAACTGTCCTGGGATTCGAACTCACAACCATCAACCTACTTGCACATTAAATCACTGTCAGTCCTTTTCTGTGGCATGTTGTGAAAGGAGTCCCAAAGAATGCTTGGACTTCCTGAGGCCTGTGATGAAAGTCCCAAAATCAACTAGATAGCAATTTCAGCTTGCCGGACGCTTAGCACTGTCCATGCCTGAAGATAAACACTGTCCATGCCTGAAGATAAACACTGTCCATGACTGAAGATAAACACTGTCCACGACTGGAGATAAACACTGTCCACGCCTGAAGATAAACACTGTCCACGCCTGAAGATAAACACTGTCCACGACTGAGGTTAAACACTGTCCACGACTGAGGTTAAACACTGTCCACGACTGAGGTTAAACACTGTCCACGACTGAAGTTAAACACTGTCCACGCCTGAAGATAAACACTGTCCACGACTGAAGTTAAACACTGTCCACGCCTGAAGTTAAACACTGTCCACGCCTGAAGATAAACACTGTCCACGCCTGAAGTTAAACACTGTCCACGACTGAGGTTAAACACTGTCCACGACTGAAGTTAAACACTGTCCACGCCTGAAGTTAAACACTGTCCACGCCTGAAGATAAACACTGTCCACGACTGAAGTTAAACACTGTCCACGACTGAAGTTAAACACTGTCCACGCCTGAAGATAAACACTGTCCACGCCTGAAGATAAACACTGTCCATGCCTGAAGTTAAACACTGTCCACGCCTGAAGTTAAACACTGTCCACGCCTGAAGATAAACACTGTCCACGACTGAGGTTAAACACTGTCCACGACTGAAGATAAACACTGTCCATGACTGAAGATAAACACTGTCCATGACTGAAGATAAACACTGTCCATGACTGAGGTTAAACATTGTCCATGCCTGAAGATAAACACTGTCCATGCCTGAAGTTAAACACTGTCCACGCCTGAAGATAAACACTGTCCACGACTGAGGTTAAACACTGTCCACGACTGAAGATAAACACTGTCCACGACTGAAGATAAACATTGTCCATGCCTGAAGATAAACACTGTCCATGACTGAAGTTAAACACTGTCCATGCCTGAAGTTAAACACTGTCCACGCCTGAAGATAAACACTGTCCACGACTGAGGTTAAACACTGTCCACGACTGAGGTTAAACACTGTCCATGACTGAAGATAAACACTGTCCATGCCTGAAGATAAACATTGTCCATGCCTGAAGATAAACACTGTCCATGACTGAAGATAAACACTGTCCATGACTGAGGTTAAACACTGTCCATGACTGAAGATAAACACTGTCCATGACTGAAGATAAACACTGTCCATGACTGAAGATAAACACTGTCCATGACTGAAGTTAAGTTGCTTCCAGGTTGTTGGCATGACGCGAAGCATAAGAAAGGAAATCGTAATAGTAATTAATCAGTCTACTGAACAAACTCAATGCAGGCTTTCATGTTCTCGTTATTTGTTTTAAGGCCTCATTAATAAGAAATCAAACAATGACTTGTTGTCATAATGACCATAACATGCCTGAATAATTAATATTATAGTAAATTTGCAGTTTCTGATTACCCAATCTTAAGAAGCAATGCTTCATTACTTGCCACATGGCTTTAAAGGCAAATGGAAATTAAAATCTCTTGGGGGAAAAAAACAGAGTAAAGCATAATTAATCATTTAGATGAGTTAGCTGAATTCTGCACAGCTAATCTGATATCATTCTGTGAAGTGCTGTCCATTTAGAGGCACAGTTTGATGAGTAGGGGAAAAAAGACCTCGTAAAGACAAAAGGAGAATAAGAAGAAGAATAAGCATTAACTACTAACATCAATCTAAAATTACTGATTAAGTAAAAATGTGTTAACATAAAGTTGTAATTCTCAGCCTTAAATAATTGCTCCCTGGTGACAAGTCTGGTGATTTAATGCAGGACACAGGATGATTTTTAACAGTAAAACTTCTTGCACTGAATCCAAGCCATCAATAAAATTAAAGTTTCCTTAGGTTGCTTTAGCCAACCAAATCCATTTGTTTAATGTACTGAGTTGATGAATGTGATTTTTATATGCACTGTCATGGTATTGCACTGTGTGTGCTGTCACAAACACATCTAACCCTATCGTTCCAATTTGGATGACATTAACAAACAAGTGTAGCTGATTCAGCAACCAATGCTCTTAAAGTGAAAAAAAAAAATTCTGATTTACTCCTCTCTCTCAACATGGCCCTTCAATCATGCCGTGTTTCTTTCTTTCTTTTTACTTTTCAAGGTTATTCTCATTTTAACAAAAGGGCTAGAGCTTTCTAGTGGGATGCCAAGCTACCAGCTTCCATGATGATGAGAGGTTGTTCAGAATCATTACCTCAAGCCTCCCTATGCGATCTGGAGTTCTGGTATAAGAGAGGAAGATGTCTTAATCAGCAGAAATGACGTTTTCAGATTTGGATGGATAAGTAGCCATTTTATTAGGGATAAGTTGGAAAGGAAGGCAATTAAATGTTGTGTGTTGCTGGACAAGATGTGAAATCACAGACAAATCCATGAACATGCAGGTTTTTTTTTATAGAAGAAGCTCAGATGAGTTGTAGGAAGGGAGACTTACGTCTTATGAGGAGCAGCAACAAGGGTAAATCAACATCAGAAGATATTCCCTAAAGATGACCACCTTGACCACTTACGGATCACCTTATATCTTGTTTAACTTAAAGGCTTTTTATCAGTCTCAGTCTTGTGATGTTCTACACATTTTTGCATTTCCCCTGCTTCTCTTTAACTCGCAGCCAAACTAAAAACAAAAGGCGTAATAATTACCTAGAAGTGGATTGAATGTGCATGTATGAAACATATTAAACGGTTCTGAGCATAGATGTCCTCATAACAAACACATGATTTCTTTTAAACAATTCTGTACACTTAAAGCCCTATTGTGGTTTGTGACAGAACACAGAGCATTAGATTTACAGAGTTATGATTTATTGTAGGCTGCAGGTTTCATATGGAGGCGTGAAGGTAATGGCTTATTTATCTATTTATAAATTTATAAATTATAGGTAATAAATTTTCTTGCAGTGGGTAGCATTGCCACCTCACAGCTCCAGGGTCCTAGGTTCGATCTTGAGCCCAAGTTCTATGATTTCCTCCCACCTTCCCTAATCAGCCAGTAGGTGGATTGGCTATGATAAATTGCTCCAACTGTGAATGAGTGTGGATGCATGTGTGTGTGTGTGTGTGTGTGTGTGTGTGTGTGTGTGTGTGTGTGTGTGGGATGCCCTGCGATTGACTGGTGTCCCATCCAGAGTATATCATGATCATGATCAGAATTCCTGCCTCACACCCAGTTCCCAGAATAGGCTTTGGATCCACCACAACCCTGACCAGGATAAAGCTGTAACTGAAAGTGAGTGAGGTTTCTCACTGTTAGCTTAAAGTTAGTAATAGCAACACATCATAAAAGCTGGACTACATGAGCACTTCAAGTGTTTCTCTGATGCACTGATGTTACAGCTCTCCAGCATTTTCTCTGAGGAGATAGGGGTCTATGAGCCAGAGTGCTACAAGTGATCCTCTGAGGTGAAAGAGCGCTACAGGTACTTCTTTGAGGAGATGGAGCTCTATGGGGCTTCCCTAAGGAGACAGTGCTCTACAGGTACTTCTCTGAGGTGACAGAGCTTTATGCACAATTCTCTAAGGAAATGGAGCTCTACAGGTGCTTCACTAAGGAGATAGAGCTCCATGAGTGCTCTAGAGGTACTTAGCTGATGATCTGGAGCTCTACAAGTGTTTCTCTGAGGAGATGGAGCTGTAAAGGTTCTTCACTGAGGAGATGGATGCCTATAGATGTTTCCCCGATGACTCTGAGCTCTGTGAAGACTCTCTTGGAGCTCTACAGGAACTTCTCTATGGAGACACAGCTCTACAGGAGCTTCTTTATGGAGACAGAGCTCAACAGGAGCTTCTTTATGGAGACAGAGCTCAACAGGAGCTTCTCTATGGAAACAGAGCTCTACAGGAGCTTCTCTATGGAGACAGAGCTCTACAGGAGCTTCTCTATGGAGACACAGCTCTACAGGAGCTTCTCTATGGAGACACAGCTCTACAGGAGCTTCTCTATGGAAAGAGAACTCTACAGGAACTTCTCTATGGAGACAGAGCTCTACAAGAACTTCTCTATGGAGACAGAGCTCTACAGGAACTTCTTTCAAGGATGCAGAGCTCTACAGGAGCTTCTTTGCAGAGATGAGGTTCTACATGTTCTTCTCTGAAGAGTCAGAGCTCTACAGGTGCTTCTCTAAGCAGACATCATGGCTCTATACGTGCTTCTTTCAAGGATGTGGCGCTCCTTAGATATTCAGACATATGTCAAAGCCAGAGCATTCTGAGGCAAACTGTCACCATTTTTTTTCCAGAGGCGAACATCTCTATCTAAAGAGACGACTCCATGAGCCACAGGAGAGGGTAAAATGAAGCATGAAACATTTTGAACAAATCCCAGATCCATCACCCAAATCTGCCAGAATCCAAATCCGGATGTCATGAATTGAGAATTGCACGCGTAAAAGGGAGGAGCAAACGGTCGACTTTATACCAAGTTCCACGCGCACACACACACACACACACAGAGCGAGAGAGAGACGCAGCAGGATGTGTGGTGGAAGCGATCGCTCAGTTCAGAGTTAGAGGCAGCGCAGAGGGAAGTTGCTGAAGCACGGTGCAGCCTTGTGCCGTACGGCACCGCTGTTTATGGACCTTTTCACCATCCGAGCCGAGCGATGGCTAAGATCCGGGTCTCGTATGAGTACTCGGAGGCGGAGGACCGCAGCATTCGGCTCGGCCTCTTCCTGATCGCGTGCGGCGTGCTGTCGCTCTTCATCCTGTGCTTGTGCTGGCTGAGTCCGGCGCTGCAGAGTCTGCGCAGCCGCCCGGCCAACTGCACGGTGCTGAGCGTGCGCCGCCTGGACGAGCGCTTCGAGTGCGTGTTCACGTGCGGCGCGGACTGTCGCGGCACGTCGCTCTACCCCTGCCTGCAGATCTTCGTCAACAACTCGGCATCCGGCGCCACCGCGCTGCTCCACTACGACGAACAGCAGCTGCTGCTCAACCCCAAGGTAATGCTGAGATATCTAAAAGTTCGGAGCTTGTTGTCAGTCTGAAGGTTCAGCTGGGAAATTGTGATGATCCCAGCATGGGTTTAATTCAACCATCCACCTGAGCCACAGGTTCCCAAGCCCCTGTCCTGTCCTGTCCTGCCCTGTCCTGCACATTGTAATGTTCTCCCTGCTCCCAACACACCTGAGTCAAATAACCAGTTCACTTAACATCCCTTCCTGAGTAGTGAAGTGGTGTGTTAGAGCAGAGAAAACACTAAACTGTGCAGAAAATGGGGTGTTTCAGGACCAGGGTTGGGAACCTGTGCTCCGATCTGCCTGAAACCATTAAAAACATTACACAACACTATACAGATTTCCAAACCTGGTCCTATGCATTTTGGTGTTTTTTCTGCTCCAAACACACCTGATTCAACTCACTAATCAGCTAACTAACATCCCTTCCTGAGTCAAAGTGGGTGTGTTAGAGCAGAGAAAACACCAAAATGTGCAGAACATGGGGTTCTCCACAACCAGGGTTGGGAAGCTGATCTATGTGAAACCATGGATCTAGAAAGCATTTCACAGTAGTCTACAGATTTCCAGCCCTGCACATTTGAGTGTTTTCCCTTCTACTAATCTAACTAACCAAACTAACTAATCAGCTAACTAACATCTGTTTCTGAGTAGAATTGGGGAAAGCACTAAAACTAGGTTGGGGATCTGTGCTCTAGTACAGGGTGTCCGAAAACTACATATAATATTGTATTAATTATTTACAACATATGCTCACTCTTTCATGTTCACTCTTTCACTCTGTGCATTTCCTCAGCCACTATATCATGTTTTTGCAGATTTTGCTCAATATATTCCCATTGGTTCCTTAGCTGACTTTTCAGACACCTAAATTCATTCAGTCATCTTCATTAACCACTTTATCCTGGTCAGAGGTGTGGTGGATCTTATTGGCTCCAGTCCATCACAGGACACACACACACACACACACATGCACACACTCATTCACACCCAAGAGCAACTTTAAACATAGCAAAATCTACCTACCAGCATGTATGTGGGATTTAGGAAGCACCTAAGTGAAAACCACAAGAACAGGAGAACATGTGAAACTCCACGCATGAGCTCAAGAACGAACTGGGGACCTCTGAGACAGCAACATTACTCACTGCACCAACAATACCTTAAATGGAAGCTTTAAATAAGCACTGATTCCAGATTCCAAATTCCAGATTTACTCCCCCTTTGCTGTTATAATAAGCTTCACTCTTCTGGGAAGGCTTTCCACTAGAATTTGGAGTGTGGTTGTGGGGATTTGTCATCATTCAGCCACAAGAGTGTTAGTGAGGTCAGGCACTGATGTTGGGTGCGGAGGTCTGGGGTGCAGTCGGCATTACTGGAACAGATTTGGGCCTCTTAGTTCCAGTGAAGGGAAATTGTAATGCTACAGCATACAAAGACCTATACAATTGTGTGATTTAATCTTTGTGGCAACAGTTTGGGGAAGAACCACATACGGGTTTGAAGGTCAGGTGTCCACATACTTTTGGCCTTACAGTGTAATTCAGCGTGACTTATTTCCATACTTAGAATTTTAACTGTCTTGTGCCATAGCATGATGTACTTTTCATCAGTGTAAAACTGGCTTATAACTTAATCTAATCATGAACAGTTACAGTGCAGTTTATTACATTATCCATAAGTAATACAGTGATGTGACAATGTGCCTTATGTAACTGCGGCCTGTCCTCTAAGCGTGATAGCATTAACTCGAAAGCAAGTTAGAATGGAAATCACATAGTCCTGTTAGAGTTCTGGCTGTGTCCTTGGGACACTTAAGTGAATGCAGACTATTATGTCATCACGTTTCACAATTTTTTACTATTAAAACAATTTATATAAAATCTAAAGCATGGAGCCAGCATTTATATCCAGCCGAAGACATTAATCACATTATTGATTAAATTTGGAGCCAAGTGGAATTTTTGGCTAGTAATTGAACACTGTTAATTCAGTACTTGTCTTGATCACATTTAATTGGTGTTCTAGGGTATCACATCAGGCTGTAATGTCATGAGGAAACACTGAATAATAAGTAAACTTTGTGAAGTTAAAAATTCAAAATGTAATGGTTTTTAGTATTTAGGCAAAAACCCTAAAGTGCAGCTTATTTAATTATACACAAGTAGTACAAGTGCACTAGATAATGCAAATTATGTAACTAAGTTTATTAAAACAAGTGTGTGTGCACCGATTAGCCATAACATTAAAACCACCTACCTAATATTGTGTTGGTCCCCCTTGTGCTGCCAAAACAGCTCTGAGCTGTCGAGGCATGGACTCCACAAGACCTCTGAAGATGTACTGTGGTATCTGGCACCAATACTTTAGCAGCAGGTCCTTTAAGTTCTGTAAGCTGCGAGGTGGGGTCTCCATGGATTGGACTTGTTTGTGCAGCACATCCCAAAGATGCTCGATCGGATTGAGATCTGGAGAATTTGGAGGCCAAGTCAACACCTTGAACTCTTTATCATGTTCCTCAAACCATTTCTGAACAGTTTTTGCAGTGTAGCAGGGCGTATTATCCTGCTGAAAGAGACCACTGCCATTAGGGAGTACCGTTGCCATGAAGGGGTGTACTTGGTCTTCAACAATGTTTAGGTAGGTGGTAGGTGTCAAAGTAACATCCAAGATTTCCCAGAGCATCACACTGCCTCTGCTGGCTTGCCTTCTTCCCATAGTGCATTCTGGTGCCATCTCTTCCCCAGGTAAGTGACGCGCACATACCCGGCCATCCACATGATGTAAAAGAAAACGTGATTCATCAGACCAGGTCACCTTCTTCCATTGCTCCATGGTCCAGTTCTGATGCTCACTTGCCCACTCTTGGCGCTTTCGGCGGTGGACAGGGGTCAGTATGGGCACTCTGACCGGTCTGCAGCTACGCAGCCCCATACGCAGCAAGCTGTGATGCACTGTGTGTTCTGACACCTTTCTATCATAGCCAGCATTAACTTTTTCAGCAATTTGTGCTACAGTAGCTCTTCTGTGGGATCGGACCAGACAGGCTAGCCTTTGCTGCCCACGTGCATCAGTGAGACTTGGGCGCCCATGACCCTGTCACCGGTTCACCAGTTCTCCTTCCTTGGACCACTTTTGGTAGGTACTAACCACTGTATATTGGGAACACCCCACAAGACCTGCAGTTTTGGAGATGCTCTGTGCCAGTTGTCTAGCCATCACAATTTGGCCCTTGTCAAAGTCGCTCATATCCTTACCCTTGCCTATTTTTCCTGCTTCACACACATCAACTATGAGAACTGACTGTTCACTTGCTGATTAATATATCCTAGCCCTTGACAGATGCCATTGTAATGAAATAATCAGCGTTATTCGTGTCACCTGTCAGTGGTTTTATATTATGGCTGATTGGTGTATATCACCTATAGAAACTGTTATTACTTTACTTGGAATGATCGCAATTATTATCCTTAATCATTAAAGCTTATTAGCATTGAGTACTCAAGCATCAGATGAATCATATTTCATTCACAGAAATCTGTTTCATCTCAGAAGGTTAAATCAGAGTCAAAGTTTGATTCACATTTTAAAAATTCATTTAGGTCACTGTCTTTGAGCATGGATTAAAGGATCAGATGGGATTTTTAAAGCCAGTCCTCACATGTATGAGTGGATAATCCTGGGAATACATGCTGATGAGCTGAAGTTAATATATCTTAGTGAATCTCATCTCACTAACTGGCTCTAGTGAAAGGGAGATTTTATCAAATAAAAGTGAACTTCATGTGAGAATGTGATGCAAGTTCAGGTTTTGCTGAAGTGAGATTAGTTTTTTTAGTAAAGTGAAACTTTTTTTTTTTTTTTAAGTGTGTTACAGGATCATGTTAAGGAAATATACTATGTGCACAATTTTATTCCTACTGGAACTTTCACACTGCCTCTCCTCTCTCCTCTAGTCATGCCACATGTACATATTAGTGCCATGGTAACGCTGTAACACTTTTGCTTCAGCTTCACTAAGCCTCACCTGGTTCCCATGGCAACATTGCAGGGAACTCCTTAGTATTTGTAAGGATGCTGCACTAGAGAGTGTCAAAACATGTTTTTTAAAATTATTATTTTGTTATGTTATATGATGTTAGTATGCTTTGGTAGTATGGTGGTGTACAGTTTTTCAGTAAATTGCTATATTAATGCAAGACTTTCTCATGTAAGCTAGGTTAAACTTAACCCTTTTCTCATAATGATCTCACTATCACAATAAGCTTAAATCTTCTAAACTATCTAAAGCTTTATTTCTAAATTGTGTATAGTTTATTCACTTCTGAATAATGAATGTTTGTCATACTTTCTCTCTTAGTTCTCTTTCACTTCTTTCTATATCAAATTTGACCAATAGCTGGACTTCCATCTGGTTCCATTGGATTAATGCCACATTCACGTTTATCTGTTTATCAAAGAATTATAAGTTTACAATAGAAAATGTGTAGTTAATTAATGATGTGTAATTATCATCATCATCATCCACATCAGTCCGAGTTTCATTAGCTGAGGTAAAAGTCACTTGTGTCGTTTAAACATGAGCCCCATCATCGTCTCTTCATTCGACTGATCACGTTCCTCTTTTACACTGGTGTTGAAGTAATCATGATTAATTCAGTCAGTTATATTCTGATGGCTAAATTTCCTGTATTTTTATTAGGCCTTGACTGTCATCTGTGCAGAGTATGTGATTTTCTCTGATTTGATGACAATGTGACAGAGCATGTTAATCACGGCTTTCAAAATGTTCTGTATCTGATTACAAAGTGGATTGATCAGGCTTATGTCCATTTCGCTATGATGTGTAACTATCCAACACTTTCATCAAAGCGTGACATTCACTGAGTGAGGAAAGCACGAGGGTTTAGACATCTTTAGACAGACTGACTGTGTTTGCTCAAGTGCCTCCTTATCTAATGTGATCTGCTTAGACAGCCTTGGCAAGATTATAAACTAAATAAAATTTCCCAAGTAATTTTTGTTAAATATATTGAAGGTTGTGTTATAGGGAGAAAACCAAATATTTATCATTATTTTTGGCTGTTTTCCAGAATTCAGCTGTAAGACACTCGGCAAGTTTTCGGAAAACCGCACATATTAAAGTAGGATTAAGTCAGTCTATTTTACTCGATACAGCCTATAATATTCATTTCAAGGAAGACCTTTTGGTTTACATTAATCGTAAATTTTTCAGACCCACTTTTCCGAAGTCACCACACCATAATCTTAGGCATGTAAAAAGGTCTGCATCTTTAACTGTTTGGGTGGCATTCTGAGACCGGTTACAATTACGGTGCATAGGTCCTTATAGCACTTTGTGTCTCAGGATATTATTTCTGCATGAGCAGGTTTTTCTCTCCTCTGATCCCTCATCTCTCTGCACTTATAGCCTCCCTGACCCCCAGCGTCACAGTGCGGCTTGTAACCACATTAATTTCCAAATCCCTGAAAATTACTTATGCTGTAAAGAAACATCACCTGCCAACTTTGTACTTGATGTGGCCACCAAATGAACTTGCAATGTGTCTGACATTAGTGTTCGATTTAGGCTAAAAGCTTCAGCTCATCACGCGCAGTGTGCCTGGGACCAAATATTAAATGCTGTCTGTGTGAGGCAAGGCACAAAAAGGTTTAAAAGCTGCTGTGAATTGATGGAAATGGTCAACCACAGAGAGTTTTCTAAAGAGGAAATGCAACTTCAGAAATGAAAAGACAAAGATGTTAGTAAATGAAGTTCTTATTAAATAAAGCCTCTCTTACACTTATCAAGTAAATGGTGTGGAGCGCATTAATATGGCCATTAGAGTCCCAGTTGATTTTACGCCGATGAAAACACGGAATTAGCTACTTCATAATAAGTGAGGACAGCACAGTGGCACAGCGGGTAGTGTCGCTGCCTCACAGTTCACGGCTCCGTCCTGAGCTCGGGTTACTGTCTGTGCTTGTTCTCCTCTGACTGTGTGTTTCCCAAAAGCACTCCGGTGACAGTTAAATTGCGTGAAAGATTGTGTGAAAGTGTGTGTATTGTGCCCTGCGATGGACAATGGACTGGCATCCCAACCAGGGTGTATTCCCTTCTCACTCCCAGTATTCCCAGGATAGGCTCTGGATCCACTGCGATTCTCATCAGGATCAGAAGATGAATGAAGATGATGAAATAATAAGTGTGTAGTTAAACAGTAGGGCTACATATGTGTTTACGAAGGATCATTATTGTAAGGCCTTTTGCATACATGAGCTCACAGACGCCCACGATTGCTTAGAGTAACACCATTCCTCCCACCCAATCATGTTTTTGTGGACTCCCAGGCATGGAGGGCACAAAAAAGCACTTTTCTGTTGTGGGAACCATTTTTGGTTAATATAAACACATTTTGGACAAAGTGAATTAGAATGATTATTCATAAGCCATAATAGGATTTTTACAATAGTTTACATCTTTGCCCTTGAGATGAGTGGGCGGGTAATTCATGATCTCAATCATCATTATCTACTTCACCTCCCAGTAGTGCTGGTGCATCTGATCCACTTGTAGTTAGAGTTAATCCTCTTCCTGCTTAGAAGCATATAAGGCATCCACAAGAAACCTCCATTTGCCCTCGGTCTGTAGCTTTCCTGGTCAGGGTTCCCCAGGTCTCTCATCTTCACGTTTCTCTCAGGAGGCCATGCTGTCTCTTGCCGTCTGGAGTCAGATGGCAGCCTGCTTACATGTCCCAGCCATCTCCACCTTCTCTTCTTAATGATCTGTGTCAAAGATGTTGTCCTACTCTTCTTGTGCTTATCTTGTTTGGCTAAAATATCTCCAAGATTCTTCTGAGACGCTTGTTTTGCAGTGTCTCCAACTTTGCTGCTGTCTCCTTCCAAAATTCAGTGGCATAAAGGCAAGAAACTCAAAATGTTACTCTTGAAGATGCAGACTTTAAAGTTGGAGGCTGATGTTCTTGACAAATGGTTTAAAACATACCAAAGGCTTGGCTGATGTTAATGATGATCCAGGTCTGTAAGTTCTTCTACATCTTCAGTGTCCTTACCATCGATGGTGATTGACCTGTCTACTTTGCCATTCGTCCTCATTGTCTTGCTTTTAATGTCAAGTTCAATCTTCTGGGATGTGACTGCAAGTTTTTGTGATTTACTCTGCATGTCCTGATGTCTGCTAGCGAGTAGTGCCAGGTCGTCGGCATACTCCAGAGATTCTAAGATCGATGTAAAAAGTCCATCTAATCCCCCTTTTCTGCCCACTAACACACTAACTTGCCACAACCATTTAAATGTCACTGCTGTGCTGATGATCCACCACCCAAATAATATCTGCTCAGCGGTGGTTGCTTTCCACTGATACATGAATTCGAGGGGAGCTAACAGAGTGTGTATAGCAACAGATGAGCTACAGGGAGTAATTACAGACTTACACAGTACGTGTATACCATTCTCACACTGCAGGTCAAACTATTGTGTATCACAGTGTATACAGTTTTGTGGTACATGCATGTGGTAAGATGCATGTTTCACATTATACTGGGTTTATATTGTACTGTTAATTTATTCTCACTGAGTGAAAGTTGGATTGCATGCAAACTGTAGCTTTATATTGTCTGTTCCTCTGGTTCAGGATTCGCTTTTGTAGTGTTTTGTGTCTAGTGGAGTGATTAAAAAAACAAGAACACACAAAACAGCTTCTAATTTTAAAGAAAGGGCTATTTCTGCAAGGAACACAGCTTTTGCTTTTTATATACTCCTGTCATGAGTCAGGGAGGGAAAAAAATAACTGAACTCAAGGACTCAAGACATTTCTTCCGTCTGAGGTTGTTATGTGAAGTATTGGTTGCTGCAGGTGATTTGTGGCACACGTAAGGAGAGTGAGGATGATGATAGTGATGGTGGTGATGATCGTGGTGAGAGACAGTGTCAGAGCGGTGTGTGAATATTATCAGCCCTTTTTCTTTGGTGAAAGATTGATTATGAGGTTGATAGAAATATACGTTCGTCTTCTCCGCATGTGCGTGCGAGTCTGTGTATGAACCCATCACAGGAGCATTGACCTTTCGGAATGTGAGGTAATGAGTGCTCAGGTCTCTGTAAGCAGCAGTGGCTAATGACTTGATTAAACCACCTGTGGGATGTGACTGACATGACATTATCACGGTGCAGTGCAGTAATGATGGCCCAGCTCTATTAATATGTGGGCAGGTAGATCAGTGCTTACAGTTCTGTGCTTGTGACTGGAAGGCTCTGATTTCAAAAACTGCCCGGTCCTTTAAAAAGATCCTAACCCTTATCTCACTTTAAGTGTTATTTGTTATATCCCATGTCTCAGTGTTGTTATATGGTAACTATTGTCTTGCCTACATGGCCAGGGAAATTTCTTGAAAAAGAAATTTCATCTCACTGTGACTACACTGGTTAAATAACAGTTAAATTAAATAAATACATTTGCTCAGTTGTAGGTCGCGTCATATGAAAGTGTCTGCCAAATAAATACATGTAGATTAGGTTTGTGCGATATAACAATATTATTGTCGCTACATGATATTGCACTGCCACGATATCCAGTGACATGTACTCCCATTATATTAGATTATATTAGATTACCAGACCTGCTAATTCTTATGCATTTTGTGTAGGAGCCTGGTGAAAAAACCAGCTTGTATGAGTTATGACTCAAAAATACTCCAAAAGAGCCGTATTTTTTTCCGGCAAATAAAACAGGAGATGAGCCAATCGACATATTAATCTGGAATTATCCGATAATGATGAACTCTCCGATATTAACTGACACTTCCTGGACACTTCCTTCCCTTCTCTTCCTTCATCTCACATGCTCTCGTCTTGCATGGGCTCCCTCACTTTCTGTCACAGTAAATGGAGAATATTTTGAGCTCATTAATGTGAAATAAAATCTATCATTGTTTATTTGAGTTAGCTAACATTGGACAAGTATATATTTAACAACAGTTTACTCTACAGTTTATTAGCAATGTCACTGAAGTATTTTGCCCGAAAATGATGAAAAATGGCTCTTTTGGTTGTTTGGCCCAAAAGAGAAAGAAGAAAAGAGGAAGATTTTGGCCATAAAAGATTAAATGGGACAACAACAACAACAAAGCGTCAGATCCAACACTTTACATATAATGTTAATGCTGGTGATAATTTGAAGGTGATTAAATACACTGGTTTTTTTTTTTCAACATTGTGAGCAGCATTAACAGTGAAAATGTCAGCAATGTGGACATTAAACAACTGATTTCTAAAAGGATTACATCGAAATGTGATATGTTTTTTAACTGTTTAATACACATTCCTGCAAAATGACTTAAAAAAAACCACCAGAGCTTCCAGAGTTTTCACGATTGCCACAGTTTCCAACTGCACATCTAATGATCTAATGGGAGATTACATCTCCCCTACTTTCAGTGAACCTGAAATGGTGAAAATACTCATTTTCCTGTCTTGTTTAGGCAGTCTTGAATAATTAAATCATTTATTATGATATTTTAAAATGGAAAATCACGATAAGTGAAACCTCAATATCGCACAAGCTTAATGCAGCTCTAACATTCCAGTCTGTATAGGATTCTCAGTGTCTATAACAGAGACTCAAATATTTATTCTCTGATCATTACTTTATGAACTGGTGAGCAGTATTCTTTATCTTTGTGCAAGGCTTTTGTGCAGTTTTACTTTTTGTCTCTTTGGTTTTGGGGTAGTGAAATGTCTATATGACTAGTGACCTGAGCTATATATTGACAGATGATCTTTTCGGCTTCTGTCACACCTTTCTGAATGTCTCCATTTTTACGGTTGCACCATCTTCATTCACAAGGCATCACACCCACCCCAGCACACACACACAACACACACACACACACACCTCTCTGTGTGTGCTTTTTTGTGGCACTCCTCTTGTCTCTATGGTTACGAGGTCACGCAGAACTGGCATGCTTTAATTGAGTGTTGAAGTAGCATGCTGCTCAGGCCAGTCATGTTCTATTTTTACATAGGATGAGTCGTGCTTTGGGAGGATCCCTCACTAACCCTGCCAGCAAACACAACCACACAATGCACACACTCCTTAGAAAGGCTAAGCTAGCTCAGTGGGAGAGGGGCTTCTCCGTTTCTAGGCTTTTAATGTTACACAAGCTATACAGCTCTCTGTGTTTCTCCGAGTATAATCAGGTCCTGGGTCAGGTACAGTAGAGGTCCAATACAGTTTATCCACAATGCTTGTGAGATTATGTGCAATATGCAATTGTCCTATTGTGCCCCCTAACTATCGCAGATTTTTGATGGTATCGCCTCTGGATTTGTAGGGGGGGCCATGGCCAGACATATGTAACATTACGTCATTACAGCAAACAAAATACCAGAAGCTGGTTACAAGTCGGCTGTAACTGCTAGTCACTAGCAATAGCATTTATTCAGGAATGCTTGCAAAACTGCAAATAATCCTCACAAGTTATTAGCTGTGACTAAACTATTATACAACTGAAATAATTATATAAACTAAGCATGCATGCGCTTTTTGTTGAATTCTTGTTTAGTGAATTCATCCTGATAAACAACACTTTGTTTCATTTTTGTAATTTAAACTCCCAGTCATGTTTTGCGAGTAAAGACATTCACGGCTTTACCTTAGCAGTACGGTCAGGTGTAGCTAAGATGAAAGCAGAGGCAGATATTTTGTTGCTCTGCTCCGAAGCATATAAAACAGACTAAAATAAAGAAATTTTTTGAGATACAAGTCAATTTATTTTTGTCGGTCTTAAAGCTGCAGACACCTCGTTTTCCGACAGACATTTAAATCATCTAAATATTTTTCAATAGTTGGAATCTATCACTGTTTCCTGGTATTATCATCAATCAAGCCTAGTATCCACTACAAGTAACTGAACTAATTTAATAACTTATTTTTAAAGAAGTTTATTCACATTTATACTACTATGCAGAAGTCTTAGGCACATGCAAAGAAATGCTCTAGAGCAAAGATGCCTTCTGAAGAACATGCGCAGAAACACACAGAGAGTAACCTAGCTCAGGATGGAACCTATGCTGTTCCGATGTATATTAGTAACATAAATCAAACAAATAAATAAATAATATACTGTTATTTGATAAACATATCATGACAAAATGTGATTAGTTTTTCATAACTGATGGAATAAAAGTGGTTGATGGTGGAGCCAGTAGCCTGGCCTTGCGCAGTGCACAGGAGTTTCTGACTGGGATCAAGTACCAACATGAATGGGGTAATCACTGAGCTATCATTTGGAATGAAAATCAAAAAAAATGAAACTGTACTGAGCATAAAAGTGTGTGTGTGCGTGCACACAACCAGCATAAAAAAGCCAGACTGACGTATGCAGGTGATCAGCAGCCTGGACTGTTCTCTGGTCAGATGAAACAAAATGTAATTTTTTGGCCGTAATGATCAGTGCTGTGTATGGAAGAAAAAGTGTGAGGCTGATAAGCCAAAGAAATCCCCTCCCAGCTGTGAAGCATGGAGGGGTAGCATCGTGTTGTGGGGGTGTTTTGCAGGAAAAGGGACTGGTGCACCTCAGATAATAGATCATGCATCATGAGGAAGGAGGATTATCTAGAAATACTGAAGCAACACCTCAAGACGTCAGCCAGAAAGTTAAAACTGGGTCTTCCAGCACGGCATTGATCCTAAGCATACCTCCAAAGCTGTAAGAAAATGGCTTAAAGACAACAAAGTAGAATGTTCTGGAGCAGACATCACAAAGCCCTGACCTGAATCCCATAGAAAATTTGTGGACTGAACTGAAGAAGGCCCACAAACCTGACTGAGTTACACCAGTTCTGTCAGGAGGAACGAGCAAAAATTCCAGCAAAGTATTGTGAGAAGCTTTTGCAATTAAAATGGAATGGCACTAAATACAAAGTGTATGTGAACTTCTGACCCACAGAAAATCTGAATTTTTGGCCTCAACTGTATAATCTGGGCTGGAGTTTATATCGCAAGTTTGCCTGCCAGAAATCCATGACAACTGTACATCACAAACATGTGACATGATCAGGTATTTGTGATGTGCAGTTGTCATGGATTTCCAGAATGTAAATAAACTACTGTTTTTTTTATTATGTATATAATACTACATAGTAAGGTATTTACTCTAAAACAGCTTACGTTGTAGGTGATTTCCCTTGAAACCCTTCACTTTTCTCTTGATGGATGTCAAGTGTAATTGTATTCTCTATATCCATAATCACTAGCAGAGCTGAAAAATGCAGAAATGTATGTGTTGTTGGATCTGTCACCAGTTTGATTTTAAAGACAGCAGAACTTTCACCTGCAGCCCTGCACTGATGCATAGTTTTTTTTATTGTTTTTATTAATTTTACAATTTTTTTTATCACCAACAGACAAAGATGAGACATGACAAAAACACATTATACACAATACCCAAAGGGAACAAGCAAATTAAAAATAAATTACCCGCATACACACAACCACAAAAGAAAAAAAGGGGGGACAATGACTGTACAGCTCAGTATGCATCGTCAGGCTGTGAACAATTAAATACAAAAACTGGTTCCGTCTTTAAGATTGTCCAGATAGGCAAGAAATGGACCCCAAGTATGTATGAATTTTCCCAGGGATTTGGATCTTGTGAACCTTAATTTTTCCATCTGAAATAATAATAGACACCATTTCTGACAGCCACCTTTGAAAAGATGGAGGAGAGTGAGATTTCCAATCTGTTGAAATAAGCCTTTTGGCTGTGCTCATACCAAGCATCAAAAAGTTTTGTAAGGCTTTAGGTAGACGTAGTGTGGATCCTGAACAGGCAAAAATTGCTAATTCAGAATGTGGACTAATGTCTTTGCCATATGCCTTGGGCAGAGTTTTTATTGGCATAGGTCTTGCATTCTTTTTAATAGATAATAAGTAATACAGGACTCGTGACATATTCATTAATAAATGATCAGCAACATCACAAATCTGTATATGACTTGCTTGTAATGTATAAGGAAATCATCCAGGTATTATGCAGTACAGGTTTGTATAAACGTGTATAAGTTTAATCAGAGCGTAGATGAAATGGTAAAGTATCATTAATCAACATCAGCTCATTAATGTAACTATAATTAATATACACATCAATAATAAAAAGATGTTTTTCTAACCAGAATGATGAATGCTCAGGATTGTTTGTGCCTTTCATTAAATGTAAACCTATTAAGTATAGATAGCTGTTTCATTTATTAAAAGATGTTCATCATCTCTTAATAAATACGCATTTATGGTTTATGAGTCACAGCAATCTCGACTTGGAATTTCACATTTGATATACTTTATAATTTATTGGATTATGTTTTTAATATGTTGTTAGTGATGGTTTTTAGCTGTATGGGTGGAGATAGAATTCATTACGTTTTCCCGTGGCATTCGCGATCAGATGAGCGATGCACTGGCAGTCTGCCACAGGATCAGGTAGATTAGTCGGCTAACACTAGCTAAAAATCATGTTTTTCCAGATGATATTAATCGTAAGCATGTCACAGTGGTGCATTGGGTAACTTTTCTGCCTTACAGTCTGTGTGGAGTTTCTGTGCACGCTCTCCCTATGGGTTTTCTCTTTTCTCCACTTTCCTCCCACCTCCCACCTCCCAAAAACACGCAGGAAGGAACAGTGGCTATAATTAATTGGTCCTAAGTGGGAACAAGTGCATGTATGTGTGTACTATGAATATGCACTGCAATGGACCAGCGTGTTTCTATGATATACTTCGGATCAACAGCTAAGTGGTTATACATTCTATTAAAGTAAGTTCTTGGGTATAGTCAAGTCAAATAGATCTTTATTGCCTTACACAATGTGCAGTACACAATGAGATGAAATCACGTTTCTCCTGGACCCAGGGTGCAAAGATAGACATATGACATGCACACAGCTGACAGGACATTTATTAAGTGCAGTAGGAATAAGAAGCATGCAGGAACGGGGTAATGGGAAACAGTGGGGTGAGTACACAGGGAGCAGTAGAGCATAAATACTCCAATCACAAAAACATTTAACAAGGTCCATAGCTACAACTTCAAAATGAATTGAGGTATAAAGTGGCAGTGCAGTAATGGTTGTAAACCTGATAATAGATGGGACTTCATAATAGCATGACAGTCTATGATACTCACAGCCATAAAAATGATCATTGATAAATAATAATTATGATTTTTAACAATTATTTTCAGTATATGCTGATTGTCACTAAAAACAAGCACTTGTTGACATTTTGGTATATGGTATTTGGTACTATCATGAATTCTTCCTCTCAGTGTGCTACTGTGTTTTGTTTTGTTTTGATCAGCGTCCATGAGCTTTTTTGTTTTGATTCATGTCTTGTCTCCACTCCAGTCTTGTCATTGGTTTCCTCCTATCTCCCTAATGTGTCATGATCATTCTCACCTTTTTTCAGTTCCTCCCTCGATTACTTGATTAGGACAGTAATTGTGATACAGATTTGTTATCGGGTTTTACTTGTCTTGCACCAGCATGGGACCACACACACACACACTGAGGTGACTCTGAGTGACAATACGAAGAGAGGAAAGCACCTAAACTGACTTTCGATCAGAGCCATGGGGAGTACGTTGTTTCTCCTTCCTGTTTTACCTTTCTTCTCTTTGCTGGCTTTGCTGGCAATGTCTCTGTCTCACTGTCTCTTTGTAGTCTCACTGCTTTTTATTGAGTGGTACACAGAGAGCATAGCATCTCTCTACACATTATCTTCTGGCCTCCTCCATAAAAAGATTGGGAGGGAAACAGAGAGAACGAGAGCATGGAGTCTCCTAGTAGTAACTTTTATTTTTTCTGAAATGCGAAATATTTGGCGAGTCATATTCCACCTACAGTAATTGCTTGATGATGAAACTAATCATATTGAGACTTGAGCATTTTGAAATAAATGACCTGTTCAAAAGACTCTCTTTAGATGTCATTAAATAAATAAATACATACATACATACATACATACATACCAATATCTGTACCAGGGCTGTAAAAATTGCATTTATATTTAAATATTTTAATGTATGTAAATATTGTTGAGACTATATATTGCCTTGGGCAGGGAGAGTAAGGCATTCATACAACATAAGCCATGGAAACAAATACAATCATTTTATGATGCTTTAACGTTTCAGATTCATTCATTCATTCATTCGTGCATCTTCAGTAAGCACATTGTTGTCAGGGTTGCGATGAATCCGGAGCCTATTCTGGGACACTGGACACAAGGTGGGAACACACCCTGGATAGATCACCAGTTCATCACACACACACACACACACACACACATTCACACATTTCTTCACACCTAGCGTCAATTTGTTGTAGCCAGCCCACATACCAGCACGTTTCTAGGAGATGGAGGGAAACTTGTGAATCTGAGGAAATCCACCTAAAGAACATGACAGAGTTCCACACAAACAATAACATGAGTTTATAATCAAAATTGGGGCTCTGGAGCTGTGACATGGCAATGTGAGCTGTTTCAGATTTACTTTAACACACAGTGATGTTTTTCTGTCACTGATATTTAGCTAGATTTTACATTTCTTATGCTACCTACTTATCTTGCAGGATTTTAAAAAATTATTAATGAACTGACAGACTGCCACAGGATCAGGCAGATTAGCCTGCTAACACTAGCTAAAAAAATATTACATAATTAAGAAAGTTTTATTTATAACAAAAGTAATAACAAAACTTATTTAACACAAATGCTGTTCATAGTTAAAATATGGTTAAACATAAAACATAGGTATGAAAATACAAGAAAGACAATAAACTTATAAAAGGAGCATTAAAAAGAGAAATCTATATGACACAAGGAACATGGATTAAAATGCTAATTTGGGAAATGTTTATTTTTGTCTTGATTTAAAAACCATCTTCAGCTGAGATTGTGGAACAGCCAATAGTCACTGGGCTGAAGACCTCAGAGACCTGGAAGCAGGTAGTAATGACACAGTAGATCAGAGATGTAGGTGGGAGCTAAAACATTAAGAGCTTTAAAAACAAACAGTAAAACTTTAAACTGGATCCTGTAATGGACAGGATGCCAGAGCAGGAGTGATGTGGTCTCTTTTCCTGGTTGTGAGTAATCTCGCAGCTGCATTTTGGCACTGATCAACAGAAGCCTTGCTAATGCCAAAAGACGATTTACAATAATCTAAATGAAATGTAAGCATGTATAACTTTTTCCAAATTTTGCAAAGAGAGGAATGACATGATTTTAGAAATTGTTTTAAGTGAAAAAAAAACAACCTTTTTTTAACCACAGAGGTGATTTGCTGATCAAGTCTGAGGTCACAATTGAATAAAACATGGTCATGGTCTTACATATTGTGCCAGTGTTCAATTATTTGACACAAGACTTGTAGATTTTGGATGGGCCAAAGAGAATGAGTTCTGATTTGTTCTCATTTAGCTGAGGCAAATTGTTGGCAATCCAGATCTTAATAACTTGAATGCATGTGTTGAGATGTTGCAGTGAGCCGAGAGCATTGGGTTTTAAAGGGAGATAGAGTAGCAGTGTGTCATTGGCATAACAATGAAAAGAGATTTCTGAATAATGCTTCCCCAATGGGAGCATGTAAAAATGAAAAAAGACAGACCTCATTATAGATCCTTGTGGGACAGTGCAGTCAGTGGCGATCAATGAGGATATCTTAATGTACCGTGTAAATGCAATGCTAAAGTCTAACAAAAGTAGGAAAGCACAGTTACCAGAATTGATAGCAAGTAGTAAGTCAAGACTCTGTGCTATGGAAGGCTTTAAACCAGACCAGAAAGTTTCATAAATATCATAAGGCAAATGATTTGGGTTTTTTCCAGGTATGCCGCTTTTCTCCCACCTCCCAAACACATGCTGTTAGGTGGATTGGCTATGCTGATGAGTGTGAACATTTAGAGCTCCATACTCTAAGCGAGTCCTTTAAGATTTAGACTGGGAATCTCTGACTCATACCTCTCTATGAGAAACCTCCAGTGAATCAGAGCACAGAGAAATGTGCCGACTTGATGAACAGTTCAGGTGCTGTGCAGAGACGTGCTGAACACCGGGTAATTTTAGAAAGCCAAAAGAGGTTTTCTTGATATTTTTTCTTTTTTTGGAAGGTTGAGAGAAACCTCTGGCAGGAAATATTTCAGCATGGAAGTGTGTGGACATAAGAGTGTTATTAAGGCAAAAAAAAGTGTTGAGATGAAAATTATATTAAAAAAATTAATCCTAGAAAAGCAAAAGCAAAAAAATTATTGCAATACATGTACCATAAAGGCACTAGGCCCACTTGTTAAAGTGTGTGTTTGGCCAATGAGAATCATTCAGTAGGATTTCCAGTAGTTACAGGAAAGGAACTAAAATTAGCCATGGTGGAGCTGAATACATGGCCATGGTTCACATATTTCTTTATGTCTGCCCCCAGTTTGTCTGCCTTATTGAAGTGATTGATAGCCACATTTACCATTTACCAGATGGGATGCTTCACAGCTCCTTATCTGAGACAAATCACACCAACTGGTTAATCGCCTCATTTCACACATTGCCATAATGCACCAATTACAACTATATAAAGATTCATGCCAGATCATAGTCAAGAAAAGGACAACACATCACTGTGAGCCTGATATGTTGCTTGATGTGATATGATTACATTTGGTCATTTGACAGATGAGCGTACCCAGAGCAACTTGTGCAAACAGTTGAAGGCACAGCAATACAAAGCACATACAGAATCTGCAAGTATGCATAACCTGAAAGATCAGTGACTAATGCTGGTTTGTACAAGTGATAGAGTGGTGTAGATCGTAACAAGTTATAAACTATAATACAAATGAGGCCAGTAAACCTAGACATAATACAAAAAAATTATAATTTTAAGCAAAGTGCACAAACAATAATTCAAAATACACTATATGGCCAAAGGTTTGTACACACCTGACCATCACTCCCCAGTCTGACCTTGAACATCCCATTCCAAAACCACGGGCATTAATATAGAGTTGGTCCTCCCTCTGGGCCACTCGTGTTCTTGCACACCGCCCCTGCAAACCATGTCTTTATGGAGCTTGCTTTGTCACGGGATATTGTCATGCTGGAACAAGAGTGGAGGCTGTTATAGCAGCAAAGTGGGTACCAGCTTTTTGAATGGATGTTCAACAAGCACATATGGGTGTAATGGTCAGGTGTCCACATACTTTTGGCCAAATAGTGTATGTGTATAGAATAGAGTATAGAATGGAAGTGTCCAGAAAGGCAGTACTGTATCTTCTGAGAGATGTTGGGGTTGGATGGACAAAGCAGCAACAAACTTGTGTATCATTAGCATACATTATGTGGCCAAATGTGTGTGGAGAGATAGTGCAGTGGTGAGATAGGAAAAACCATGAGATCTGAACAAACAAAAGTGGACCAAGAACTGAGTCTGGGTTAAACTCCAGTATTAAGGCTGTCAGGTGATGGAACAGGACATTTCCACAGTACAAGGAAGCCAGGTCAGGGCTGCCAAAGTCTGCAAAAGAAGAGAATCTGGTGATTCATTATATTAAAAGCTGCTGACAAGTTGAGAAGGATGAATGCAGAGGGCATGGAGTTTTCTCTGCTGTTCTGCACAGCTTCACTAACTGCAAGGAGGGCAGTTTCACCTGAATGCATGGCCTTGTATTAATGCTGGTTGGCAGTCATAAGGTCATTTAGTTTGAGATCTGAAGAAAACTGTGAGAACAGCAAATTTTTTAGACAGGAATGGAAGGAAAGAAACAGGTCTGTAGTTGGTGATTTACATATGGAGCAAGGATGTTCCTGGCAGATCCTCTCAAGTTCAGTTGTATTGGATGGGGAAGGTATGTGAATAGCCATCTTCATGTCTCTCCACAGATGCTTTAAGGAGTTAAAGGTCAGGTTTTGGTTGGGCCACTCAAGGACATTGAGAGACTTATCCTGAATCTGCTCCAGTGTTGATTTTGCTGTATGTGTTGTGTCGTTGTCGTGGTGAAAGGTGAACATTGAGACCTTTAAACACCTCATTGTCACTGCTGGGTTAACAAATAGTCCACTAACTCTAAAAGCCCAGCAGTCCATCAGAAAATTACCATGATGAACAGTGATAGACAATATTCACACACTGTCCAAGGAAAAAGATCAACTAACTGCGGACATCCAATGTACACTATGTACACATGGAAGCGTTTGTACAGAGCCAATGACGTATCCCATATATGTTTATATGAAGGAACCAGCTCTGGAAGAGACTCATCGAACTGCTGGCCTCTGACATGACGGTTGATGGAGAGAAACTAGCCTCTGTTTTTAGTTGACTATAGCCGCTCTTGCTGCAGTGCTTAGAATGCAGCTTGCACTTGCATTGTGTTATAAATTTGGACACATTTCTGAATGTGAAATCTACATTACTTTGTGTAGCTCAAAGCATTCTGCCTTGTATTGTGTTTTGGCTTTTTTTTGAATAGCTGAAGAGCCACAGAAACTGATTTTTAAAGTCTGTTCATATGGTGATGCTTTCTATGAGGAGACATTTGTTTAGAAGGTGTCTCAGTGTACATTGTAAAATTCAGAGGGAAGGCTGTACCTTTATGTTTTCAGACAAAGTAAAGTCTTCAGGACAGAGGGCTTTGCAGTTTCTCATTTCTTGTCTTGTTATCTATTTTGTTAAAAGTGAAGTGGGTACTTCAGCACCGTATTATTTTGTATGCATCATACTTTAGTGAAAGCTTTTCCACATCTTATATTGTTACAACCTGGAACTGAAATAGACTTCTTGTTCCTCTTTCGGCTGCTCCTGTTAGGGGTCGTCACCGTGGATCATTGGTCCGCATATTTGATTTGGCACAGTTCTTTTTACGCCGGATGCCCTTCCTGACGCACCCTCCCCAGTTTTATCCGGGCTTGGGACTGGCACTGAGAGCGCACTGTTGCACGCAACCGCAGAGGCTGGGGTCTGTACCCTGGCCGGGAACCCGGGCCGCAGCGGTGAGAGCTTTACGGCCTAACCACTAGTCCTCCAGGGACCCTGGACCTGAAATGGACTTAATAGCACAAAATAGCCTACAGTGTAATATTGAAATGGGGGGATCAATATAGATAGCAAAATTATTTACAAATAAAAAAATTGCAAAAGTTGTGATTGTATAAGTATTCACGCCATTGCTGTGAAATCCCTAAATTAGTTCTGGTGTAACCATCAGAGTTTAGTTATATCTAAAAAAAATCCCAAACTTTGAACATCCCAAAGAGCGCAATTAAATCCATTATTTAAAAATGGAATGAATTTGGCACAACGATGACTATGTTTATAGGAGGCCTTTCACCAAAAGTCAGTGACTGAGTGAAGAAGCAACCAAGAGGCTAACTCTCCCCTGACATTCTACAAAGCCGGGCTTTATGGAAAAGTGGCGAGGCCATATGAGTTTGCCAAAATGTGTTGGAATCTCAGTGAACATGTGGGTTTTCTGGTCTAATGAGACCAAAATTTAACTTTTTTGTCTTAGCACAAAGTGATATGTTAGTTCCAGTGAAGGGAAATTGTAAAGCTGCAGCATACAAAGACAATGTATACAATTGTGTGCTTCCAACATTTGTGGCAACAGTTTGGGGAAGAACCATATATGGGTATGATGGTCAGGCGTCCACAAACTTTTGGCCATGTAATGTACTTTTAATACCATTTAGAGTAAACAACTCAGCAGAATGGAAAAAAATAACTAAGCATTGTGTAAAAATAATCCCACTGATGAGTTGCTGTAATAACCCAGCAAATTTCATTAGGTTAAAATAACCTATTATGTGTTCTGTCCAATTTTTACCTAGCACTAGTTTGTGGAACAGCCTGAGTTGGATTGTTTTTCTATGTTTTTCCAATCATGAATATTTTTGTGTTCACTGCACTGAAACTAACTGTAAAAAAGCTTATAAAATTATTATTTATCTTGGGAGAGTTCTCAGTAAGATGCATGTTTTGCATATTTCTTGCCAATTGTAGAATTTGATCCATTTCATATGCAATCTCTGTTGATAGAATATTAACTGATACATAGTAAATGCTAAAAATATGAAACAGCAAAACAGCAAATGACAGTGCAGAAGATACAAAGATGTGTCTTGTGCCTCTTTGTTCTCAAATGGACACTGTGTGATTTATATGAATACTGGCGAGACAGAAAGACTTATGCAAATTAAAGGCTGTATAACTGAAGCCACTTTTTATTGCAAGCTTGTACATTATAAATGAATGAATCAGGTTACGGTTTTGTGCAGCTACACCATTGATGATGGAATTTTCTTCTTCTTCTGATTGAGCTTGCAGGGGCAAGTCTGTTTATTAAACTCTCTCTCTCTCTATCTCTCTCTCTCTGTCTGTCTGTCTTTAAAAGTAAAAGATGGTGCCTCAGTGATGACTACATCAGCAGACATAATTTTCTTTGGGCTTGCTTTGGGCTTTAATTTTAGCACTCCCATTCTTGAGGCTTAAAATGATTTGAAGCTGCCTTCATTTGCAAGCCAATGCCAATATTTCCCATTTTTCCCCCCCTTAGAAGTTATCACAATGGATCCTCAGTCACATTAGCAGTTGGAATCTTTAAGATGGTGAATTGTGGCTTATCTGAACAACATTTCCAGCTAGTGCTTTTGTACTGTTTCTATTCGTTGACCGTAATACACCAATCAGCCATAATATTAAAACCACTCACAGGTGAAGTGAATAACATTGATTATCTCATTACAATGGCACCTGTCAAGGGGTGGGGTATAATAGGCAGCAAGTGAACAGTCAGTTCTCGAAGTTGATGTGTTGGAAGCAGGTAAAATGGGTAAGCATAAGGATCTGAGCGACTTTGACAAGGGCCGAATTGTGAGGGCTAGACAACTGGGTCAGAACATCTCCAGAACAGCAGGTCTTGTGGGGTGTTCCCGGTATACAGTGGTCAGTACCTACCAAAAGTGGTCCAAGGAAGGATAACCGGTGAACTGGCGACAGGGTCATGGATACCCAGTGCTCATTGATGCACGTGGGGAGTGAAGGCTAGCCTATCTGGTCTGATGCCACAGAAGAGCTACTGTAGCACAAATTGCTGAAAAAGCTAATGCTGGCTATGATAGAAAGGTGTTAGAACACACAGTGCATCACAGCTTGCTGCGTTTGGGGCCGCATAGCTGCAGACCAGAGTGCCCATGCTGACCCCTGTCCACTGCCGAAAGCGCCTGGGCACGTGAGCATCAGAACTGGACAATGGAGCAATGCAAGAAGGTGACCTGGCCTGATGAATCACATTTTCTTATACACATTACATGTGTATGCGTCGCTTACCTGAAGAGATGGCACCAGGATGCACTATGGGAAGAAGGCAAGCTGGTGGAGGCAGTGTGATGCTCTGGGCAATGTTCTGCTGGGAAATCTTGGGTCCTGGCATTCATGTGATGTTATTTTGACACTTACCACCTACCTAAACATTGCTGGCGGCCAAGTACACCCCTTCATGGCAGCAGTATTCCCTAATGGCTGTTGCTTCTTTAGCCAGGATAATACGCCCTGCCACACTGCAAAAATTGTTCAGACATGGTTTGAGGAACATGACAAAGAGTTCTAGGTGTTGACTTGGCCTCCAAATACCCCAGTTCTCAATGCGATCGAGCATCTTTGGGATGTGCTGCACAAACAAGTCCAATCCATGGAGGCCCCACCTCGCAACTTAGAGAACTTAAAGGACCTGCTGCTAAAGTCTTGGTGCCAGATACCACAGTACATATTCAGAGGTCTTGTGGAGTCCATGCCTCGACGGGTCAGAGCTGTTTTGGTGACACGAGGGGGGACCAACAATATTAGGCAGGTGGTTTTAATGTTAAGGCTGATTGGTGTATTTTGCCATGGAGTCCCATCTGATCATTATCATATCCATGACAAATTTATTTTGCATGTTGAATACATTAATATTAGTTACTCTTTTGGTTTCTGTTTCAATTAGAGATTTTTTTGCCATGTTCTGTCTTCAGGGCGCGCCCTCCTGAAGCCTTTTTGATTGTGAAAATAATAAAACATGCTTCCATTTAGTTGTGATCTTTGAAACACACAAACAATAAAGGGGCAATTTTTTATTCTCAGCTGATATAAGCACTGGAGCAGTGCAGAAAGAAATTGTGTGGAACAAGGACATTCATATTTTACATGCAATTTAGTGCCATCACTGAAACATGAAAGCTAGTGTGCATGGAATGAAACAAATAAGTCTCTGCTCAGTTTCCATAGAAGCCAAGCTTTTGTATTAGCAGGGTTGGTAATAAACAATGCTAAAACAGCCATGGTAAGAGAGAGCATTTTAGAAATGCTTCTCCCAGAGACTTAACCATTTATGATCTGAAAAAACAAAATACAAATGTTTTGCTATATGTTTCATTGTTCTTTAAAGGACATACTTTAATTAAAGGAAGCAAAAAAAAAAAACATGTAAGAGCAGTCCCAATACTTTTACTATCATTCATCTTCAGTGCTTTATTCCTTTATTCCACTTAAATTCTTTAAATACATTTTAATAATCACTGAAAAAGTAACTAATACCTTGGCTCATTGTCAATGCTTAGTGTGTATTTTATTAAAATCTTAGTGTGTGTGTGTGTGAGTGTGTGTGTGTGTATATATATATATATATATATGTGTATATATATATATATATATATATATATATATATATATATATATATATATATATATATATATATATATATATATATATGTATGTGTGTATGTGTGTGTGTGTGTGTGTGTGTGTGTTTGTAATGGGGTATGTGTAATTCTGAGGCCATTTTGGCCAGGATTCTCTCGCAAAAAAAATGCTAATAATGCTAATCTGAAGAGACTTCCTGGTTAAATAAAGGTTAAATAAAATTTTTAAAAAATGTATTCTTGATGTGAGCCAGGAATTCACCCTGATAATACACCGTACACACAAATTCACACATTTAGCATAGCTAATCTGCTTACCTGCTTACCTGCTTACCTACATCTCCTCACAGACAGTAACCCTAGCCCTGGAGAGAACCAGGGAGCCTACCTCCGCTACCTGCTGCACCTTCATTGTCGTTGTACAGTCACATACATTTATATAGTTTTAAGTAATAGAAGTAAAATTCTACATATTTTTACTCATTTTAATTGGCAGATAATTTTGCTAATTTTAAGCATTATTGTCTAGAATGAAGCAAACTTACCTGCCAGCAGAATAAGAAGATTTAAAGCTTGAAAGTTCTTTTTCAAGTTAACATAAAAATTTTCATTACATATGATATTATCAGCAACAACCTGAGTGAAAAGTAGAATCTTTGCAATATTTACATGAATTTATGCGGTACGTCCCCTTTTTGCTTTAATGACTCCACAAGTTTGTGCGAAAACTTGTGATCCTTTTCAGATCAAATCCACCGGATTGTCGTCTGAACCCATGCTTCAATAGAAGAGATAAGGCATGAGGAATATCTGACCTTTTGTACAAAGCAGTTAACATGGTCAATATCACACATTTGCTTATATTTAAATAGGGACCTAGAAATAGTGCAGATTCTTGAAGAGACAAAGCAAATAAATATTTCAGTATTCTGATTGATCACTTTTATCCTATGATGATGGGAGTGGTTTCATGCCCCCATACTCAGTGCACGAGGCTCTGTGAATGGTTCGATCTGCATTAAAATGATGTAAAATGATTGGTTAGGGGTGGTGTCCTTGTGCTGAAAATTTTCAATGTGGTGACAGATTTGGCTTGACTGCTTCCATGACAAATGTATATCACGCTGTTGTGCCAGAAGCAGTTGTAGCAGGTGTAGGTTGAGCCAAGAGAAATGATGGTGCTAAATGCTAGAACAAATATCCATGTATCTGTTATTTTGTAGTCACACAATTAATGTTTTTTTTTGTAATAGCAAACACTAAAGACCTACATACACTTTCCTCAATGGTAAACTATACCCTATGTAGGAAAATATATGGCGAAAATAGATGATAGCAAAATATAAGATACAAACAAGAGGTGTGGATGTTGTTTCTATGTGTACCCAGTAACAGTATTTTTTCATGAATTTTGCCTGCCCTAAATATAAACAAATATCGATTTACCTGTCTTTGTTACTGTAGTATATCGACCAGTGCTGATAGCTTTTTGCACATCTGCTGGATTCATCCTGACGTTTTACTAACATCATAAAATAACACCATTATGTTGGGCTTTTTTAAACTGCCTACCAAACGATACACCAATTATCAGATACCAGTCCTCTAACACAAAGGTAACACAAATTATGGATGCAGAGTAAAGTCCTGTTTGAGTGATATGAGGCTTATGCTGCACACACTCATGTGTACATATTGTTTTCTACTGGTTTCACTCAAAAGGACCTTTAGCCTCATGGTACACTGCCATCTATATTCATCTTGATGTGTATTGCTTTAGTGGCCTCTCACGACAGCTCCCAGATGGTGATCCATTTTGAGTGATGTAGCTCATCTTCACAATTTAAAAAGAAATAGCCATCATCAGAGTGTCAACAGTGCAGCGTTATTGATGGCTACTGCTAATCTACTGAAAAGCCTACGGGGAAGAAGAGAGACGCAAGTGACTAAATAAAATCTAGTCTTTTACAACAAAACAGCAAACTACAAACCTGCAACTAGAGTGTTTTTCTAGCCTTGGGAATTTCCTGTTGTATCTTATCTTTAACTACACTCACCAGTTACTTTATTAGGAACACCTGCACATTTATGCATCTATCTAATCAGCCAATGATGTGGCAGCAGCCCAATGCATAAATCATGCAGATACATCAAACATCAGAATGGGGAAAAGGTGTGACCTCTGTGACTTTAACCATGGCAAGGTTGAGGGTGCCAGATGGGTTTGATTATTTCAGAAACTGCTGATCTCCTGGGATTTTCACATCCAACAGTCTCTAGAGTTTACATAGAACGGTGTGAAAAACAAAAAAACACTGAGTGAGCGACAGTTCTGTGGGTGAAAACGCCTTGTCGATAAGAGAGGTCAGAGGAAAATGACCAGGTTGCCAGACTATCTGTTCCTATACTTTTGCTCACCAAAAAATTGGGTGGTCTGCCACCAAAGGTAAATAAATAAAATCTATTGTTTGTACAGAACTATGGTAGAAATGTATGTATTTATTTATTTATTTATTTTGGAGCTCAGTAAGGCAGGGATTGTGTCAGGCTACTGGAGCAAACCAGTGATGGAAAAATTGAGTGCATCTCTGATTCGTCATGAACTACATCTTTATTCCACGAGCAGTGTTGCCAGGTTCCACGTGTAATGTCCGCCTGTTGCAGATATATACTGCAAATCAGAAATGTGCATCACTGTTTACTTGTTTCTGCCAAGAGATTGAGGAAAGGAAGTCTGCCTTTCTATATCCGAACATTATAGCACTTATTTTTTCATGCTGGTGTATAAGTGCAAACTCTCTGTATATAGATAAAGGTGTTGAGAGTTTAAAAATCTGTGCTGCTGTGAAGCGTAGATGGTTTGGATAAAGCCAGGTGGCCGATCGATTGAAAAATGTGAGCACATACTCACATTATACACAATGAGGAGATGTGTGAACACTGTTCTATCCACTATCCTGGATAGACAGTGGATATAGTACAATTATATTATGGCAATATTATGGGAACATGTACGAAATAATTGAATAGATAATTAATAAAAACAGTCTAGTCTTACAGTCTTGTTTTGCATGCTTGGATGTCTGTTATGACGTTTTGAGAGCTAAGCAGGTCTTGGTGAACCCAGTCCACACCCTGCACCAGTTACGTTAGGCATTCACTCACACACTGCCCCTATCCTCACATTTCCATGGTAACCTGGTTGCCCTGGTGAAGCACATTCAATCAGATATCTGTATTTTTTTCAGCCCAAGGGCCCTGATCTTTAAAAAACAGAGCGGTATCATAGACCAATATTCCAATATGGTAACTGTACTTCTTTTTTCATTATTTTCAAACAGATTTATCTTGGCCTAAGTATACTAAGGGAAGAAATGATTGAAATAATGATATGAATGCATATGCATCTTTTTAAATAGGCCTAGCATACACTCTACAAACCACAGAATATGACAAATTAGGGTTCTGACATATAGACAAGTATACTCTTGACTTAAATTGCTTAAATCAATTGAATCCTTTTATTTATTTATTTTTATCAACCTGGAGTAATGCCTTTAGTGAATCTTTGGCCTCATTGCAAGAAGTATATGGGCCTGTGGTTTTGAGAGCAAGGCTTTTCATTTCTTCACTGCGAGTTAAAAAAAAATCTTTATTCATCATTAGTCTGTGGATAGTGAGTGCTTGGCATTGTTTTCCTCTCACAAGAAAAACTGTAATATGTCTGTGCATCCATCTACCTTTTCCTCACTAAACAGGCCAACATGTATTTTTAAAACCTTTTTAAAAAGTGTTTTTAAAGGATGATAAAGTTGCATTCTCTATCATCTTGGTTTCTCTCTCTCTAGTGTTCTTATGTTCCCAAATGCGAGCGAGATAACCAGAAGATGCGAGAAGACATCCTAAGGTTACAACACTACTGGAGTGAAGAGGGTAGTAACCAGTCCTTCACCTGCTTCTTCAATCCTCAGAGGAGGTAACACATTCTCTTCACACACTTCTCATTCACTGACTCTACAGAAAGTGCAAAGTTATACCAAGACAGCACTGTATAATAAATTGTATTTAAAAAAAAAGTAGGTAACTATTCTCATGCTTGCTGAGTCTAAGAACTAAACTCTAGAGCTCAGATTAGCTCTGATGGAAATTTAGTTAATGACTAAAACTCAAAGGATTTACTGTATATCAGCTGTCTTACATTACGTTTGAACCACCACTATCAGTAATATTGCAAATATCTGCAATATGAAATAACTGGTCTTAACAATTAGAGTTGTTGTATTCATCAAGGTCTCAATTTTGTGAACAAAATGTGAGTGCGTGGCTTTCATCTTTTTTCTATTTAATGCAGCATTAAATAAATCTCACCCACTTCTAACTTTTGATCAGGTTATACAGCATTGGCTCTTGAACACTTGTTTCTTATCTTGATCATTCATTACTGCCATAAAATGAATATTCATTATGTCATACACCGATCAGCCCTAACATTAAAACCAGCGACAGCTGAAGTGAATAACATTAATTTTCTCATTGCAGCATATATTAGAACAGTCAGTTCTCGAAGTTGATGTGTTGGAAGCAGGAAATATGGGCAAGCGTAGGGATCTGAGTGACTTTGACAAGGGCCAAACTGTGATGGCTAGACGACTGGGTCAGAGCATCTCCAGAACGGCAGGTCTTGTGGGGTGTTCCCAGGATGCAATGGTTAGTACCTACCAAAAGAGGTCCAGGGAAGGACAACCAGTGAACCGGCAACAGGGTCATGGGCACCCAAGGCTCACTGATGCACGTGGGTGGCAAAGGCTAGCCCGTCTGGTCTGATCCCACAGAAGAGCTACTGTAGCACAAATTGCTGAAAAAATTAATACTGGCTACGATAGAAAGGTGTTAGAACACACAGTGCATCACAGCTTGCTGCGTATGGGGCTGGAACACAGACCGGTCAGAGTGCCCATGCTGACCCCTGTCCACTGCCAAAAGTGCCTACAGTGGGTATGTGAGCATCAGAACTGGACCATGGAGCAATGGAAGAAGGTGGCCTGGTCTGCGAAATCACGTTTTCTTTTGCATCATGTGGACGTCCGGGTGCGTGTGCGTCGCTTACCAGGGGAAGAGATGGCATGAGGATGCACTATGGTAAGAAGGCTAGTTGGTGGAGGCAGTGTGATGCCCTGGGCAATGTTCTGCTGGGAACCCTTGGGTCCTGGCATTCATGGGGATTTTACTTTGTCATGTACCACCTGTTTAAACATTGTTGCAGACCAAGTACACCCCTTCATGGTAATGGTATTCCCTAACTTCAATGGTCTCTTTCAGCAGGATAATGTGCCCTGCCACACTGCAAAAATTGTTCAGGAACAGTCTGAAGAACATGAAAAGGAGTTGACGTGGCCTCCAAGTTCCCCACATCTCAATCCAATCGAGCATCTTAAAGGATCTGCTGCTAACGTCTTGGTGCCAGATACCTTGGTACCAGATACATTCAGAGGTCTTGTGGAGTCCATGTGCTGTGTGCCATGTGTTTTGGCAGCATAAGGCGGACTTACACAATATTAGGCTGGTGTTTTAAATGTTATGGCTGATCGGTGTATATAGACACTGCATGTCTATGGTAAAATCTGCATTTAGATCTGTAGGAAAGATATCAGTAAACGGGGTTGGAAATTGTGATTGAAAAACAGAAGAGTAATTGTTCTTCAGGTGACTGAGAATCTCTATGCGGAATGCCATCAGACAGTGCCGATACAAGTGTAAATTGCTTGTTAATGTTGTTGTGTTGCTTTTATGGTTGGGTACAAGTCTTTTTTTTTTTTTCTTTTGTTTGTTTTTTTAAGGGTCAAAAATTTGGTATTTTCTTCCAAAAATGCATGTGCATTACCACCAACAGACATGTTATGTGCAGTGTTATGACACCTGTACCATTGCTTACAACCCACTTTTGTGGATATTCAGTATTTACAGTGTGTAACTCCACTTCAGCTAAATACATAATTATTTTATCTGTAACAAATAAGAACGAAATTCATTTGTGGCTACTAAAGGCCAATTCACACTGAAAGCTTTTATGAAGCATCTTTTAGTTGCACATTAGCTTGTGTTTAAACTAGTGTTTAATTCCACACCAGCTGTGAGACACACCTTAAAACCTACACCAATCCAAGTGAAGTTTAAACTTCATCCAAATATAATTATAAAATCCAAGTCCAAAATAGTATTAATTAAAATAATGTGGCACTTTGGCTGGTATGAAAAGGGGAGATGTGTCAGGTATTGAGAGGTCTTTTCCTTCATTTTCATTCACTTAAATGAAAGGCTTAACAGCTTCGTTTCATTCATCTCATTAAAAAAAAAAAAGATATTTTTCTCTTGTTCATTTCAGCTTTATGGGACCTCTCCCTCTCTCTCTGGTCATGGGCAGCCTATTGCGAAAAGACATGGAAAATACTGCAAATAGGCTGCCATTAAGAGTGCAGTGGTGTGAACAATCCCTTGTTACCTGCTTGTCCTCTCAAACTCCTCCCAGCCTCCACTGCCGACACTTGACCACGACCACGCTGGCACCTTTGTGCCACAAATAACAAATTTCTTTACGTAATAGTCAAAAATATCAGTGTTGTTAGAATGCCAATAGCTTTCTCAGTCAAATTTGATTTTTGTCACACTTTTATGTTCTCTCAAGCATGGCATTTTTTGATTCCTATTTGAAAATCACTGAAAAATCCAACAATTTGACTTACTCCTACATGTATGAAAGAAATGTCTCACTATGCTGTTTAGAGCAAACCAGGGGTAAAAGCACATTTTATTTGGGCTCCTGCTCTTGGCATGGTAATTAGAACACTCACCACAGAGAACAAAGCTCCCAAAATCCCCAGTCTGTAACCATGCCATACCCCTGCTCTCCTCCAGCTATAATTCGGTTGCTCCCTACAACAGAGCAATCATTATAGCTCAAAAGGTGATTATTCCCTCGCGCTTTTCAGATGATGCTATGTCTATAGCCACCTCTGGGAGATTCTCCCATGCTGACAGTTACCCCTGAACTGTAATTCATTCAGAACCATATCTGGATTGGCCTTCAGCTTGCATCTGGTGGTGCCTCGAATGGACTGGATGCTAACATGCAAGCCATAGAAGTGATTACACTCTTTTGCATGGCATATGCACAAAGTACTTAACATGAGGCTGCTCTCTGCCAATCTGGTTTCTGCATGCAAGTATGGTTGGCATAGTCTGCATTGCTGGACACATTTAAATCAACCCTGCAAAATCTGCAAAATGTGCTGGGGTTGCTCTTTGGGGTTGAAACTAGAAACCAGCGTGGTCAAATGGAAAGTGCATTCTGCACCAAAACAGCGAGAATCATTGTCTTAGGCCCCTAGCAGGCACTTGAGCACCCCCTAAATGGTACCCCACACAGTTGAAGGGTCCTGAGGGATGGGAGCTACAAACAGGATGCTTCAAAGCCAAAAACATTGCTCATTGGGCAATGACATGGGACCAGTGAATCTTGATGAAGGTGTCTCGGGATAAAAGCTTAATTTCCGCTGTCAGTTCCCCAAACTGGGGTTCAGGGCCTCATCAATATTAGGCCCCATCAAGTTTGCCACTCTGACCCAAGCTTCCTCTTAGACATAGGTGTAATAAAACAAAGGGTTCTAATCAACATGCTACCTCTTTTAGAAGGATGGTGGTTTTTGTCAGATTATAGACTTGAGAGGGCCGAACTGATTCATAAAATCTCTCCCTTTTTGCATTTTAAGGCTACATATATTTTAAGGTTTTCTTTCCAAGGACAGGCATTCCAATTCAAGTCTACCTCTTTCATGGTTATGCAAGGAACTTGCATTACATGGTTTTAACCCTTTTTCCTGGACTTTGCCTATATTACAATATTTGTGCTGTTTTCTTCAGGCTATTTTTTACCTATAAACTTATGTGATTATTATCATTATTATTTTTTTTTTTTTTTTACCTGCAATTGTCTCTGCTAGTCTTGCTTAAACTTGACATAAGACCACCACATGGCAGTTCCAAATTACTCACTGAGGTAGGGCTAGTAGGGCTCAAAAGGCAACTTCCTGACACAGGATGATGTGCACATAGCTGCCAAATACACACTAGAATTCCATACTCTTACTGTTAGCAGGGGTTGGACTGAGGCAACAGTTTAAGTTGCATTTAGAAAGGGACTTCTGTCAGGCATAATCAGTCTATCAATTTTAACGTCCTCATAGGGCTGGCCATTTGTCTGGACAACCTGATTCTGGAACATCATCATACAGTAAAACCTTACTAAATCATCCAGGGAGTCACCCACCCTCACCTACTGCTGATTCAGAAAAAAGCAAGTGAAAGGTGTACACCTCTCCCAGAAAGAGAAACAGCAGAGATACAGGCATGGTTTTTGCCTATACTGTGAAAACCCTGCCTACAGCCTCTCAGACTGCCTGCTCCAGAACTCCTAAAGCATGTAGCACTGGAAAATGTTTTTGGTACTCTGGACCCACTGACAATTTCCTCAACTTATGCTTTTTTGAAGAACCAACCATTCCTACTACTCCAAAATCCCCAACTCTATTAAATCAAATCCTCAGTGAAAGACTAGTGAGATCACGCACACTACCCTGTTACTTTAATAAGAACACAAAGGACGATGTCATTTTTCACCCATACAATACAGAGAGTATGGTGGACTTCTCACAACCAGAATCCACCATGCCCTTAACCTGCTTCACCAGTGATATCCACTGGAAGATTGATGAGCTGTGTCAAGCCTCTCAAAACTGCCCTGACAATAAGACCTATGTACCACCACTCATTACTACATCAGACTCATGCATCAGGTCACAATGGACAAACCAAGAACTACCAACTTGTGGAACACCTTACCTACTGATGTCCACCATTTTGTTTCTGTTGAACAAGCTAAAACACTTAAGAGAATCTTTGCAGGAAAGCTCCACCATCTGCCTGTGCCCAAGCCTCCATGGTCCTATATTGCAATTTAGGATTTTGAAAAAGGATTTGTAACTGATTTACCACTGTCCTATGGAAAAAGTAGTTTTGACGTTGATAGACAGCTTTTCCAGTGCAGTCAGAGTCATCCCTCTACCCTCCTGCTAAGCACCTGATCTAATTTTTTCCATGTTTTGGCAACCCAGAGGACATTTTTTCTGACATGGGTCCACAATTAATCCTCCAAGTTTGAGAGACCTTGATGGAGAAGTTAAGAGTCAATGTCAGCCTCACCTTTGGTTACCATTCAAAGTCAAATGGGCAGTGTGGAAAAAGTAAATCAAGAACTAGAAAAATTCTTAAGGATTGACTGCCGTGACCAACAGCTACCTTCCCAGGGATCATTCACTCTTCCACCCCATTCATTAACTCATCAGCATCCAGTTATGCCCTGGACCAATCAATATTCCTGCTGTAGACAATTAGATGGTAAGGAATGAGCAAGTTTGCAAACACCCTGATCTCCACAATTTCCAAAATCTCATTCCATTACACTCACATGCCGACTACAGCCGCTGAAGCTTACTGGCATTCCAATTATTCACACCAGTGCTAGTGGCAGAATATCATACAACTGTAGATTTGCCAACCTAGTCTGAAGCGTTTTCTCAGCCCTGACCATATCTGTCTGGGTGTTTGACAGTGAATTGTCTGTCTATTCACAAACAGATCAACTTCCACTTCTACACACATGACCTCACAGATGCCCATGATTGGCTGGTATCAACTTCCACTCTTCTGTAGGTGTTCCACATTAGAATTTAAAATTTGCTAATCTCTGGGTGCAGGACTACTGTGAGACATCCACTGCATCAGTCCAGGAGGTAGGCAGCTCTTAAGACTGAAGGTATGTATCTGTAGTTGTTTCCAGAAGGTGCCTGCCCTACCTCAACAACAATCTAACCGCAAAGCTTTCATTTCGAGGATGTAAACATTCTGATGTTGAATCTCATGCCTTTGAACAGTCTACGAAGGATTCCAGTGACTCTCTTCATGATTTAATTTAGTGTTGACTTTAGCATTGTGGTTGCTCTAATCTCACACTAGTTCACTCAAAATGAAGAAATCCCCCGTATTCCACAGCAACTGAAATATGCAAAAGCATTTGTCAGGTGTCTACAAGATTGTTACAAATCTTTCTCATTCACTGCTGGCATTACATCTGTTATGCATAGAGGAAGGAATGGCAGTTGAATTAAGGAGACATTTAGGCTTCGTAAATCCAGAATGGAATAGATCTGACATCCTTTTTTGGATCAGGTGGTCTGGCCCATTTACCCTTTATCTCCTAGTTGTGTAGTAGGGAGTGCACTTCAGTCAGTGTAGCCAGTTAGCATGGGTATCATGCCTTCATGGGGGTGGACCCCTGTGTTTGGTGGTGGTCTTACCTTTTAGAGGCTATCCACATGGGGTCACAGTCATGAGGTGATCAGTTTGCTTTTGCTGCTTGGCAAGGAAATGAGTAAACAGGAATACTCCCTCTCTCTCTCCCTCCCCTGCGGGTCTGGAAACAAAAGTTGAACTACTGTATATATTTAATCCCTTGCATGATTATGGATTTTGGACTGTTGGTATTCAAAATAAAAATGTGCACACTATCTAAATCTCTGTGTTTATTACGCTACCAATAAAATATCGACATAAAATCTAGTGACAGAGACAGAAAATATATTGGCTGTAGGTTCTGTCAGTCAGATGATTGTCTACCACTAATAATCAATATAAAATGTAAGTTAAATGTAATCATTTGTCATTATTAAAATGTCACTGTGCTGCATTGTGCATACTCGGTTCTTAAAGGGAAGAAGAGGAGATGATTGGATTGGATCACAGCAACTTACATCTTGATGTATTCATTCAAATCAAACCACTTTTTTACATTTGCACCACTCTGCACCTGTGGTCACAAAATGGTTATTCATTTAACTGGTTGCCTATCTCTTGTCTAATAGTTCCCCATATTTTAAAGAATTGAACTATAAAAAAATCAGTGTATTTTAGTAGAAGGACAGATACAGATTTGTTCTCTATTGAGGCATCAGGTGTGTTTTATTACTGTGTCTGGCACCTTTATGGCTTCTCTCTACCCACTGGGCTTCCCTGTGCAGAATGGGCTGCACACCAGCATCATAAATGCTACTTATCAACACCACAGACCTCCTGGGCAAAGCAGCATGTGGAACCAGGGATTGCAGTTTGTTGAGAACAAATGATCATGTTCCATATTCCCTGGTGGACAAACCAATCTCTCAGTTGCTTGAGCAATATCTTAAGACTTTTGCTGAAATAGCTTTTGCTTTTTGCAGTCACGCCTCTCATATTATCTGGTCATTCTGGTTGTAATTTGACTCTTTGACCTGTGGGAATAGTTTCTCACTACTTTATATTGTTGGCAGTATCCTCAGGGGAAAAGATTAATCTACCGTAATGACTAATAATAAAACATCTCAAAGTGGTTGAGCTTTTCATTTGTTTTATTTCATCAGTGTTTGTGTGATAGGAAGCCAAGAAAAAAAAAACTGTGCTAACTTTATTTCCACACTGGATAGCCAGTGTATTCAAGGGATGTCCTAGATAAATGAATCTTCTCTCATTTTTCAGTGCTGCTACAAAACTTTCTTCAGCATAGTAGCTGTGTCCTACTTTCTTTTTAATATTCTTTGGCATGTCTGCCTGCATTTAATAGAAGTACAGTTATAGCCTCATAACAAATAGAAAAAGAAAGAAATCTCAGTATTCAGATTTGACTTTCAGATATAACTTTAATATTTCAGTGGCTGCATGCATTATTCAGTCACATCTCATTTCCTACCAATAGCCAGCTCTGTGCATTTTCATGCTCATGTGCAAAATTGTGAAGGGCAGCTTTTTAATTTAATTTAATTTAATTATTTTATTTTATTTTATTTTTGCTTATTAAAAAGTACTGTTAATTTTGATGCATTGTAAAAATCATAGTTTTGTATTAATATGGTATTAGCAAACATTTTGGTTATTATCTGTTCTTGATGTTAAATTAGAAAACTGCTCAGAAAGCTGCATAAGCTTCAGATTCACAAACTCTTTTAACTTGTTAACTAGCTAGTGCTAGCTAGAATTTTTTTTTTTGATAACTAGCATGTTTGTTCGTTTTTAGCAGTGATACTAAACTAAAAAAACAGAAAATATTTGAAAGATTCCTAAACTCTATAAGATACATAAATAAAATCTTTTAATTGCTAGTTAGCTTGTTAGCTAGATAGGTAGTTACCTGGACAGTTACTGTTAGCTAACAATTTTCAGCCATCTAGCTTTGTAGTTTACATATTTTTTGTTGGACGAATGCAAAGGTTTATGTATGTCAGCTAGTAAATACCGCTGAACTTCATTCTGCCTCTGAGACAGAGCTGCGTTCCTGTTGTTTGGCAATTTATTTATATTTTTGTCTTGTTTCTGCTTTATTAATAACCTTTCTGTGGTTTTTATTTGAAAGTGGTCACAATGGATCACAACCACATGACATTCATGCGTTCATGCTTTTGGTGGTGCTATGCAACATTATGATACTTGCTCTCCTCTCGACTATACTATAATCATACAAGTGTCATTTTAGGTTATGTAATATTAACTCATTTCACTGTCCTTAATTTTTAATCTCTTTCTGCATTATGGCTTTCAGTGACTGATGACAGCAGAAGCACAGCAACCACAGAGGACACACGTATACAAAGCTTAAATGAATAACTTAATAACTTTCTTTACACACTCTTTAATTGATGCAAAATGATGCAGACATGTAACATTCACCGTATCCATGTTGATGCAAGTAACTTTTTTATTTCTTATTCCCCATCTTGCTTTGCAATCAGATCTTTCACTTTGTCAGTGGTGATTTTTTTCAGTCTGATGTCAATCACACAGACAAGAATCCTTCTTACGTTTCTGACTGGCTTCAGCAATTAAGAAAGTAAATATGCCTAAAACGCTCCATGGCACTGTTATGGTGTATACGCATAAAACACCTTTTTTCAAACGGGGCTGTTACGTTTGAAACCACAACCTACGTGTTGCGGCTGAATGAGCCTTCATCAGATTGTATTGTTTACACTCAAGCAGCGAACTCTTTCTTTTATGTGTAGTATATAGATTTATTCCTGCTCTGTACCAGAGTAATCAGCCCTATTCAAAGAGGCAGATCAGAACAGATTAGCATCTTTGAAAGCTAGTGAGATACTGAAATTTGCCGTAAATGTTCTTGTAGCTGCTTCCTGTTATCTTTTATGTACAGTGCTGTGAAATCTCAGGCACCCCTATTTTTTTTTTTTTAAGAAAAGCACACATTTTTGGTTTTGAATATTAAGAGAAGATTGTATGTTGTTAAAGAAAGTAAAATATTAAGAAATAGGCCACTTTACATGGAAAAAACATCATCAAAGCTGTCTGAGAGTAACTGCAGAGGAAAAACCTACCACTGAACCTAGGAGTAAGAGTGTTTTACTAGAAAAGACTGGTTAATTCAAATATTGATTAGATTTAGTATACACCCTTTCCTAAAATTTTGTGATTTTTTCCATTATTTTTAAAAGCATTTGGCCCATTAACTAAGGAGCTGCCCTCTCTGTCTTCCCCTGCAGGCCAGATGATGTGCTTTGGCAACGTTCCCATGATGCCAGTGTGCTTTTGCACTGCGTGCTGTGGCCGATGCTGAGTCTGCTGGTTGGGACGCTCATTGTACTCCTTACAGTTTGTGCTCGCAGCTTGGCCGTGCGAGCCGAGGCCATTCAAAAGCGGAAGTTCTCCTAAGAACCACTGTGGACTAACACATATTCATTTGGTTTCTGAGGTGCGTCTGCACACGGCAACCGCTTGCAAAGCTGTGGAGCATCTATAGCTGAAACCGATATGTTCTATGTGGGGCTAAAAGCCTGGGAAGTGTGGGCCGTTCTGGTGTCACTGCTCTGGTAAGTCCAGATTACTTAGGCCTAGCTGAGGACAATCTATCATTTTCATAGGAGTAGAAGTACCCATGCAATGCTTGTTGGTTTTTGTTTGTCATAGGTGTGTGGGGCTGATCCAACAAAATAAAACTGCTGTTCTTAAGTGGTATTTGTGTTATGTCTATTAAAGCCATATAGACAAATAGTAGGCTACACAAAGCAACTTTGCTGTTTTTCCTCAGTTGCTCTGGTGTAACGATAATCTGTTTTCATTCCACGTCAGTGCTTGTCTCTTCGTACCATTTCCATCTGTGTGATCTGTTCCTATTTTAGTTCCTACAGGACAGGCTAAGCTATCAGTAGCATGATCTGATGTTTTAAGTAGCATTTGCTAATGTAGCAAGAAATAAAACATTGTCTATTGAGTAGCTATGTATTTGGGCACCTTTTTCTACCTCTTCCATGTCTCATGCATTGGCAAATATGCCATTAACATTCCTTTATTTAAACTTTTCCATGTCTCATTGCTTATTGTTAATAACTCACGCAAGTAAAATGCACACTGCTTTACCTTATGACACACTTAGCATGTGATGCTATATTGTTGATTGTTTATTGAATTCTGCCTTGTGCCCACTAAATGTGAGGTATTGTAACTCAAAGTTCATATTAATGTCACTCAAACATCAGTGTCTTGAACATCACTGATTGATTTCTATCAGTATCTGTTATACACTTCAGTCGTTTTAGGGCCGTACACAGTCTGTGACTTGCACCGTTAACTTTACTCCAAATACGCTAATATTCACGCAGGGAAAGTTCTTCATATGCAGATTTGATCCAGTTTGATCATGGTAATGTACAGCAGGTAATAAAAAATAATGGTGAAGCAGACAAACTAAGAAACACTTGATTTTTCACCTTTTCACCATATACATACATTTTGTAGCATTGTCCAAATTCTCTGTAGACAAATAGCATTCCCTGGCTAGTTTACAAGATTATTATCCATAGTGCATTGTAAAATCCAGTGTCCAACCAATATACACTACCTCAACACTAAATACCACAGATATAATGAATTTCCTTCAGCTTAAAATGCTTATTTAATAAAAATAAAATTAATATGTGGCCATGGCTTATTAAGGGAACAGGAGCCTAATGCATGGCCACAAATGAGATCAAAATAATTATGTCGTGGGAACAAGATAATTATGTCATGGAACAAGATAATTATGTCATAGGAACAAGATAATTACGTTGTGGGGACAAGTTAATTACGTATTGGGAACAAGATATTTACATAGTGAGAACAAGATAATTACATCATGGGAACAAGATAATTGCATTGTTGGAACAAGATAATTAAGTTTTGGGAACAAGATGATTAATTCATTGGAACAAGATATTTACATAGTGGGAACAAGATAATTGTGTAGTGGGGAAAAAGATAATTAATTCATGGGAACAAGTAATTATGTATTGGGAATGAGAAAAATAATGGTTTGGGAACAAGATAATTAAGTTTAAGGTCACATTTTTATAAGGCTATATGATTGTGACCTCAAAACTGGTGTGTGCAGATTTTACAGTAGCCACCTGTGGGAAAACATTGCCACTTGTCTGTTTTATTGAAGACGCAGACACTAGAAAAATTTACATGCACACTTTAAACTATATTATTAATATACTCGACGTAACTTTTTTCCATACACTATATAATTAATTTGTTCATGTTGCATTAATTTATTCAACGAAAACAGTCTATTTTTATGTAAATAGTGTATAATATACAATAATAATGAACGGCTCTATGATTTACAATATCTAAATGATGGTACAGATGATGGATTGATGGTTCTTTAATATGAAATCAGTTTAATGTGATCTGGTGGTTACCATAAAACCCTGTATATATGCGCATTCCACTTTTGAGGCACAACACAATGGTCATGTATTATTAAGATGTAGAAAAACACATTTGTTTACCAAAAATATAAAAATATTGTGGCTTCTACCAAAGTTAGTAGTGTATTTAATACAGAAAATCACTTTCTGTAACATTTTTGCATTAGCAGGTCACTACGATGCTTTTCAGTAGTGTTTTCTAAATTCAGTGTCTCCCTTAATCCTGCTAGATATAGTGCTCCATAAAACAGTGTATGTACTGAATAGTGAGTGAGTGGCTGAGGAAGTGATTTCAGACCACTGAGATCTGCAGTATTTGCACGTTCACAGATCTAGTACCACCGTCCAGAAAGCAGTAAGCTTTGGGGTGGTAAAAAAAACCAAACTCTGTAGCAGCATCTTATCAAGTGAAAATATTTTGAAAACTATATAAATATATCTAGGATTTCATATTATAAAGATTACAATAAATCTTTAAATATAAGATTATAAACCTATTACTAGATTTTTTTTTACTAATTTAAAGTTTTAAATGATATTATTCTATTAGTAGATAATTTTGCTTTGTTCTAGAAATAAATGCTTAAAAAATCTCAAAAAAAAAAAAAAAACAACTCAAGACTATTTTAAGCTTGAAATTAGTCCAAATGTCTAGAAATACATTTAATAATCTTATTTTTGGTTTACTGTAATCTTATAATAGGAAATACTAAATAAATTTGACTATATTTCAGATATTTTCACTCCATTTTCTGCAGTGTGGATGATTCATATGAATAGTTATATTGTGAATTGTGAATATATTCGCAATTTCATTTTTATGTATTTAATATTGCCCTCAAATACCGTTCCATAGTCTTTGTGTGTATTTACATTGCCCAGGGTGAAATATATTATGCTTACAACAAATAGTCAGACAGCAGTGTGAGATATTTATGCAGTGGATAGTCAAAAGAAATTTTGACTTAAGTGCAAGGTCAAAATTGTGCATAATGAAGACGCCCCAGTTCTGAGATCTGAATACTGACACAATTTCAGTACCAAATTCTCACTCACTATCTTTAATCAGTGGTTAAAAAGATTTATTAAAACTATCATGTGGTATGTCCATAGACCATACAACCAGGATGCACCAGCATATGCAGGTAAATTACAAATAACTGTCCTAGCTAGAAGAATTATATATTTAGCAAATATTGTTATTCGTGTTGCTTGTTGGCTGGATTGGTGTTTGAGTGATATTAATATAAAATTGAACAATATTGAGTAACTTAAAATTACCTCAATTTTTAGCCAGAGTCTTCTGAAAAGTAAAAGAAAAAAAACCTTGATATGTATGAGCAATATTTTATTTTATTAAAGCCCCTCAAGGTGTCCATATTTTTTTTTATAAAGTTTTTTTTTATACAATAGTTTGAACACAAAAATGGATCTTACCAAACTTTGAACAGTTTAGACTCTTTATTTATACAGTAACACAGCTCTGTTGAATTCTTAATTCTGATTGGTAGGAAGGCATTGATTAATTTGCTAGAACAGCAGCTTTGACAGTAGTGCCAGCTGTATGGCAAATCACAGCTTTATATTAATGCACTTGTTCGAAAAATTTCTATAGTGACAATGTACTATACCTCTAAGAAGACATAGACACTCACATACTTTAGGTCTAACCATTTCTTTTGTTATTTATCAAAGAAATGTATAATCTTTGCTATGGTGAAGTTTTCTGTAAGGAGATGTTTATTTACTGTTTGTAGAAGGAGTCTCCAGTGTCAGTGCTTTGAGCTTAAAGCTATTCCTTTACATTGTCTGCTGTGGGAGAGTCTTTGAGTGTTGTGGTTTGTCAGTAACATGACAAGCTGCATTTTTGTCTTAGTAACTTCAAGCGTGGCTGATGATGGACAAAACAGTTTATAGCTGCTATAACTTAAGTAACAGGAACCAATTTGTTTTGCGGGCAAATTTGTTCCACAACTTTAACTATACTGTAACTATAAATGGATAAGAGATAGTGTGTGTCATTCTACCATCGCTGTGGTATAAGAAGAATAAAGCACTTCAGGATGTGCTGTTCATGGGAAATTCTTGGTACCGTATCATTGATTATTTTCTTTTAACAGCATACTCTTATGTTTTTATTTCCTTGCTTAATACTTAGCCAGGAAGAGATTTAGAATACAGTAGCCTGAAAACTATGACGATTATGATAAATCTGTAATATGGATTTGTTCATACTTGAGTAAATAAAATCCAATTTATACTCAGTAATTAAAATTAGTATTTTTATTTATAACTCAGTGTAGACTTATCAGCCTCAGGTTACTGCTGCTGTAACCCACACATGCCATTAGCTGTCTAACAGTTATTGTACATATGCCTTTACTTGTGTCAACCATTGTACTGTACAATACCTTGCATAAGTATTCACCCCCCTTTTTAACATTTTGTAATGTTATAACCTGGAACTGTAATGGACTTAATTGGGCTTATGTCATGACTCTACTCAAAATAACCACTAATATTAAAGAATTTTTAAAAAAATGTAATTAATAGTTAGCAAAATGATCTACAAATAGAAACGATAAAAATTATGAGTGCATAAGTATTCACTCCCATTGCTGTGACCTGAAGTCACATAATTAGTGAAATGGTATTGACCTGTGTGCAATTAAAGTGTGACATGGTCTCAATAATAAATAGAGAACATACCTAAACAAACAGCATAATTTTTTATAACAGCAGTTATGACAGTATGCAGATGTCAGATACAAGGCAAATCACAGGTTTCTATTAATGCTGTAGTTGTAATCTGTTATCATTTCTATAGTGCAGACAAATGTGTAATTTAAGTCTAAGAATAAACAGATTTTTTAAAAGTGTTGTTATTTAACAAAGAAAAATATCAATTCTTTGCCATGGAGAACTTCTCTGTAAGATGTTTATTTAATATTTATGGAAGCAGTCTCCATTGTTAGCACTTTGAGGTAAAGCTGGAGAGAGCCACAGCTCAGACAGGAGAGGACAACAATGCCTTAGACACTTCACAATTCTGGACTTTATGGAAGAGTGCTGAGGAAAAAAAGCTAATATTGAAAAAAAAAGCCATATGAAATGTGCTTTCTGGTCTGATGAAAACAAAATTGAACTTGTCAGCCTTGGTACGAAGCACTACATTTGGAAAACCAAGACTGCTCGTCACTCTGAGAACACCATCCCTATATTTGAAGCATGGTGGTGGTAGCATCATGTTGTGTGGATGCTTTTCATCAGCAGAGACTAGGAAACTGGTCAAGGTTGAGGGCAAGGTGGATAGAAACAATTACAGGGTAATCCTAGAAGAAAACCTGTTCTACTTTGCAAGAGACCTGAGACAATACCCCTAAGCATACTGACAAAGCTACACTGGAGTGGCTCAAAACCGAGACCCAGACCTCAATCTGATTAACAATCTATGGCAAGACTTATGGTGAAAATTGCTTTTCATCAATGGTCTCCATCCAATCTGTCAGAGCCTGAGCAATTTTTTCGAGAAGAATGAGCAAAAATATCAGGATCCAGATGTCCAAAGCAGATAGAGACATATCCCAGAAGACCCGCAGCTGTAATTGCAGGAGGAATACTTATGCAACCAACATATCTGCATTTTTATTTAATTAATATTTTATTTGAGTCACAATTAAAAAAATGCACCTTCAAATGTTTGATATATTGTGTAAATTAAACGTTAGAAATTCCAGTGAAGTCCATTACTATTCCAGGTTGCAACACTAAAAAAGTGATAAAGTTTGCAAGGCACTGTATATAATATCATTTCAGTGAATCTGTACTTTCTCTTTCCTGTTAAGTTCTGATTCCTGAGAAAAAGGTGGTAATACAATTATGAAATTGTATTACAAATGGTATATTTAAGACACTGCAAAACCATTTTGACCTTTATCTTGCCACGCGCCAGCAATTTGTGAATATTTAGTATGAAGAAGCAGTCAGTATTTTTAACTACTGCTTATAGTTTTACTGCGGATTGCAAATGAATTAAATTAATCAAAATGGATCCAACGCCAGCTTTTGAATTGAAATTGGAAACATGTTTAGAAAAAATGGAACAGATCAGTGTTAATTGGGCATAGTACATCGAAGGGTGTGGCAAACGATAGCAAACGTTTAAAAGAATAAATGATTTTTGATCAGAATTCCTAAAATTTGTGGTTTTGGGCCACGAAAAATGATCCACCATTTTCCCGACCACATTGCAGCGTTTTAGTCAAGCTTATTTCAGATTGTTTCATGTTTGTGCAAAGTCTGATGATGTGTTTTTTTTCTTGTTGAGTTTTCTACAACTGTGTAATTGTTATAATACCCAAGTTGAATGTTTGTCTATTGCTACCTTCAGGATTTGTACCTGTTTAAATACATTTACCTAGTAGGTAACTGGTCAACTGCTAAAATGCAGCACCTTAACAAAAAGCACTGATGAATGTACGTTTTCAAATACTTTCGGATACATACAATTCAGTGCCATGATTTTAGAGGCAAGGATGACTTGCATATCACCAGGTCAGTTTCTAAATTTTACAAAATGGAAAAGTCGGATATGCTCTGTCCCTCTTGCTCCCCAAATACTGTAACTTTCATATCTGTTGTTCATATCATGGCTTAAACCAATGAATGTACTCATATTGTTTAGATATGGAAAGTTCCTAAGAGTGCACTAATCACAGTAATGATTACTGATATTAATGATATTGGTATTGATATTATTGACATGTCAGACCAATAGGCCATATTGAGAATAAACATATCAAAGAGTACGGTTTAGAGAGAATCCACACGATGGATATTATATCTCAGTGAGTAGTGCCTGATTTAGATATTTTACCATCACTGAAAAATAAAATCTGGAATTATATTGTTTGCAGTTGTGTCATTTCTGTCAAAAAGATTTGAGTGAATCTTAATATGTGTGTGAATGTGTGTACGGGCCTGTCAACACTTCTAATCCCAGCTCTTATTCATTTATCAGTGCAGATGATGCTAATTACACATGTTTTGGATGGGGGTTTCCATGGTAGCCATGTTTATGAGAGAGTGAGAGGCTTAAATATTCTTAGAATTCTTTTCTCACATTGGGCATGAAGTATTTAAGAGAGCCGGTGCAGAGCTGCTCTAAAAGCCATGTGTAAATAACTTACATTACTCTAAAAGTATTCCAAGCAGCTCAATCTGTAAGTGGATTTTTAATGGGAAGAATGTGGTAGGCTTTGATTTTGGTTGAGTATAAAGCTGAAATTTAGAGAAAGATCAGGAAATGAAATTCCCTTGGCGATGAAGTGGGAAGTCGGAATTACGTTGTTTTCAACTTCCATGCATTCGAGCTGCAGAGTGGAAAAAAAAACATTGATTCCTCCGTGTGTGTCGTTTGTTAGCAACAAGCTGGCCAGTGAACTGTGATGAGTGATGTATATTCAGTGAACCATGCTGAGTAATCTGTATGATCAGTGTTACAGCTCTAACAAGCGAATGTGTCTGTATGGTGATTGATCCAAAGCACATACTTATATATGCAGTATATAATAACTCAGTTAAAGCTAAGAGGTGGTATTTTGTTTATTGTTGACAGTGTGAGCAGCCATTTTAAATTGACTTGAGTCACTTTCTGAACTCAGGGTTGAAGAGACCATCCCGAGTTCACGTGTAGGAGTTGAGGGGGCTTTTTTTCCTAGTCTGAGGACGGAATTTATGATTTACAACCTATGTCAAATGGAGCATAAGTTGTATTCATTAATTTTTCATTTCAAATTGAAAATGGGAAAATAAGGCACTTCTTGGCACACACTGAAATAGGAAATGATCCCCCCCCCAAAAAAAAAAAAAAAAATGTAACATGCTTATTTGATTCTACTTTTTCACCTTACTAGAAATTCTAGAAATCAAATATTAATCAAGCGTAGTACAGTTTAACAGAGTCGACTTGGAAGTAGGCTAGTGTACAGGCTATTCTATGGTTAAGATGTGTATACTCTGGAATGCTGTTCTTTTTTCATTCAAAAGATATAAAATTTAATCAACATATGCAGAAATAAAATTTGGGTGATTAAAATATTCTTAAATTGCAGATTTTTTCAGCTCCTTTACAGTCACTTTCTTGCTGTTTTTTAAAAGCATGTATTGCTCTGTATTAGCACTACATAAAGCACTAATGACAAACTTAAGTCTACCCTTCATCTTGCGTCTAACTTTGCAGTAATTGTTGATGCACATCCAGGTCACTCAAGATGATTCATTAATTTAGCACCAAAAAGAATACAAAATGATGGAAAACAGGAAAAAGCTGCAAAGCTTTTTTGTAATGTTTTGTTTTAAATTTGTTGGTCAGTAGCCTAATCCATTTTAGTTTTACACAAGTAGTATAGCTTGTTATTTTATTATTGTAATCATTAAATATTGTAAATGAATTGTAGGCATAATATTATGTTTGATCATTTTGTTTGATTTTTTGTATGTTTATTTATAGGTCTAGATATCTAGCTGTCACTACCTTCTTCAGTGAAATTGAGCTAGCTATTTAGTAGCTCTGCTATCAAACCCTACTACTTTTGTTGACCTGATTTTGAAAAGGTTTTGATGCTCTTACTTATAAGGAGAAATTGAGAATTAAACAGGAGAATAACAGATGGAACAGAAATAATAGCCCCTATTTTAAAAAACACCAGCCACCACTGATCTCCACAGTGAAAGATGGTGGTGGTAGCATCAGCGTTTGACTGAGAATCTGGTCAGGGTTGAGGGCGAAGTGAATGGAAGCAAATAACTGTATAGAAATATCTTTCACAATCATTTTGAAACTGTATAAATGAGACCATTTATATGAACGTGAGCGTGAACCCTAAGTGGAGCCTTAATTGATGTGTTCATGAAAATAAAATTTGCAAAAATGCTTTATTTGCAAATGGTTTAGCCAGTTGATTTATTCGTCAAGATGCTTTACATTGTTTCTTTAGGATGCATTCAGAATGAAAAAAAGCAACTTTTCTGGGCAAGTTTTACATTTTCTAAAAGCCATCCAGAGTTTTGGTCAAATGAAACCTGTAATGTAAGAAATTAATTTGTATTGTCAGCACATCAGATTCAAAAACACAATTTAGCTTAGAGATTAAACAGCAACGTGTATTGTGTATCTCCCTTAATTATATCAAAAGATGAGATGTGAAAAAAAATGCTCATGAAATTATTTAGTAAACCAGATGATAAATACTTTGTTGTGACCAATGGGGATTAAACAAAACCAAATCAGGCTGAGCGCCGAGGGATTTGTGAGGTTCAAACAGAGTCACGGTAGATACTTTAAATAAAGACTTAAAAATAACACTGAAGAGCGTTTCATTAAAATGTGCCTTTGAAATGGATGACTTCCATGAGGAAGCGCAAGAAAGCAGTGATTACAAGAAGATTCCTAACACCAGTGACAGGTGGCCTGCAAATGTACTGGAAATGAGGTCAGACTGAAAATGCATGTTTATTTCTGTATTTCTTTTCTCCTTGTTCTCATCTGATGAAAGTTTACAAGTGAAATACAACCCGTGATCTTATACTCGGCCTAACACCCAAAAATGAAGTTCTTCTTCTAATGATATAAAGGAGCTCACATCTTCAGGTTTCAGAATGAAAGAACGTGCATGAAAGAAATGAAAGAAAATGCACAGCTAAGGGTTAGTTTTTTATTATTATTAAAAGTGTGTACTAGAGATTGTACATTCATACTCTCTTACACACAGAGGCATCTGGTTTATTCATTATAAAAGCCACATTAAAAAACAGGGCACAATAAATATTCATATCGTCTGTGCAGTGTTTATAAGCAACTCCAATTTCTAGGCCAAATAAAATCTCCAATATTTTTTTTTCCCGATATTTTTCTCTTTCATTGCATACAAAGCTACTGTATGTAGCCATTTCTTTTTCACATATATGAAAGTTACAGTCATGTTATACAGACCTAAGTGTGTGATTTGGAAAAAAGGGGAAGTATAAAAGATATATACACAAAATCTGTTTTTAAATAGCAATTTCTAGGTTTAAAACAATGTAAGTTATAGAAATACTGGATGTACTGACATCACACTACATTAAAAAAAAAAAACCTCTGGAAAACGTCTATATTGTGTCTACAGTACATAGAAAGAGTATCACAATCTGAATAATAAAAATAATATATCCTCAGTATTATTGCTTACAGCAGAGAACATAGTTCAGCATACACAGCTTATAAATGGTTTGTGAAAGAGGCTACATTAAAAGGATTTCTGAAAACAACAATACGTTTCCACCTCCATGACAGAAACTGATCATAGACTGACCACATTTCCAAACGCAGCAGGATTTACACTGCGTGCATCTTCAACACTCTTCAACACCTTTAGCTTTATCCCTGTAACTACGGGAACAAGAAAAACACTTTCACATTATAATCCATTCTGAATTACAAAGAACCTGTTTCGTAGATGGTCCACAACATTAAAGGTATCTAAAAATGGATATAAAGTATGTGGTTTTTTTTATGAATAAAAATTTTTAATGGTTGTTAGCAAATTGCAGTAAAGAAATAAAACACTTTGGGGGGTGTGCTGTTATTGAAGAAAAAAAAAAACAACAACTTGGAGGTGTAATGCATGTTTTTTTTTTTTTTTTTTTTTTTTTTTAAAATACCACTCACATGACAGGCTTGCTTTAAATTTGACAAAATACGTCTCCGCTCTGTAAGGTAGTGGCAACCCAACAGAATTTAAAATGGAGGTTATGTTAATAGTACAGTAATGTAGCCAGTGAACAGTAAATACACTGCAGAAATGTCTTGAATATCTTGAATATACTGTAGTATTTACTATTATAACATTAAAATAAACCAAGTATAAGATTATTAAACCCATTTCTAGCCATTGTTACTCATTTCGAGCTTGAAATAGTCTTGTCCTAGTAGCAGATAACTGCTAATTTTGAGCTTGAAATCAATAACAAATATGTTTAATAATTTTATATTTGGTTTGTTCAAGTCTTATAATAGGAAAAACTAGATAACTTTGACTATATTCAAGATTTTTGTACTTGCTAAGTCATCTTTTTTTTTTTTTTTTTTGCAGTGCATTGATTTTTAGCACATTATTTCATGTCACAGTTTTGAGGTCCATAGGAATAAAAAGTGCTTATTTATTTAGACTTATTCAGATCTAATCAATCACTTAATCTAAGTGCTTTCATCTTGAGATCAGACTTTACATACAGATCTGAATCAAGGTCAGAAATCCTGGTTAGATTAGGCTGACGTTGTCAGATGTGTTTGATGTAGATTGGGGCAGAAACTGTTGTCTGTTTGGACTCATTGCGTTTTTCCCGTGTTGGTGCCTTTGATGAGTCAGAAAGATAAAAGCTCCCAAAGCAACATAAACTAAAGCCAGCTCTGGTACAGGTCACGAGCGAGCACGATTTCCTTACTGAACGTAACGAAATACTGTTTATACTAAAATATAATGAATATGCATGAAACTGCTCAGAGTGTGTTCTTATACGTGCTTTGTCTGATAAAAGGGATGCAAATGATGGTAGAAGTTTAACCTTCGGTAAACGTGCCATGACAAATGCAAAGTTGGCACGAGAAATGGAAAGAAACAAATGAAAGAAGTCATTTTATAGCTTTTATAGCATTCTTTCTAGCTATAATTTCAGTGATTGCAAGAATATATAGGAAGATGCACAGAGAATGCTGACAGACAAGCTGGATGGAGGTATGTGGTCTGAAACACCCATGACTTCGGGGTTGTTCCCTGTAAATCCACAGCAGATTTGATGGCTTTCTGGATTCAGCTGTCATAATCTCGCTCGCATTTACCTTTAACCTTTTCTAAGGCAGTGTGACAGAAAGCAGTGCTTTTCTCAACAGTGCTGGTCATATGCGGTTGTTTAGGGACAGGGCTAAGGCTATATATGTGTAGCCTTATTTACAAAGATTACTATTGCTTTCTAAGCAATTCCTATTCAAATAAAATCATATTAGGGATGCAAAAACAATTCAATTTTCACCCTGCTTTCTCTCAATCTGGTAATTTACCAATTCCCAATCACCAATCAGATAAACGGTAAAGGTCAGTTCAGTCTGCTTCACATTAAAGCATGAAGGTAAATTCAGTTTCCAATAAACAATTAACTGAAGGAGATAATAACATGAGAAAGAATTATAGGAAGACTAGGTGCCTATATTGACTAAAGTATAAAATTGATAAAAGACATAAATATCCATAAACAAATGTTAACACTTTAAATACGGCTTGAGGAGGTTGTATAAAAAATAAATGCTATATCCCTGTGCACTGCAAAAAAATGACATTTTAGCAAGTGAAAATGTCTTTAATATACTCAAATGTATCTAGAATTTCTTATTATAAGACTACGGTAAACCAAATTTAAGATAATTAAACCTATTTCTAGATGTATTTTACCAATTTCAAGCTTCAGGCTATTTGCAGATCATTTTTATCTAAAATTTAAGCATTTATTTCTAGAAAGAAGCAAATAGAATAAGAAAAGTCAACGCTTAAAATGAGAGAAAGCATCTAAAAGCATGCACCCATATTAAAGATATTTGCACTTGCTGAGATATTATTTTTTTGCAGTGAAGTGCACTAGTTATTAAAGTTAGATTTAATGTCCAGAGGCAATTCCTTCTCCTGTGATTTGTCAAGTGGTCTGCAGTCCTCACTTTCCAGTGTACACAAAATCTGAGGATATGAATGTAAAGGATTGATAAGATATACATGGATACTCTGAGATACAACAGATTAATCAATAAATGCAAAAAGAGATAAAAGTGCAGGACAGACATTTTTGAAATAAATCACTACATCACATCATTCATTTCTGATACTTATTTTGATTATGTAATGACAACACTAACCAAAGATGAAAGATAGTAGAGCAAAATAATTTAGTAAAAAGTGAAATTTCTATTCACGCACTTCCCTTAATCAGGTTTCTTTAAGTGCTGAAGTTCTCTGTGCAAAAATATTCAAATAAATAGCTGGAAAACCTACATTGAGTATTCATTTCAATGTAGACCCTATTATTCTGTCACAAAATTGCACCTCTGATTTCTATTCAAATAATGATGACCAGAGTTAATTGGCTCCAATACTTGAAGTGTAATTAATAATAATAATAATAATAATAATATACAAGCAGCGATTGGCAGGCCCAAGCACCAAGGGTGCAGCAATGCCAGTTTTATGAGCAAGTGCATGTAGATGTTTTTATATCATGTCACTGAAAATGCATGTCACGTTTGAGCCACATCACATGGCATACAATGAAATTGCACGACGCTTCTAGAAGGTGTAAGAATCTGTTGGACATTACACCAACAGTTTGCTTGATGAAAACATTATGCTACACTTCCTGTTTGAGCAGCATCACGAAGGAAATTATTGCCTTGTCATCGCAACATCATTTAAGATATCAAATGTTCCTTCCCAATTTTGCATCATGGATATTTTGAAATCATGCTGACTAAATTTGGTATGAATCAGATCAACCCAATATGTTAATCAATTGCCTCGTCATGGCAACACCATGTAAGATCTCAGAAATTCCTTTGCAGTATCATCCAGGACATTTTGACATCATGCTGACCAAATTTGGTTTGAATCTAATGAATCCTGTAGCAGGAGTATTCAAAAATGCACAAAATCCAAAATGGCCAACTTCCTTTTGGGTGGAGTTAATGGATGTGATCACGAAATTTGTCTGAAGTAAATTGTTTAATAAATTTAAACTGAAAGTTTGATCAATTTTTTTTTTTCCATTTCCATTCTGCTGCCATGGTCTACCTGTTCAAACCACACTGGGTTTAGCCAAATTTGAGATCTGAAAGACACAAAAATCAGCACAAAGGAACTCACCTCTGTAGTAGTCAGGGTTAAAGTTCTCATATATGGGGTAAAGTGGGTTCTCCTGCTCACAGCGAAGCTTCCTGGCTCTCAGAACGTCACGCACACACTGATGGAGGTACACATACTGGCTCTGCAGAGACAGGACATTGTTATGAGCACTGATTTTACATTGCAATGCTGCCGTGCTGAATTGGGAGGCTTGTGCTGCCAGGTCAATGGTTTAACAGATGGCTAAAACTCTCAGCAGACCCACCTCGGTTTGCACCATGTGTGAGCGGTGCAGCCGCAGGTCGAACACACAGCCGTAAATATCGACGGTGCCACGGCTATCCAGCTGCTGTAAAGAACGATCGAGCACGATGAAAGTGCCTGTACGGCCCACACCAGCACTGAGGAGGAACAGGAACAGTGAGTTTTCATTGTCTATAAGCACAAAGCATATTATTCAGTAAATTCATTCAAACTAACAGGAACTGTATAGTCAGTGTTATAGATTTAACAAATGTCTGTATGTCGATTGATCTAAAGTGAATACTTGTATATACAGTAAAACTCATTTAAAGGGAAGAAGTGCTACTTTGTTTACTGTTCATGCTATGAGCAGCCATGTTGATTTGATGGAGGGTGATGGTTCTTCTGAGACACATGAAGACAAACATATCCTTTCAAACTGCTGATCATGCTGCATCACAGAGCGGCATAACACACTCGGAGAAAGGGCTATCCGCCCTCTTCCACATACATGAGCTTACAGATGCCCAAAAGTGTCATTATATTTAAATAATAATGACATGGAAATGTTTTTACTCATGTTGCTCTATTTTACCCTGAGGTCTGCCTGCAAAGATCATGTGCGGTAAAGAGCCACAGACTCAGCAGTAGTGGGGGGGGGGGGGCGAACAGACTGTCTGCCTAAAACCTTTTAGCTAAGTGTCAAGTCTTTGTATAGCTATTGTATGTGTCATGGTAAAATGGACATAAATCTAATCAGTTCACTACCGCACCGAGACATCATCAAAACAGTGACACACACCCTGTAACGACAGTGAACAAAGTTTTAAAGCTCACAGATGGCCACGATTGGCTAGTGACACCATGACTGACAGGGGAGAGACAGAGTACTCCATCCCTCCCACCCAGCCATGGATGTTTGTGGCATCGTCAGGATTTGTACTCACGATTTCCTAACCATGGAGCGAGTACTTAACCCATTTTTATTCCACACTCTAGTTCATAGACTTCATTCCTAATCCTGATCCTTATTTCACTCCCATTTTAATCAAATTCTAATACTGCTCAATGGCTTAGAAGCTGATTCGTATACTGATCCGTCAGAATCCTGCTGCCATCAATGATCCATCATCTTCTGCAGAGACGGCGCCAGGCCTTGTGTAACGGAGAGAACTAATGCAATTACAGCAGAAGGCTTCAGTGTGATTGAAGAGCTTGCCGTAACCCCTGACGGTCAACGTGCAAAAATTTGATAGCTTATCTTTTCCCATTTCTGACAGTTTAATGTTGGGAATAAGCGTAAGCTACAATATGCATATTACTACAGTAGCTCTCTCACAGAATCTGTATTCATGTCTATGTGCAGTAATTTAGACCAGCGTCTGTCTTTCTTTCACTTTCCAGATACTGAACATAATTTGCGGTCATCTGGCACTTGGTGACTGATGGCTTATCAACATATACACCAATAATACCAATGGTTCTAAAATGCAAAAGTGATGTGTTTCATAGTGGGTTAATCTGTCATTCATGGCTGTGTGTCAATTTTCATTAACATGGCACAGAAGGAGGAGCTGCATGCAATGTGGGCAGAGAGGAAAACTAATAAAAGGGGAAGAATGTAATGAAGTAAATCACAGCAAGATCAAAAACCAATAACATTAGCTACCACCGCAGAGGAAGACAGAGAAGCACACTCCCTGCTGTATCATGACCTCTGGATATGAAAGTGTGGATGTGTTTCCATATGAATTACACTCTCTCACTCTTTCTGCTACTCACATTCTTCTGCCTCTCACACATATGTACACACATAGCGCATACACTACTTGCACTACTTAAGTTTCTTAATATAACAGCTAATTAGACATTCATATAATTATTATAGTTTACCCTTTTTGGAAGTGCACTTGTATGTTCATTGACTGTAATTCTGAGCGACTATTCTGCACTAACGAGCAAAATCATGGGGAGTTTTCCTGCCGTTAAAATGCACTAAAATCTCTACTTTAATAAAACATGAAGAAAAAAGTGTCATATTTAAATAAAAACGACACAAACATTTTTATTCGTGTTACTTTACTTTCTAACCTTGCCTTGGCATCTGCCTGCAAAGGTCATGTGGGGTCAGGATCAAGAGCCACAAAGTCATCAGGAAACACAGTCTGAAACCTTCTAGCCAAGTGTGATTTCCTCACACACACTTTGATCAAGTTTTTGTATAGCTACTGTCGCATCGTCATCATCATTACAACCATGATACACACTCTGTAATGACAATGGAGAAATATTTAAAATGTTTAAACAACCGATAAAAAAGGACATTAATAAGAAGAAATTCAATAAGAAGAGTGGACAGAGATCTGTAAGATGAAGAGACGATGATGAGGCTCATGCTTAAATGTGAGAGACTGATGAGGATGATGCTGATAATTAAAGTGAGAACTCATTTCTCATCGTAAATGTCTTTAAAATTGAGCACTAATGTTGTTTTTCCATAATTAGATTAGCTTTGCAGCAGTCTCAGTGCTTTGCAAAGTCTTCAGGACAGAGGAGTTTATGCTTTCCGGTTTCTCTGTAAAAATGATAATCTGTGGTTTTTTAAGGGGGGGAGAGACTGTTTATCACAGCTATAAAGAACTAACTTGCCTCTCGGACGTTCTACAACATTAAATCTTAACTGCAACCATTAAAATGTGTGATGCATCATTCATTAATAAATTAAGCAATGTAACTATTGGCAAATTGCTGTGGTGTAATAATAATAATAATAATAATAATACACTCCAGACCATGTGTTTATACATGATCCACGCCAGGGTGGTGTGATGCGGCACAACCCAAAGTGGATTATTTTTCATATAAAAGTATGTGTGTGTGTTATTCCTTACATTACTTGTGACTGAGACATGCATAGAAAAGAAAAATATTTCAGTTCAGGAAAACATGTAGCTTTTAGAAATATATATAGTAGAAAATATTTAAAAAATTGACCATATGAAGGGTTTTCCCAGTCCGTCACACAGAGATTTAGTAGTAATAAGGTGTGTATGAAATGAATTAGTGTGGTTTATCCGTACCTGCAGTGGACCACTGTAGGGCCAGAGCCTGACACCCTGTCGATGTAATCTCTCACAGTTCTCACGAACTGAACGAGCGATTGGGTCGTCTCAGGCACGCCATGATCCGGCCACACCGTGTAATGGAAGTGACGCACAATCCTCGAGTAACTCAGCTGGCCTTCCTAAAAATAACACAAAGAAACATGCACTGATGCGGACAGGCCAGAACTTCTTTATCAAATGACAAATTAAGGTCATCTCTACACATACACTTAGTAGGATTAATGAATACCTCAAAAAAAAAAAAGGATCTAATCTAATTTCTTAGCAGTGCTAGAGAAATAACTGGTGACCTGTCCAGCTAATGTTATTAGAACATTCAGTAATGCATTCTACAGATTGTACAAAGGTTATAAAGACAATCTTCCTATATGTAATGTAATCATGACTTACTTGTTCTTAGAGTATTGCTTACACAAAATCTAACATTGTGCAAACGTTTATGTTAAGGCTTCTAAAACGTTGCAGCAACGTTGTCGGGAAATGTTTTTAGAACACACAGATAATCTGACAGATTGAACATACTAGGTACCATGATAATAGTTCCTAGAACCTTCAGAAAACCTCCCAGCTGACCTAAAGTTAATTAGAATGGGGAAAGTGTGATCTCAGTGACTTTGACTGTGGCATGATTGTTGGTGTCAGATGGGCTGGTTTGAGTATTTCAGAAACTGATTGTCTGTAGGGTGAGCAGAAGTTCTGTGGGTGGAAACATTTGGTTGATGAGAAAGGTCAGAGGAGAATGGCCAAACTGTTTTGAGCTGACAGGTAACTCAAATAACCACTCTTTACACCTGGGGTAAGCAGAAAAGCATCTCAGACTGCTTAGCCTTGCGCTGCTGCCACACGATTGGCTGACTGGATAATTGCAAGACTGAGCAGGTGAACTGGTGTTCCTTTTAATGTGGCCAAGGGTTAGTGTCATAACTGCGCATTTTGAATTATAAATATTGTCATGTAATTATTGTATTTACTGACTAATAGACTTTAAGATGGATAACTGAATATTCAAACATCAGTGGCTTATTTTGTTTTACATTTTGTGTCTAACTGTAAATCATAAATATTATGATGAAAATAAAATATGTGTAAAATGTATATACATAGAAAATCCAGTGTCTTGCACTCACACAGAATATCTTGAACTCGCGGATTGTCCACTCTGACAGGACGGACTCAGAGAGCATGTGGACCACGAGGTCACCATAGTACAGTGGCTCCCTGTCCACTGGCCAATACTGATCACACTTCACCTGCATGACACACACATACACAAACGTGCACACACACACAGTCACATGTCAAAAACATGCATCTCTCCTGTATTTGACTCCATAATCACCAGCTCTATTTTCCCTGACTGCTCATGCTAATGATCAGTCACTAATATCCCATGGCTGTCTCCCCCACTCTGCTTTCCTTGCGAGTTTTTTTTTTTTTTTTTTGGTGTGTGTGTTTTGATGTATTTCTATGGCACCAGTGATGCCTCTCTCTGCTACTCACCCTGCCCTTCTCAACGCACTGCGTCACCATGACAACGTTGTGCACATTTTGCTCCCACACCATGCGCCAGAAATCATCCTTGGTGCCTGGGAGTGGCCCCTGCGTGGCAATGTACTCCCGCCTGAAATTATTTCCCTGGTACACAAACCAAAAGATCAGTTTCATATTATTACTGATGTTCAAAAAAATAATAATAAAAACCTGTTATCTAAGAATAGAAGTGAAGGTCAAATTGGGTGATCGTGAATAGCACATTACTGCACATGAACTGCTCATTAAGTACAATGCTTGTTCTGCTGATCACATGTGGGTCAGATGTCTGTAATATGGACAGTTCAATACTAAATAGAATGTAATAATATATTTCCATAATGTGGGATATCCATGACAATCAGCCTACAGATTAAAACCTTAGTAATCTTGCTATGATGTTCTTCTAACTTCACACTCAGTACTGTTTGACTTTATAGGATACAGTTGTGGAAGAGTAATGGTTTACAATCGCACTATCCGAAGGGTTTCCTTTCAAATCTTGTTCCTCTCGAAGTTTCTTCCTCATATTGTCTCAGGAAGGTTTTTCTTGCCATCACCTCTGGCTTGCTCATTAGGGATCTAAATCTATATCCAGATTTCTGTAAAGCTGCTTTGTGACTGTCCAATGTCCACTGTTAAAAGTGCTATGTAAATCAAATTTAACTGAATTTAAGTTTTGTTTTGGTTACTGGTGCAAAGTATGCAAGGAATCATAAGCAATTCATGGCTCATTCATACCAACAATGTGCCCTGATATTACACATAATTACCACTTTAAGACATTAACACTTTCCAACATTCATTTATTGGAATCGCTCTTTTTTGTTGTAAACATTCCCTTGGGCATATAGTGCACTAGAACACCATTATGTTATACCCTATGTAGTGAGCACAAATAGTGAACAGAAAGCTTTGATGCATAAAAACAGTAAGTGATAATATTTTATCATACTTTATTTTTATCATTTATCAAATTTATCATACTACTTTAATCAAACCGATCAACAGCATGGTGGTGTTTTGTAAAGGTGTGCTGACTCACTGGCATGAAGCTGGCATTGATGTAGTCCGAGCATGGATCGTCCTCTAAGCATGAGAGCTTCACGCGGGTTGAGTCATCTACAAAGAAAAATGTGACTTGGTTCACACCCTAATTATGCTAAGACACTGTATGGTTCTGTTTCTGGTGTCTTAAGGTGACTTACATGGCAGTATATTGTTGTAACGATTCTTGCAGCGGTTCTCGGGTAAACGTGCAGCCTCCAGAGCTTGGTTCCGTCCCACATCCTTGAGATCCTGTTGGAAAGAAAAAGAGGCAATGTAGCATCTGTACAAAGCTATGAGTAGACCTTTTATAATAATATAAACAGACCATAAATCTTTAGTGCTAAAACCAATTCAAATGAAGTCTGTCTTACCTCGAACTCCTCTGAGAGGAGGTAATTGGAGTCGGCTTGAAGTTTACCTAGATGAGCTTCGAAGTGGGCTGCTTTGATGGGGCTAATAAAACACACAGGCACAGTCATCTATCCTTATCTTAGAAAAGAAAAAAAAATCATCTACATTTGCAGATGTTCTTTCATATTAACGAGGGAGCAAAATGCTTACCTGGATAAGCGGCGGTTGCTGCATTAAAAGAGGAGAAGAAAGCATTATTAAATTGTGTTTATGGCTGCTCTCTCATCCCAGCCTCTTTCACTCTGCCGCTTTACAGCCCAAATTAATCTCGCAAGCTGTCTGTGTTCATCAGACATCAACTCGAACCCCAGTGTAAGCACTTTCAATAATTTATTTATATCAGGCCCAGCAGTAAGAGCTCACACTCACAGGGATAACCTGTGTGTAAACATAGCCTGATTTTGACTTGGACAGCTGACACGTGTATATTTCTCTCTCTCTCTCTTTCAACATGTCTCAGTCTCTCTGTCTCTCACATGCACCATCTTCCCTGAGCCTAATGTGTACAAGGAATCAGATCAATCCACGGCTGTTCACAGTAATAACCTGAAGTGGCTGAACGTCATGCTTTTATCTATATAGCACTGATCCATCATGGCCTGTAGATGATTTCAGCCATTATTTTTTACTTAAATGTGTGCACAAACTTGTGTCAAACTTTTAAAATGTCAGAAAGCAGACACCTTACATGTCGATTGGTCAATTGAATGGAAAAGCATGGTGAAACAATCTGTAATATTCTGCTGCAAGTCGAGACCACTCTCTTCCTTTGCCATGCGATTTATTTTTGTGCATCTTTCACCTAACGCTAATGTTACCTACCTAAACATAAAATACATGAACACATTCACATTTACAGTGTTTTTTTTTCCCCAGAGTGACTTGACGGAAGTGTTTTGCTGTCTGAAACAAACAACATATCCTTGCGCTAATACAAATATGCTAACCATTGGGGCCTTGTATCTATTGATGCTTTCCAAACAATAAAGTGGGATGTGGAAATACAGCATTCAAGCGGGGTGACCTTCACTGTGAACACAGTCAGAAACCACAGTCTTTGCAGTAGTCACTAACTAATTAACTCCGAAGTCACAGCATTTTCTGCTCTTTTGCCCCTACTTTCATGCTGAGGGGAATTGTTTTCTTAAAGAACACAGCATATAGAATCCCAGCTCAGTTGTATACGCTGAATCATCCAATCCCTGATTAAAATAAATGCTGGCCATAAAGGTGAAGAGTTTTTTGGCTTGTCTCAGAGGACAATATTTCAGGACAGTTAACTTCAGAGGCTGCCAGTAATAAAGATGATAAATTTACTCCATAAGATTTCTGAATTACTGAGACATGACTCAGCACATATCCCCTTCATTTATAACAATTGCTGTATTTATGATAAGAAAATGAAATAATAATGACTGTGTAGAGCTATGTATTAACATTCTATAAGTCATTAGTTTCATAAAACTTAAAAAATAAATAAATAAAATAAAATTAAATAAAATTAAATTAAATTCTCATACCTTCTGACCCCCATGTACATCCCTGAGGTGGGCACCTCCTTCCACATACTCATCCTCACCAGAGGGCTTTCCTGCACCGCTCTACACACACACACACACACACACACAAATGAACAGTTTGTATCCTCTCACTGATGACATTTATTGCAAAAGTAACAAAAGGTTAAGATACTGTATCAATATCCAGTATATACACTGTACATATATGTATAAATTAGGGGTATAACTAAATACAAATACATTCAGATTGAGCAGATAATATTTTCTAAATGAATATAAATACAGAGACGAAAAACAGACAGTATTCGTTTTTGAATGCTTGCAGCTTGTCAGATGGATGAAACAAACAAAAAAAAATATAGGTTTTTACTTTAAGCCTTAAAGAACACCTTGTGGAAGTTTGTGGGGAGGGTTGCCAGGTTTCTGCAAAATTCCAAATTCAACTTTAAAAAGTAAACATGCTTTCAGTGAAGCATTAGACACATTAATGTTCCACACTCATAAATGAATAAACTAGAGCACACCAATGGGGAACTTTTGAGCTTGCTATTAAACATAACAGCTGCCTGAAATGCTGTAATGGAAAACACCACAGAGTTCTGTAGATAATCTGTAAAATTATGGTACATTATTTTTACTCAAATGAAGGGGATGCAAACTTTTGTACTCAACTGTATGTCAGCACAGCTGAAAACATGTTCATTGTGTACTTGGGGAATAATTATCATGTTAGAGCAACCTATTAGGCAGATTAAATTAGTGAGCAGGAGCTGGATCTCTCGTTCATTTAATTATCTGTGTGTTCCAGATGCCCAGCTTTCCTGTTCCCCTTTAACATTAGTCCCCTCATTAACCACTGCTAATAGCTTGCCTTTAAGCAGGAAATGGATGTGTGCGTGTGTGCGTGGACATGTGTTTGGGTGCACACACTCACACTTTGCGGACCCTCTGCCTGTAGATCAGTAAGGCGGTTACAGCGATCATCATCCCGATGAGAAACAAGCCGGCGCTGATGCCCTCGACGACGCCTCCCAGCGGCTCTGATGGGAAGAATGAGCACATTCATTTTAGTTCTGCAGCACTGACATGAGTACAGGAAGCAGTGAAGTGTATTTGTGTCTCACCTGCTTGTGTCCAAAGTGGGAGTGAGAGGTAGGTGTCGCTGAACAGAGGATGAGACATTTCCCTGTTCTCATCATCAAAGAGCTGGGTGAAGGCTCGGACACTCAGCCTGGAACAAACCATAAAGCTCTGCTTAATACTTTCAACCTTTTCCCATATGGCGTCCACGATCATATGCTATGGCTGTTTTGAGAAATATTTACCATTTTTATAACCTTAAAACCACTCAACGCCATTATCCTGATTTTTAGCATTCCATTACGTACTGCTCTTACGTGCTGTCTAAGTGGTGATGGTGACTGATGCAGCACATCTCAAGCATTTCTGACAAAACTTCCTAGAGCTAATCAAGTAACAGTCTGAATACTGCAGAATGGAACAGTTTCTAAATAACAGCATCTTTTCAGTTTTACAAAATAGGTTAAAAATGGTACTTTCAGTTATTCCGAGCATCAAGTTTTGACAGATGTCAAAACCTTCTCCTTGTTGTTCAGTATTTTGGACCTAAAATGGTGCAAGTATTTTTCAGCAGTAATGTTTTTTCTCATTTTTACTCCTTTGATTCCTGTGATTTTTAAGAAAATTAAAAATTAATTTGAATTTGCATGCAATTATTGAGTAATAAAACCATCTAAAGAATCTGGGTATGTTTTATAAAGTATGACTGAACGAGTTAATGAGACGTTATTTTAATCTATGGTCAATGCCTGCAGTATAATTACATTCTGTGTAATGCATTACTAACTTTCACTGTTACATAAGATGCAATAATGGTGCTGACGTTAAAGGCACTTACTCTGAATAATTCTTCATGCGTTATTTGAGATTTGCATTACCTATAGGCTGTTCTGGATTTTAAGGGTCCATCACAGAAATAGTTCCCCTGCTGTTTGTGCTCCATGTCTTGCTCACAAGCTCCTCCCAGACGGTCCATCCCGGCCCCGAGGTTGATCTCAAACACCCGGTTGGCCGAATCCATCTCATCTCCACACAGGCTCTGAAAGTAGCTGGTCTGGTAAGCCAATACTGAGCTGTTGCGCTTATAGTCCAGGTAAGAGGGCAGAGGATGCCTGTGTTCTGGCAACACGGGCTCCACACCTGTGAATTGCCATGTGCTTGAGTTTGGGTTGAGTTTATAGACAATATGAGGTTTGTACATTTTTATATCCTAAATTCTGTCTTCTACTGGTAGTAACATATGACAGTATATATGAGTGGACAGCATGGTGCCATTTACTCCAAATGTGCAGTCTTGAAGCCTTTTTTGGTTGAATTGGAAGTTGGCATCTTAACAGAGTCTGTGGAGTAGGTCAAAATTAAAGCCAGAGTCTGCACTGCAGATACAGCTGGTCAGACAGTGGATCCACTTCTCACCTGCCCATACTGGTCATGGACACACCCCTCATTCTGTCAGTGCAGTTTGTTTAAAAAGGAGAGACTGGCTAACCTTACCAGTCTATTCTGAGTGTTCACTAAGGTCTTATAGTCAGTTGTAAATTAAGAAATTGAGCTAGTGTTAGCTGCCTTGGTTTATGTCATCACTTCGTTCACTCATGTTGGTTTGATAGTTATAATATCAGTATAACGAGCTACAGTTTACATCAAAATGAACAGCATTCGAAAAACTCTAAGTACGTCCTTGCTGAGCGTCTGTTACAACAGTTTCCAGCAGAACAGGACATGGCTTTGTTACAGAACTGTAAAGAGCTTCAGGTGTGTGTTGGAGAGTACAAGTGCATTCATGAGACTTGACTGTCATGTCATCAACCACGCCCTTTTATTTATCACCAAATATCCCCGATAAAATGCATTTATCATAAGGAAGAATACGGGGGAGATATAAGGGTCTGCTGAACTTGTGAAAACGACAGAACACTTTTCCCGAAAATAATTTATGGAGATTTAACTTTAACTAAAAATCTGCCCCGGGTGCCGTTCAACATGGGAATGGTCAGGGTTAAAAACTGTACTGCAGCCAGCCACTAGAGGGCCTCGGAGACATTTTGGCTTCAATTTTAAACCCCTGTTACGGGATCCACTCATATATACAGTCACTGGTAGTAACCCACTGACCCATGACATGGTTTTTTTGTACTGTACCACAATTACTGTAAAATGTATGTTTAAAAAAAACACAAAAGCTCTCATCAGTAAGTTGATAATGGAAATACACACACACACACTACTGTATGATGGCTGGGGTGACAGCTACTACAATAACCTTGTTGCACAATTATGTAAACTAACACTTGTATTTCACTCAAACATCATTTCAGGAACATTAATGTGATTTAAAACAAAAATGATTGTTCATGTTCGTTAGAGTCACACAATAAGTACACTAAGTATTGGTTTTCGGAGTAGGCATACCATCAGCCTCGGCTACAATGACGGCAAAGTAGCGAATGGCCCCGTTGGTGTCGCTGAACCAGCTACAGTTGAACTTGAAGAAAATGGTGGACTGGGTGATGTGGGCTGCTCTCTCACTGATGCGTACTGTGGGGTGAGGCACCGGTGGCCCTGCAAACATACAAACCTTCATGGAGTGACCTGTGTCAGTAAGCAACCTTCATGTGACTTGTTGAAATGAGCAGGCTTAGATAGAGGACCGATCATAGGTCAGAATAAAACTCTATAAAGATTAGAAGACATCTGGGCCATTTCCAGTGTAATGCTGAAGAGCTTTCTCATTTAATGGCCCTCATCAATTCTCTCCTCGGCTTTAGGATTATACCTCAAGAACAGTAACTTACTACTACTACACAAAACTTTCAGCAAAATTGTCACTTAAGCTGTATGTGCACTGCAAAAAATGGTATCTTAGCAAGTGCAATATGTCTATTATAGTCAAATGTGGCTAGTATTTCCTATTATAAGATTGCAATAAACCAAATATAAGATTATTAATGTGTTTCTAGACTCGTTTAAAATTAATTTCAAGTTTGAAATAGTGTGAAGCCCCTGAAGGGACGTTCCGAAAAACAAACAAACAAAAAAAACCCATACAAAAAAAAAAAAAAGAAAAAAATTTCTGAATTTTTTCTCATCAATTACTGTTGTGTGCACACCACTTACTCTCTCATTTTCTAAAAAAAAGATCTTAAACAACTAATGCGCGTACGAAAGCGAAAATTAAAGCAAAACATTAAACTGTGTCATTTTATTTTGGAAAAAAATCATCTTGAAATATGATTATTTTTTCAGATATTTTTAGTATGTACATTTTATTTACTCAGACCCATTCAGAGTCTCTGTAAAATAGCCTTGTTCTATTGGCAGATGCATTTGTTTTGCATTCATAATGTTATTATTCAGATAGGTGATAGGCTGCCACCTCAGTAGAATGTCTTCACTTTAAACACTTGTACAGAAATGTTAAAATGTGGAGCTCAACATATATTCGCTATATAAGTAGTGCCTGACAAAATAGCTGTGCATAAGTAATGAACTTTCCACATTCTGTTATTTGTCGCACAATCTGTGTTGCATTCTTTATTCTTTATTTCATTTCCAATCCATCTAATTTTATGATTGCGTTACTGACAGTTAAATATTAAATGTATGCATCTGGTTACTAAAATCTTGTGTAAAGAGGACAGAAAACATTAAACATGACTCCACAGCCATAAATCTGCTCCACTTGTGCGGATCAGTCGCAGCCATCTGGAGGATTTGTGGTCTAATGCGGCTCTGTCTCAACTGGTCTAATTCTGTTAGCTCTGCCCTCACTCTTCTCCCCTGCCATTCCTCTCCAGGCAGATGAGCTTAAACACCCCGGCTCCCAGCAGTCATCTTCCCCTCTTTCTGTCATTCTCCTCTCCCTCACTTCTCGGCACTTCACTCGCTCGCTCCTTCTCCCAGGTGGCCTGAGCTATTTGAGTGAATCTTTATTCAAGTCTGCTTGTGGAGCTGCTCCCAGGAGAAGTCTGCTCCAGCGGCTCAGGTGAGCTGCCGTATACTGTCCTTCTGCACTGGTCCTTAACGTCAGCTTTAGCCCTTTCTTTACTCATTAAAGTATCATAAGTGGTCTGTTAATCCAGTTATGTAAACCAGATCGGAGTGTGTGTGTGTGTGTGTGTACTGTCCGCATGTCTACTGGACATTCACTGCAAAAAAGACATCTCAGCAAGTGAAACCATTGTTAAGATTGAGCTAGTATTTCCTATTATAAGATTAGAATAAACTTATTACAAGATTATTAAACCTATTTTTAGATATTTTTTTAATTCATTTCAAGCTGGAAAAAGTTAGAATAAGAATTCAGTAAAAATCAGTAAATCAGTAAAAAAGTCTAGAAATAGGTTTAAAAATATTTATTGTGTTACATTTGGTTTATTAAAATGTACAAACCTCATATTTGGTTTATTGTAATTGTAATTTTTTTCCTTTTTTTTTTTTCCACAGTGTTGAGTATGCACTTGCCTGTTGGATGAGAAGTGAAAAGTCTTTAGTACTACTAGATATTTCAAAATAGGACTAATATTTAAAAAATGGATAGAAAAAATAATCTAATAAAATTTTTTAATAATCTTATATTTGGTTTATTGTAATCCTAAATAAATCATTTATATACATTTGACTATATTCAACATATTTTCACTTGCTAAGATGTAATTTTTTTGAAGTGAGTGAACCCAAAGAAAGAAAGAAAGAAATGCAAGTTCATATTTTTTATTTTACTCTGGAGACTTCACGCTGGTTTCCCTTCTCTTCCTTCCTCTATTTTACTCCATTTTATTATTATATTTATTAACAGTACATGTAATCTGTGTAAGTACAGTATATACAGTAATTAGCTGTGATTATCTGTAAGTAATTCAGTGCTCAGTTGCACACAACAGCTTCCAGTTAGAAGACTCATTGTGTTGAAATGTTTAATAAAGAGAAATATTACCTAAAAAAAGCTCCTCTAAAGTGATAGCTGTTTACTCTTGACTGTGTGCCGCGATATTGTTGTGAAGTCAGGTGTGTTTGTGTCAAAGAACTCAGGCAAGGTGGATGTTCCGAGTTCCTGACTTGGAATTCCGAGTTGAATGCCTGCTCCATTGCAGTTTTCCATGTTGGAAGTTCCGAGTACAGTGGATTGCAGGGTTAGTATTATGAATTAAGAATGAGAATTTTTTTTTTTTAAATTAAAAAATATATATATTTTTATATATATATATATATATATATATATATATATATAAATATATATATATATATATATAAAATTTTCACAGCTCACTGGTGTATGGTAATGTCTCTCTACAGTCTTTACTTATGCAACCTTTTTAATTATTATTATTATTGTTATTATTATTCACTGTACAATACCAGTGCCATGTCCCACATGTGAGTGAGGAAACTGATGATTTTGGCTTTGATTACTTTTTAGCTATTTTAGGAAAAGAACAATAATATGTTTTTGGTTTTAATCAACCAAATTCGAAAGAAGTCCAGAATTTGTGTCAGTTACATTTTTCCCAATCTCTTCCTTTATTATGTGGCTTAAAAGCTGTAAACTGTTAACTCTATAAACACACAGTCCAGCATCTCCCAGCTTCTTACTTCATATCATCATATAAATCATGTTGACAGATTTAGAATGCTAAACTTCAGAGGAGCTTTTTTAGGTAACATTTCACTTTAACAAACATTTTTCAACACCATGAGTCTTCTAACTGGAAGCTGTTGTGGGCAACTGAACACTGAATTACTAGCAGATAATCACAGATAATTACATACTGTACTTACACAGATTACACGTACTGTTCATGGGCAGTGTAATGGGGAATAAAACAGAGAATGTAGACATGTACTCTTTTTTTAGTTAACTAAGCTGTTGTCCTATAGAGAGAGAGATCATGTCTTAATTGATGTTACAAAAATGTAATCAGAATCCTTTCCCTAAGCCTTCACAACTTTATGAATATCTTAGAAAAAACTATTAGGAAACTTTGGGTCATCTACATTTAAACCTTATAACAATTCCTTCATTCATATGAATCTAGTGTTTCCGATTACAAGATTACATTAAACCAAATTTAAAGTTATTAAATCTATTTCTAGACATTTTTCTAATTTCCAGACTTTACTTTTGGTAAATTTGCTCATTTTTAGTATTTACTATATTTCTAGAAAGAAGCAAAATTATTTGCCAACACATTAACAAAAAATCTTTGAAGTTAATAATATTAGTGATATTTTCATTTGCTAAGTGTTGCAGTGTAGAATAATTGATATGTGGTTGATATCAAATGCATACAGTGGGGTCCAAAAGTCTGCGAGCACTAGTGAAAATGCTTCTATTTTGCATTCGTTTCTAATTTAATACAATTTTCATTACAAATTTTATTACTGACAACAACCTGAGTGAAAAGTAGAATCTTTGAAATATTTACATGAATTTCAGAGTTTTAGTATTCGGTACGTCCCCGTTCTTGCTTTAATGACAGTGAGCACTCGAGCTGGCAAGGGCTCCACAAGGTTGTGCAAAAACTTATGATCCATTTTAGATCAAATCCATCAGAGTGTCGTCTGAACACATGCTTCAATAGAAGAGATTAAGCATGAGGAAAATCTCACCTTTTGTACAAAGCAGTTAACATGGTCAATATCGCACATTTGCTTACATTTAAATAAGACATAATTACATTTGAATAATCTAAATATTTCAAAATTCTAAAACCTTTCTGTTTATTTCCAATTTTAAATGGAGAAAAAAAAAAAAAAAAAACAGATTTTCAATACAGTCTCACACTTATGGCCCTCACTATATTTCTTATATTTTCAACCACTTAACTAAACGAAGCTGCCATTTAAAAAAAAAATTAATGCAATTATTTTTGGCATTTCAGTACTGGTAAATTGTTCAAGGCAAAAAAAAAAAAGGTTGAGGAATACTGGGGGCGCTTGGGGGCCAAACATGAACAAACGATGCTAGTAGGCTCAATGCATGAATTTAGTATTATTAATTAATATTGACAAAATGAAAATCTACATTTAATGCTCACAGGTAGGGGTTATTTTTTCATCTTTACATCACTACACCACACATGGTTGAGGAAACTGATTATTTTGGTTTGCACTGCGTGTTAGCTATAAAAAAAAAAAAAAGAAAAAAAGAATAATTCCATGTTCCAAAACATGTTTTTGGTTTAATCAAGCTAATATTAAGAAATCAGATGCTTTTTACCCAACCATCCTTGGAGTATTGTATCATCACAGGGGTAAGGCTTGATAAATCTGTCTTGTGTTTAGTGATTTCTGTGATCTTTAAACAATGAGAGAAGTAACTTACGGTCGATCATGGTGAAGGTGCTGTTCTGGACGGCTGCACCTTTCTTGTCTCCAGAGATCACTGTAACGGAGATTGTGTAGTTCCTGAAAGGCTCCAGCTTGTCAAAGTGCTGAAATTGGGTATTAGCACTCAGTGTGTAATTGTACACAGGCACTTTCGAGCCTTGCCTCCTGCATTCCATGAAGTAAGAGCTGTAATCAGATGCTGGAGGCTTCCAGGAGCATGAGAGAGACTTCGAGCTCAGGGGATGACAGTGGAAACTCTGGACTGGTCCTGGAGCTGAAGGGGGGAGGAAGATATGAGTTTTTCAACAGCTAATTTATTATTCAGTATAAAAATATTTAAGTGTGTGTTTAGCCAGACTCTTAATGATCTGTGCTTGTGACACTTTGCAGTAGTTTGAGGAAACAATTTAACCTTTTTACTTCACATCTCAAATGCATTCAATTAAAGGTGCAAGTCATGCAAGTCATTTTTTTTATTGCTTACATGTACAAATAACCTGGAAAATATGTTTATGTTTAAGTTGAGGCCTCAGCACAAGTGTATTAAGTAGCTGAGAAACCCCGTTTGGAAAACTAACAGACACTAGACTCTATGGGCCCCTGTAGATCCTGGGGGTGGAGCTTCATGAAGATGGGTGGGAATGGTAGGGTGGGCTCAATGGAAAAAAAAAATATCCTGTCCTTCTCTCAAACAGTGAAACACTGAAAAATCCAAATACAAAAATGATAAAGTGCTTAGGCAATTATTTTACTCTGTCAGTTTGTTCCAGCAAATTCAGGATTTTTTGTATTACACGTAGGCCACATAATATCCAATGGTGGTGCAGTGTGCAAGTGTTTAGCTTCACAAACGGACATGGACTCTCTCCATGCACTTGATTAATATGAGCTGCTCTTAATCTATCTTCAGCACCTTGCTGCAGTAAGGAGTGTAAGGAGGGGAATAATTAAGGAGTGGCAATTTGTTCTCACACAGAGTGAGCCATCGTTGTTCAATCATCTACTTAAAACACTTCATTAAACTCAAGAGTTCTTTGTGCTCCTTTCCAAGGAAGAGCATCACAGAAAAAAGAAAAGAAAAAAAAAAAACATTGGAAAGAGTGGGCACCAACCAAAACCAGGAAGGATAAAGAAGAAAAGACGAATGGCTTGAAACTGTCTAGTTGAGTCCATTTGCATCTCTGAAGCAAAATTACCCGAATGAGAATATTAATTCGGCGAGGGCTTCGGATCAATGGTCCGCTCCTTGGCCCAGGGGATGCAGACGATTGATAACGGCTCAGACTAGTGGAAGCACAGCGGTCTCTCATGAATACATGCTTCAGTCTCTCAAGAGTCTGAGGACTGGAGCCCCATAATGGCTGTCTGCTATCAACTCATCAGTCAAATCAGTTCAGTCAGTAGGAGCGATATGCTTTGAGTGCGGCACCAAACAATGAGAGCAGAACCAAAAAACTCTCCATGACTCTTCATCAGCAAATGACAGTAATCGTCTTTTTACAACGCTGTAATGAATAATTCAAAAATCATGCATCATTGTGAATAAAGAAGGAAGGAACTTGTTGAACAAATGGCTTTCATAATGGAGTCTAATGTCTATACATCACACATGTGCAATTTCAATATACAACAAGAGCAATGACAATCTGTGCCTCATCAAGCTAAATCATAGTTTTAATACTCTAATTCACTCTAAATCAATACGTTCAACAGGTAGTTTACCAGCAAAACATGTCACTAATGTTATGTTGCTAATTTAACCTATTAGACTACAATCTAAAAATGGACTCTGAGTGTGCTGTTTCCTCCACAGAGCTGAAGCATTGAGGATCTGCTGTACTGAATAAAACATGAACTATTCTGACAACAGTATGTTCCTTCATTTTGGGCCAACACACAAACGAGGTGCTATCCAGCACCAGCTGCCCACCACAGACGGCAGCCTGATTTCTGTTCCTTAAACAAAACTTCTCAGCAAGTAAGAAATGCATAACATCTTTCGGAAAACTAGGACAGGGCTGCTGGACCCTGATCACTAATTCTGTTTCTTGGGCTTGAACTTATCGTGTTCCAACTGCAATTCTCCAGAGCTGGACAGAATCTATTAAGAACATCACAAAACTCTCTCTCACACACACACACACACACACACACACACCACACACAGTTTAACTAGGACCTTCAACTGTTACTGTAGATAAAATAACCATAACCCAAAGAAACTATGTTTGTGTGTTCATTTATTTATTTATTTAAAGCTGTATTTTAGTTTAAATAATAATAATAAATAAATAAATAAATAATTTTTAAAAAAGTTTAATTTGTGAAGACATTTGACACTAACCTATCGTTATGATGATTTGTGTTTGGTCCTAACAAAGTAATAAATTCACATGAACACGAACACACACACACACACACACACGTTTGTCTTACTGTCTTTATGAGGACCTTCCATTGACATACTGCAGCTAATTAATGCCATAGTACAGCTAAATTTAATCCTTACCTTACTCTCAGTAACCAAAAGGCTATTTTATGGCTATTTTTGATTTTTTAAAAACTACCTCCAGTTTTTGTATTTAAAAAAAAAAAAAAAAAAAGATGTTTGTCTTGTGGGGACCAGCCAAATATCCCCACAAGTTCAGAACAGTCACTATGCTTATGGGGACATTCAGTCCCCACGAAGCTGTAAATGCTGATTTATAAATATAAAGTTCTACATTATTTGGGTCAGCTGTATTGGAAATTGTACACTGTAAAACCCAGGAACCCACTTTAGACTTTTTTCTGCTTTAGAATGAACCACAAACGAGATTCCTCAAAGCAGCTTTCCTTAAACTGACCTAAATTTTAATGGTCTTCACCTTTTGGCAATGACTGCCAACTTTACACTGACCCCATGTACGTTTTCCCAATTAAACTTGCCTTTTTGTGGCTGCACCTATGTGTAAGAAATCAGCCTCAGTAAAAATAAAGAAAAGCTGTATCATTATCTCCCAGCTCAGTGTGTATGTGGCTGAATGTGCACTCACCTGTGCGGATGGAGTGGTAAATAGCTGAGCTGTAGGCAACAGGCCCTGGTGTTCCCCCGCTCACAGTGGACAGGCTGATGTTATACAGCCGGCCAGGGTAAAGACCAGAAATGATGCGTCGCATTGGGTTTGGTTTGGACATGTACAGCACATCTCGTGGCAGCCATTTTACTTCAAAGTCATCATAGTTGCCCTTAGCAGGAGCATGCCAGATCACCTCCACCGTGCCAACAGGGCCAACATCTTTAATGGTCAGAGTCGTGGGTGGCTCAGGAACTGGAAAGAAATAAAGAGAATCTTTAAAAGTGAAATCACTAAACAAATACACACTTCTTTGACTTACATAATACAGTGTATACACTTTATGGCCAAAATTATGCCGGCACCCATATGTGGTTCTTCCTCAAACTGTTGCCACAAAATTGGAATTACAATTTCCCTTCGCTGGAACTAAGAGGCCCAAATCTGTTCCAGCATGACAATGCACCTGTGTACAAAGCGAGCTCCATGAAGACATGGTGTGTTAAGGTTGGAGTGGGAAGAACTCGAGTGTCCTGCACAGAGTCCTGACCTCAACCCCACTGAACACCTTTGGGATGGACTGGAACACCGACTGCACCCCAGACCTCCTCCTCAACATCAGTGCCTGATCTCACTAATGCTCTTATAGCTGAATGATCACAAATCCCCACAACCACACTCCAAAATCTAGTGGAAAGCCTTCCCAGAATAGTGGAGGTTATTATAACAGAAAAGAGGGGAATAAATCTGGAATGGGATGTTCAACACACACATATGAGCATGATGGTCTGCAAAAATTTACTCATGTAGTGTAAGTGCCCTGGGTGCAGATTCTAGAGTTTGCTTATTTTTAGTCTAGAAGCTGATTACTATGTTAAAAGACCTTCATGTTGAAATATTGCCTAAAAAATATTCTAAAAATATTTTAACTTAGCCAGGTAAACTTTATTCTTGCAGCTAATCAGAAGGATTTTATTAGAAGTTCGCCAGACTTACTTCTAGTTATACTCTTATGAGCTAACTCAAGGCCCAGTACACTGAGCTCATTTTGAAGCGTCTTTGTGAAATGAAAATTTGAAATGTTATTTCAATGTGTGTAATTTAGAAACAAAAACCTTCAGAGATGTGCAGTTTGTTGTTTATGTGAATAATTTAAATTATTTAAAATACTTATGCCCCAGAGTGCCTCATTTTTTTAAGTGATTTTTTTTTTTTTTTTTACTTGGTGAGTGCCATGCAGAATTGACACAAACTGAGTCAGAGCACAACAATTACAGTAAAACAGGTCAGGGCTACTGTGTATGTTTACCTTCTGATTTCTGTCCCTTTTTTTAATATTATCTGCATGTTGCATGAGACATCTGATATATTCTATCAAATAACTAAATTTAAAATAAATAAATTTAAAAAAATCACAAGTGTAGTTAGCAAACGTGTTTAAAGTATGTGAGGATTTTCAGTTTCATTTTAATGCTTTTACTGCTTAAAAATCAATTCCATTTTAGCTAAAATATGTATTCTTTATTTTTATGTATGTTCACATATCTTAATGATAAATAGTGTTTAATAAAGCTGTTTGTAGCTGATAATTTGCACCTCCTAACTGTACTCCGTCAATCCATCTATCTAGTGTAAGGGTGAACATGTATAGCATATGTTGTAAATAATAAATACAGAAATAAGTATATGTAGTTTTACATTCCTGACCATTCAGACTGTATACACATAATCTTCCACAAAATATGTCCAGCAAAACAAAACTAAACAAAAATCAAACTATACTCCTTCTAAGATGTCCACATTAATAGTGAAACATCAGACAAACACCTAAATATTCCATTATGAATTTCTCTTTCTTCTTTGCATAAAACATGCTCATGTGAATGGCAGCCATTTTGGATAAATGTAGCTAGAGCTCAGCTGGATTATTCCAGTTTGTCATTGTCAGGTATCTGTTTTATTTAGATAAATTTATGTTTTAATATTCTACAGTTTAATATGTTTGTGTGTTTTGTCGGTAACACTAGACTCATAACTTCCACACTTTCATTAGTAAACACAAACACATCCTGTTGTAGACTTTTGGATTTCAGGCCTATGGGTTTTCTAGGCAGCGTGTGTACTGCGGATGATGTTTATACAGACCTGTGCGCCCTACTACAGACACAGTGCTTGTAAGCTCTCCACTCCAGCTGCGCACCACAGCAGTGTATAAGCGACCAGGCAGAAGGTTTGTGAAGATTGTGTGAGTGTGTTCGGGTCCCAGTCTCTGTTCCGGCTGATCCGAGCCCTCCAGAGAAATGATGTATCCACTCAGACTCCCAGGAGCACGTCTCCAGCTCAGCAACAGACTGTCTGTGTGACCCTCATGATCAATCTGCAAGTCTCGAGCTGGGGCAGGGACTGAGAGAGAGAGAGAGAGTGAGTGTGAGAGTGTGAGAGAGAGTAACATTGCCAGCATTGAATGATGACTTCTGACTCTCTTAACCCTATTAATTCTTGAGGTCACACAAGGAGAATAGACTCAGATGCAAATGCAGTTCACAGCTTTAATGAAGCCAATTGCAGAGGTATCCAAAACAGCAGGCATGATCAAAATCAAAACACAGGCACAGTTCAGCCAATGAGCAAACGACATGGACCAGGCAAAACAAACTTGTGAAACCAAAAACAGGCAATAATCCCAAAACCAGAATAACAATAAGCACAAGCAAACAACTTGGTAACGTCAGCTGTGGAACAAACTGAGCAATATTTTTACAGAGATCTGATAAGTGAAAGCCTCTTGCATAGTGTGTGTATGTGATTAGAAACATGTGTGCATGATTAGAACTCAGGTGAGTGTGAACGTGCCGGTGGGGTGTGTTGCTGGGAATTGTAGTCCGTGGCGGCCATGTCTGTAGGCTGTGGTGTGTTCTGGGAAGTGGAGTTTGTGGTATACACGGACCTGACATTAATCTTGTGTCTAATTACTCTAAAGAATTAATAGTGATGACCACCTGTCGCTAACCTGCATGCTTTTTTCACTTGTTAAAGGAACGTGGGAAACTGCTCCTGTATGGCGATCATAAATCAAAATACATTTTCAAATAATTATCAAAGGCACTATATAACACAAAAGATAATGGCGAAAGAAAATACAGGAAAGTAAATAGTTTAGGGGTAATGACATGCTGTTAATTTGCATTTAGATAGTGTTTACTGAGCTATGAAATTAAAAACGTGTAATGTCTCGACTCTGGGAGTATAGCAGAGGAGAAGTGCAATTGTTTATGAGTGACAGACTAATCCATCACACAGACTCATCAAATTTATCTCACTTACACTCCAGTCCTTCCACTGGCTTTGAGTACATTTTAGAATTGATTTCAGTGTCAGCTCAGCAAGCAGAAACTTCTTCTTGATGAGAGAGGTCAGAGGAGAATGGCCAGACTGGTTCTGGACAGTTGAAAATTGGAAAAAGATCGCCTGGTCTTTTTAATAAAAATCAGTTTTGGGGCCTGCTGTAGCGTCAGATTCCTGTTCTTAGCTGTCTGGAGTAGAACCCGATGTGATCCTCTGCTGTTATAGCTCTTCCACCTCAAAGTTCAATATGCTGTGCCTTGTGAGATGCTTTTCCAATCACTACGATTGTAAAAAGTGGTTATTTGAGTTATCATAGCCTTCCTGTCAGCTTGAACCCGTCTAGCCATTTTCATATGACCTCTCTCATCAACAAGGCATTTCCTTCCATAGACCTGGATGTTTCTCACCATTCTGTGTAAACTCTGGAGACAATCGTGTATAAAAATCCCAGGAGAACATGAAACACTAACATTTTTTTTCCCATTCTGGTGTTTGAGATGAATATTAACTGAAGCTCTTGAACTGTGTCTGCATCTCTTTATGCACCTCAGTAGAGATAAAGCCTCTCACCTGTGCGCGCCCACAGAGAAGACTCGCTGCTCATTCCTCTGCTCCTGCTTATCACCACCAGCTTGTAAAGTGTCCCAGGAAGCAGGTGAGGGAAAATGCAGCTTCTCTCTTTTGCCCCCACTTTCTTGTGTTCTTGGAGAATATTGTCCGGGCTGTACAGGTGGAGGTCGTAGTGGTCCACCCAGCCTTCAGACACATTCCAGCCGAATGAGAGCTCAGCGGTGCTGTTTGAAAGCAGATGGAGACCTTTCACAGCTGCCGGGCCTGGTGGAAAAAAACCATAAGTATCTGTTTAGTCCAGTAACATGCTTATGTAGAAGCCTATTCTCTACTGTCATAAGGCAGAAGAAAAGCCCTGGGATATCTACTGCTAAGTGGCAAACGTAACCTGAAGGTTAAATATCTACCTTCAAGACAAGCAAACATGCATGTTATATGAATCTTACGTGTTTGCCCTTTTGCTGTGACGTCCTTGCTGTGAGAAGTGTTGCTGAAGGTCTTAAGATGCACAGTGTAGATTCGTCCTGGGACCAAACCCTCAAACAGGTAATGTGTGATGCCTGCAGGCACTGAAACATTGGCTACCGTGGCTTCATCCTCATCCAACAGCTGAACACTGTAACCATCGTACACACCCATTGGCGCATCCCAGCTAACAGCAAGGCTGTGTGTGGTGTGTTCACTGTCAGCCTGGAGGCCCTTCACTGGCGAAGGAACTGAAAAACCACAGACAAGTGCAAGAGATAAACACTTGGCTTGATAATTTTTGATATTTTCATAAGCTTTTACATTGTTTTACATTATTATTACAATGCTTTATTAAAAAAAGAGTTGAACCTGGTGTTTAGAGCTCCTTTTTTTTAGTACCATGTGATGTGATTTTAAATTTGAGGAACATGATACTAATGGTACTTGGGACAGGTCCACTATCAGAGACATGCCCACTGTGGAAAAATATATTGAGGTGATAACATGGCAGTCAGCCTTGCCAAATCTTCTGTGACCACATCCAACATGCACTTTTTTAAAAAAAAAAATGCTATAAAAGACATTGGAGAGACATAAAAATAGTTGTTTTGTGGCACTGCTGTAAAGAACCTCTTAATTTTAAAGGCCGTACCCAGTTTTAATGTTTAGATGCATCTACAGATTCACAGATTTGCTTCTACAGCTCTACAGATTCGCTTCTTTCAGGTCTTTTAGTTTATGTTTGGAATTTAAAACAGCCTTCAGAATATCTCCAAAACCAGTAGCTATGGTTCACAAAAGTTAAGCTGCTTTCCACAGGAAATCTGTTGTGTTTCCAGGATCTTGATCACTGTTCTGAACTGATCGATATACTGCTGAGGTAGCAACAAGAGAATATAATCAGAAAAGTGCCAGCCAAACATATAAAGTGATAAATGAGCTCAGGACCAGAGAGACTAACACATTAATTAAGATGTGTTTAATAAGTGAAATCACCAAACTGTAAAGAATTCTTGCCCTCCAGGACTGGAATTAATCCCCTGACCTAGAGAATGCAGCATTAAGATACAGAATTGGACTAAGAATCCACCTTTGAGGAAACATCTACATGTCTGTACCTTGAGGAACAGTCACAGAAACCAATTTTTCTTTTTCTTTTTAATAAATCTACTTTCACCAGGCTATGTTCTTTTATCCACCTCAGGCAAGCATTTTGATGTTTATTATCGTTCAGAGTTTTTTTTTAGAGACCCCATTCCTCACACTGTCCCTCACAGACACAGGATTTATTACATCTCACCTGTGCGTCCGCTGACGGTGCTGTCGTTAGTCAGTGCTCCACTCACTGTCTGTACTCTAACTGTGTACAGCTGCCCAGGTACGAGATCTTCAAAGTCTGTCCTGTTGTTCTGCTTAGGGACACGTCGGTTGATCTCGACCTGTGCGTTCTGGAGCAGGAAGACCGTGTAGAAGTCCACGTCTCCTGCGCCGGCACTCCAGGAAGCCCTGAGACTGCCACTGAGTGTCCCAGGGAGGAGCTGGAGGTTCTTAACCTGACTAGGTGCTGTAGAGGAGGATGGAAAAAATATACATAAAGTTTTGAATAAAGTGCAACCATGCTGTTCATGACAAAGTGAGCCAGATAATTTTGCTTCTTTCTAGAAATAAATGCATAAAATGAGCAAAATTAGCTACTTCAAGCCAGAAATTTGTAAAAAAAAAAAAAAAAATGTCTAGAAAAAGGTTTAATCATGGTATGATTTGTATAGTTATACAGTGGGGTCCAAAAGTCTGAAACCACATTGAAAATCTGGGATTAATTTTGTTTCCTTTTAAAATATGAATAACCAGAATGTTTTAGAATTTTGAAATATTTAAAACAAAGAAAGCAAATGTTCAATATTGAATATTTAATAGCACGTGTTCAGGCAACACTCTGATGGATTTGATCTAAAATGGATCATAAGGTTTTACACAAACTTGTGGAGTCCATGCCAGCTCGAGTGCACACTCATTAAAGCAAAAAGGGGACGTAGTAAATACTAAGAAACTCTGAAATTCATGTAAATATTCTAAGGATTCTACTTTTCACTCAAGTTGTTGTCAATAATACAATCTGTAATGAAAATTGTTGGATTAAATTAGAAAAGAATGCAAAATAGAAGCCCTATTTTTCACTAGTGCTCTCAGACTTTTGGACCCCACTGTATACTGTATATATACACATGTGATATGAAGTGTACATTTTTGTACATATTCTACATATTTTTACACTGATTTTGGTGAACGGAGAATTTCTGATACTGAAATCACTCACAAGTTGTTTTGATGCAGAAATAATGATAGCTGTCCACAAACAATGGTGCATTTGGGAAATAATAATATACAACTTCACCAGTAATTTTATATTAAATTAAGGTTTATAATTTAATTTACAATCTCTATATTGGATGTGGACATGTCTCTTACCGGTGCGGCCCTCTATGCGCTGGGCCTGTAGGTACAACCCGCTGATGGTGGAGACCACAATCTTGTAGAGAAAGCCTGGGGTGAGTGGAGAGAAGCAGTACTCTTGCGCTGTGTTGTTAAGACTCATGGCTGGGAAAACTTTTGTGTCGTTGTAGAGGATTTGGAGCTCGTAGTGATCCACGTCTCCTGGTGCAGAGTTCCAGCTCACACACAGATGAGTGGTTCCTTTCTGGGACAGGGCCAGCGAACGTACTGCAGCGGGAACTGCATAGCATACAGTGCTAATATTAGTTTTAGTCATGTTTTATTTACCTATATACAGTATATTTATACAGTGGGATGAAACAGCATACATCCATGTATGAAATATAATAAAATACCAATGGTAAGACAAGAGCAATGTTAAAAACTACATTTCCAGTGTAGAGCAGATGCACAGCCATGAGGACTACTAACCTTACTGCTAGCTTTTTTTTTTTTGCTCTGTGGATACATACAGTGATATTCAGACACTGAATCATCATTAATAATTATTAGATATGCTCAGGAATGAAATTGTAAATACAACTTGGAAACCCCGAGATCTTCCAGTGAATCATTTTGTACAGGTTGTGCAGTGTACATAAAGGAGCTAGTTTGTTCCTGGTTAAGAGATACAACAGCTCGACCTGGTTCTTTATAATGTGCCATAAATCTGAAAGAAATAATCTGCTTCTTATTTATAATTGATGCAGAGGCACATCAATACATGTCCTAGCAGAAACATTACATGCTGTACCACAAGAGGGCTCTGTTATGCAGTTTACATTAACAAGTGGTGGATAGACGGCAGAATGGAGGGATGGGTGGATCTATAGATGGATTGATGAATAGATGGACAGATGGACGGACAGCTCAATGGTTGGGTGGACGAATGGATGACTCAATGGATGGATGGACATATGGATGAATGGATAGAAGGAATGCTGGATAGATGGATTAATGAATGGAGAGATGAACAAATGGATGGATGGGTGGCTGCATGGATTGATAGATGGATGGCCAGAAGGATGGATCGATGGTCAGATGGATGGTTGAATGGCCAGATGGATGGATGAATTGATGGCTAAATGGATGGATAGATGGATAAATGGCCAGATGGGTGGATGAATGACCAGATGGCTGGATAGATGGATGGATGAATTGATAGCTAAATGGATGGATGGATGGATGGATGAATAGCCAGATGGATGGATGGATGAATTGATGGCTAAATGGATTGACGGATGGATGGATGTGTCACTTACATGTACGTCCTTCAGTGGAAATCCTGGACTCGTACTCTCCACTCCAGGTGCTGACAGTGAGCCTGTAGAGTCGACCAGGCACCAGATTACTAAACACACACTCGTTCCGGCTCCTCTCCACTGTCTGGTTCTGAAGGAGTGTGTTGTTGTGCAGGATTGCTACGTTGTAATAGTCATAATCTCCAGCTGCATGGTTCCAGTACACCTTCAGGACATTTTCTCGGGCTAAATGGATGGCATTGGGGTTCTGCACTGCAGACGGTTCTGGATGGGGGAGGAGATTGATTAAAATGGATGAAAATTTTAAAGGATATTGGTTATAATTATAAAGCACTAATAAATGACCTATTTTTTATTGCTTAATCAGTGGAACTTGATCAGTGAAAATATGTCTCAATTTTTATAATTTTATTTTGATAATTTGCTACCAGTTAGAGACAAAATGATGCCAGATATTTGGCTTAAAGTGTATACATCTTTATTTAAAACCTCTATTTAACTTGTCACAATTATGATACCACTGATTCATGCAAAAATGATATCTTAGCAAATACAAATATAAGATTATTAAGCAAATTTCTAGAAATGTTTACAGATTTTTAAGCATGATACTGCCTAGTTTGTTGACAGATAGTTTTGCTTATTTTAAATGTTTAATTCTATAAACGAGCAAAAATATCTGCCTGTAGAATAAGGCAATTTCAAGCTTAAAATGAGGAAAACTATGTAGAAATAGGCGTAATAATAATAATAATAATAATAATAATAATAATAATTTTGTTTTGTTGTTAATTTGTTTTATATTTGATATTTTTTCACTTGCTAAGTTTTTTTTTTTTTTTTGCATTGTGTCAGACCTGTTTATCTTCCCCTCTTTCCCTTTTTATTGTTGCTTGTTTTTTTATGAGTGCACGGCTGAAATTGTGTCCAAGTAAACTCACGTGTTCTTCCTTGGACGACAGTGGTGTTTTTGTAAAAGCCACTGCAGGCGCTAATGGAGATGGTATACAGTCGTCCCGGCACAAGGCTGCTGAATTCAGAGCTCAGTTTGGTCACAGTGAGCGTGTATACAATCCGCTCCCGGTCCTTCAGGTTGACCTCATAATTGTCCACATCTCCTGGCACAGCTTTCCATGAGACATTGAGGAAATCTGGACGTCCATCATTCGTGACCGTTACTTCAGCCACGGCTGCTGGCACTTAAAGACAAACAGGGGGATCTTTTGTACACTAATGTATCTTGATACAGTAAAAACAATTTAGCTTTTATGACCATTTACAGCATTTAATACATTTCACAGTTAGTTTGTTTCACCTGACTTTTAAGAGAATAATAATAGAATGTGAAGTTATATTGATAACATTGTTCTGTATACAATTATGTGACTTTCAGATTTGACAAAATTATTGAAATGTGTTGAAAACATGATAGCTTACTTTGTAGAGCTGAAAATGAGAGATTTTTTTTTTTTACCATTTTATCATATTTTGAAACTTTTCTAGCAGATTATTTGTGCACATTTATATCATTCCCTAAAACATCTAAATCATATCATTCCCTATATCACCCCTAAACTGAACTGCGCTTAATCTGCTGCATTCAGTGGAAAGTTGTCTGAAAGTTTCAGTTGTGTGCTCCATTGTTCAAGCCCTCGTTTTTGAGTTCATTAACTCTGGAAGTCCATAGCTGAAAATAGCCTCTCTGTTCCATGGGAAAACAGTTGGGTCCGGCCAGCAAGACTTTGATAACTCTTTGCCTTCTTCCTCTATGCAGAACTTCCTGAAATTCCTCAGATTCCCTTTGTATTGGAGCACTATTGTTTTACAGCGATGTTATCACATGATTAATTTCGTTCAGGCCAACCATTATTTTGTTTAAGTTCTTATAAGGGCAGACACGTAGCCTTACATAAAGAGTTTACACAGAGATAAAGTCTTCAATCTAAAGAGAAAAAAATCCCATCAGCTTTCCTTACATTCCCATAGTGAGACATTCAATCTACTGCTGTGATTTAGTCCATAGATTTTAAATGATGCCAGAAAATGCCTTTTTCAGGAGTTCGAATAGTGGAGCATCCAGATGTTTATTTTTGAACAATCTAGCTTAAAGATTAACCATATTCTTCACCTTTACTAGCTTTAAATATGCTAAACTGATAATAAATATTACTGTAGATGTTAGGAAGTGTTTATGCTGATCATGTTACAGATTACAGTGACTTTGGGAAATCTCTCTCTCTATCTACCAATTCTAAGGTACTTTTTATACAGAACCTTATTTGAGAACCTTTTTGGATGTTTTGGTAACACTTTACTACAAGGCCTACAAATAACACTAAACTAATGCTTACATGGTTAATGGTTAAAGTTGTTAATAATGTAAATAGTAATTATTAATACTGCAAATCATGGAATTAATTGAAAGAATTAACAAAGTTAACAAAATGTTAATACTTAGCGATTAGTATTATTAATGGTTATTCATATATAACTCATGGGCTGTTAATATATCCATTTCATTGTTTAGTATGATTGTGCATGTATTAATTCATTATTACAGAAGCATTCAGTGTTAAGTATTAATATATGCTTATTTGTGGACTTTATAGTAGTGTTATTGATGGTTCTTGTTCTTTATATACATAGATGCAAACAAAACACAGTGTTTTTATATTAACTTCGTACCTGTGTGGCAGTTGGCCTCAGCCTGTTTGGATCGTTGTTCACCACTGACTGTGCTAATCAGCAGTTTATAAAATGCTCCAGATTTGAGATGCGGGAGGTGGATAATGGTTGTGTTAGCTGGGATGGTGAGGTTATACACAGGCTCTTGGTTGTGTAGCAGCAGCACTTGATAGGAATCCAGATCTCCCTGAGGTCTGTCCCAGGTGGCACTGAGAGAGTCTGTGGTTCTCATATTGTTTAGCCTCAGGGAGGTCACTTCATGAGGCACTGGGGATAGAAAGATACAGACTTTTAACTCCTTTCAGTTACTGACTGTCTGAGATAGACAGATTTGCATCTCAAGACTCTCCCCCATCATACAGTTTCTACCTTCACTCCACTGGATCTGTGCATCAGGTTTAAAACACTGATGCTTGTCTACAAATCGTCCACCTAGCTGCAAATATTCATCATAACCTATTCTGTACAATATTCCCAGAGCCACAAGCATGGCTTGACTTGACCCAACTTCCCTCAAGACACAAAGAAGACATGTATCAAGGCTATTCTGTCCTGATGCCTAGGTGATGGAATAAACATCCTCTGGCTCTCTTCAGACGGCCTTCAGATGAAAACAGATGAAAACCAAGCACTAAATCTGTTTAACTTCTTCTTCTTATTATTATTATTATTAAATTCTGTACTCTCTACTTTGCTGTGCTAACTCTCACATGATGTCTCATGTAACAGGGTTTATCCTTATGCTATTCTTAGACCATCGTCTATTTGCATTAGTGTGAGGAGATGTTTTTCATGCAGTGTATAGTGTCTGTTAAATGCAAAGCCTTACATGTCCTTCCTGTCACTGCAGCAGAACTGCGGAGGTCTCCACTGGTGGTTATCACAACAATTTTATACAGACGGCCAGGCACGAGCACGTTAAATGTGCACTCTCTCATGTCCCGGGTTAGCCTTCGCGTCTGAATGGCAGTGGAACCAGTGGCATAGTAAAGTTCTACAGTGTAGCCGTCACGAGACCCTGAGCCAAAACTGTGGTTCCATAAAGCACTGAGGGACGTCTCATCTGCATGACGGATGTGTAGCTGTGACACAGGTGGTGGACCTGAGAGAGACAGAAGAAAAGCAGAAAATCTCTATAATTTCATGTTTATAAACTATTACAGGCTTGTACCTAGGTGACGCTTTGAAAAGACCGGAAAGTACAAAATACTTTTATTTTCATTCATTCCATTTTGTCTAGTGTCTATTTTTTCTTCACATTTACAATAGAGTCTGAATAAATTTCTAGCTGCTTGTGAGATCATTGCAAAAAATTATTTTAAATAATATTAAAATTATTTTACATATAAATAAAATGACAGTAAATGCCTGTCACATGCCAGTGCCTTCTGTATTGCTATAAAATCAATTCCAATCAAATGTGTACACTCCTAAATAGGGTTATTTTGTTATTTTCCAGTAATAACCAACACATTTTTTATATTGACTCAAATACTACTACTACTACTAATAATAATTGCAATGAAAGAGACAAGAATTATACATTCTATAACAACATTTAAACCGAGAAAGATTAAAATGGTAGCAAAAAAAAAACAATTAAAACAACTCATAAAATGAGAGAAAAAAGAATACAATTATAAGATAAAGTATTCCGATAAACTCAAAGGATAAAGATAATGAATAAAAATCAATCAGAAATAAATCAAAATTTGCAGTGGAATATAAAAAGTAGTAATCTAATCTTGTCTATTAATTATTTTATAAGTGATGGAATAAAAACAGTTCCTGGTCGTGCATCATGTTCATGGTGGTAGATTAGGTTGCATGGCTTTATTGTATATTTACACTAATAATAAAAGAATATTAAGTACCTATTTCTGCACGGCAGTAGACGGTGCTGCTCTGCCCTCTGCTCTCCACACTCACTGCTGCTTTATAAACTCTGCCAGGATGAAGATTTAACCCAGAAAATCTGAACTCTGTCGCAGCTTTATGTAGGGTTGTGTTAAGCAGCGCCTCGCTGCCATTAAAGAGCGTCACGCTGTAGCGTTCCCAGTGTCCTACAGGGGGCAGCCAGCTAATTTTCACGTCGCTGTACTTCGCAGGCTTCTCCATCTTCAGCTGAGAGACTTCGCCTGGAGCTGCAATTAACACGGAGAGAGACACAGTGAGATGTGCGACCAGTGCATCAGAATGAAACAGCACTCATTAAAGCTGATGACATGATGTGTACAGAGCACGCTTTTTTCCCCCTGGTAATGCGTCACTTCCCTTTCACACCCCTAAAAGGACAAATGCAGGGAGAAGTGACTGAATGTTGGGAAAACATGCATTTAAATCCTGAGAATAGCTCTATGGGTGGGAAACTACAGGCTTTCTCTCTCTCCCTGTCAATCAGAGGGACACTGGCCAATCACGGGTGTCTGTTATTTTATATATACAGCAGAGGACAGTTAGTGCTCTCCTCCAAACGTTTAGGAGCTCTATGACATTGAGTGAGTAGCAGTCAGCTACTGAAGCTGATGAAAGCATGTATTATGCATCGCTTTCCCAGTTGGTAGCTGTCATGTGATATGGTAGAGACGGCCAGTAGACATGAAATTTACGCTCAAAAGTAATTTGACTGAAAAGTAAATCAAAGGGTAAGGATAATACTTTATGGTAAATAATAACGAGATATACAAATATGTAAGAAACTGGGGAAAAAAGGGAGTATCCAAAACTCTAAAAAGAAAGTGTCACTAGTCCACAGTTATATCTGTGATACCTAAATATTTTTGTGTCTTTCTAAGGTCTTGTCTCTCATTTTTAAAATTTCTTTGTCACTGTTAAAGATCTCAGTTTGATACCAGTAAGCACCAATATTTTATCAACCTTATTTAAAATGATTAAAAAAAAACAGCTGGGGAAACCACTCTTGGAAATTGCTTGTAAAAAGGATAATTTCTCATGCTGTAGAACTAAAAAATGCATCGATATAACATTATAACATTTCTTGCAATATAACATTACTTGCAATGGCACTTCGGAGTTAACAGAATGGTTCTACATGGGTGTGTTTGAGCCCAAGACTGATTAAACCTAGTGAGGTAAAGTGTCATAGAAAACCAGTTACTCACTACAAACCGCTAGATGGTTTATCATTTTTTATTTTAGTGTCAAAATGCTAAAACATAAAGCCAGGAATTGTTTATTCACAGAAGAGCTGAACTTGGCTTGTCTTATCAGTTTCAGTCTTACATACCGGTTGTAGCAGTCACATTGACCTGGTTGCTGAGATCACCACTCCTGGTGTAGATCAAGGCCTGGTAGGTGCTGCCAGGTGTCAGACGGTCAAACTGAGCTTGGGTGGTGTTTGGGGACAGAATTTGCTCCTGCACAGCTGAATCAGAAGACAGTAGCTGGACCAGGTAACTGTCCACATCACCAGGCGCTTGATCCCAGGAGACCTGGAGGCTTGCCTGACTCCCATTGCTCTCCATATGTGCATTAAGGACCGTGCTTGGTACTGCAGGGTGAAGAACGCCAGATTGGATTTCATTTCAGAGGTTTGTCTTATAGTGAACTGGATTTGAATATATGAAACCTGCACTGAATCATCAGAAATGTGGGGAAAATACTTGAAGGCAAAAGTTTTCATTCTGAGTCTGAGACGGAAACAACTCCTTTCAATGCGTGATGTTTTGTTGCTACAATCAAAATGATTAAAGCTGTCGAGTCAAGTCCAATTCTGATTCCAAGTAATGGAAATCGATGGAGTCAAGAGTCGATTCTACACAACAAATTTCTCACTTCCAAAAACCAAAACTAGGGAACGACATTGAGCAAAATAAACAGTGCAATATTAAGTAAGAACATGGAATGGCTTGAACTGCTATCCATTTTAACACATACTGCTATTGTTACGCGTTTCACTGAGCCCAGGATCATTTATTTATTAACTGTATTTGATTTTTATTTTTTATTATTAGGATTTTTTTTACAGTACAGTACAGTATCACACTAGAGTTCTATACCCTTAGTACTCTGTCTCAACATTTGATTAACCCTTAACAAGCACATATGAATACATAAAAACTGTATGTACTGTATGTAGCTATGTAAACATACAAAACATATGCAGGTGTGCATGTGCATGCAGGTGCAGGCAAACTACAACATGTGGAATTCGAGTCCAAAGCTTTGGAGTCGACTCTCGATTCCCAAATGTTTAGAATTGAGGAACTGATTCTTTTTGGGATTGACTCCCAGCTCCCAGCGATTATGCATTGCTATAATATTATTATACCATATAATCAGTAATTCTGTTGCATCTCCATTTCAGAATATTTTTTCCTATAAGAGTAGTTGATAATATTTGAATGGGACCATACTGTACATATTGTCATTCTGCATATGCATTTCATTCCATTACTCGTTCTGTTGTGTGTTCTTTGGATAGTTAAGGATTCTTAGCTTCCTAAAGAGGTTCTACATGGACTAGACGAACCCTGTACTGTAAGGTTCTACATAAAACATTCAAGAGTTCCCCCAGAGAGACACACTAAAGAACTCTGTACGTTCCTTTAAGCTAGGCACACAACAACACAATTGGGTCACTTTTGCTTTTTGTACTAATAGCTCAATTTCCTTTCGTCTGTGCTTAAGTAGATCCGTGTCTGGGAAATAAAAAAGGCTGTTGACAGATGCCTTCAAGTGTACTTTCAGTGACACATGGTACCTACGGTACCGTTTGAATGTTTGGATTGTTTTAGTATGTTTACAGTCTGGTTTTGAATGTTCTGAAAGAGAGGAACTGGAGCTTGGGTTTGAGCACTGATTTTAATCTGGTGTGTGTGTGTGTGTGTGTTGGAGGTTTATACTGTGACGGTATGATTGACACAGTGCAGGGGGTGACATAACACATGAGGATGAAGGCCAAGCTTTCCCCTCACACAGCAGGAAAAAGAGACAGGGCGTTCACCCCACTGCCTGAAATATTGTGTAAAAGGTCACACACACTCACACACACACACACACACACACATATACACACAAGAATGAAGGAAGCAAAAACATCATCTCTCTTCACCCTGCAAGAGCCATGAGATGGACCTCATGTATTTGTAATGAATTCTAATGTTTGTAATTTGTAATGAATTTTAATGTTCACTTATGATAGAAGAGATCAGTACCTGTTTGTTCCTGCACCGACACGGCGTTTTGCATCCCTGCTGCCTCGGTGATGATGCTCATATTGTACACACGACCAGGAGTCAGGCCGTTCACCGTGTATGAAGTTGTAACGTTGTCCAACGTGGCGTTCCAGACAGAGCCCAGACCTGCGCTGTCTCGGAGAAGAATTCGAAATTGCTCTGTTCTCCCTGGGCCAGGCTTCCAGGACACACTCAGGCTATCCACATGTCTAAACATCTGAACACTTTGCACTGCTGAAGGTCCTGGACGACAAACACAGAATCAGAAGTGTCATAAACCACACTGTTTTCTGAGATTTATTTCCCAGCTTTTGTTGAACACAGGAGAGCATTCCTGAGTACTAGTGCTTGTTCCAACTCTAGTTTAGATGTGGCTCTCTCCATTATTTATACTCTCTCAGAAACATGGTACAAAAACCTCACCACTCCTTGTTGCTGGTGTGGTACCCTCACACCAGTACATCTTTTGTACCTCTTGTGTATTGTTTACCTAGAAATGTGCGTATAGTGCACCTTCACTCTATAAGAAAATTACGGTCCAATTATGCGCCTTAAATCTTTTTAAAGTTCCAATGTATACACATTTCCAAGTTAAAGATACACATTAAATGATAAACATGCACTTGTTTCTCTCCATTAACAACTTTGACTTTATTCAACATCATTTATTTAGATAAATCAATTAAAAAAAATTTAAACCTAATGAATATTCATAGTATGTAATGGCATTTTTCATTTTTTTATTACATTTCTTACTATGGTGGGAAAAAAATCACTTCAGCTCTATTACACAATGACTTCGAAGTGGCTCTCGACTGCACAGTTTTTGTGTAAGAGCATGCCAGGGCAGCCAGCGGGTGCGATGTGTGACCGAGATAAGATTGTTCTGGAGCATTTAAATAATGCCAACCCTGGCTGGATGCTGAGCCGCCCATGGAGAGCTCATTGTGGGAAAGTGAGTACCGGAAAGAGGACCTTTAGGGATGAAGGCCAAAGCTAGACAGCCGCTACCACCAAGCAGCTGCTTTTTCTGCAGCTCTTCCTCCCTGGTGGCTCATTGAAACTTAAATTGTATGAGTTTATTACAACAATGCTACTGTGTTATGACTTTTAAATAACTCTAGAGACTGCATGACATCTCTGTAGGCAGGAGGTTTAATCAAAACCAAGCAGCTAATGTAACGTAATATTGGATTTATACACCCTTAGAAAAAAATTTCTCAGTTCTCAATGAAGCCTTAAAGCTATAACCATAACCCTTGAGGAACCCTTTTTTCCTGAAAGGGTATGTACTAAGAATCATTTAGAATTTTATGAACATTACATTCATTTTCATGCTCAGTTATAACAATGTTAATAATTTTAGTAACCTTGGAGCAGTGCAATATACAGTATATGCAGCATGCTGTTACAGGAAATTAATCAGTGACAGGATGGTGGGATGCAGCTCGATGCTTTGATACCACAGCAAATTGTCGATGTTAACAATTTTTATTTATTAATGAAGGACACATTATATCTGTCTATAGTTACAGTACTGTGCAAAAGTCTTAGAGTCTTAGGCACATGCAAAGAAATGCTGTAAAGCAAAGATGCCTTCAAAAATAATGAAATTAAATGTTTCTACATTTAAAAAATACTATAAAGAGCAGTAAACAGTAATAAATGAAACAAATTCAATATTTGGTGTGACGAGCCTTCACTTTAAAAAAAAAAAAAATAGTAGTCTCAGGTACAATATGTGCAGTTTTATAAGGAAATGATCTGTAAGTGTTACTGAGCATCTTACAGAAGCAGCCACAGTTCTTCTTTGACTGTCACACTTGCTTCTTATTTCTGCAGCAAAACCCAGCAGCCTTCATTATGTTTTTTTGTCTGAAAAGTGTCTCTTATGTAATATGCTGCTTTCTTTACTGACATACAAACATTTTTCTGTAACATTTAATTTTGTGCTGGAAAACTAATGTTTGGAAATCTTTTTAAAAATAAAATGTTTTTATACTGAATCAATAATGTAGAAGTCATCAAATAAAAATCTATAACAAAATTTGTACTAAAAAAAAAATAGGGTGGCCAAGACTTTTGCACAGTACTGTATATTTGTGGAAGGTCCATGAGACAAGTTAGTTCTTTACATTATAGCAGCTATAAACAGTCATTCCCTCATCAGCCTCTCTTTTCTGACTGACCGTTACACCCGAGAGTCCTTCCACAAATGGTACATAAACATCACCATACCAACAATGAGACGTTTTTTTTTTTGTTGTTGTTGTTGTTAAACAACAGCATGTATTATCAGGCTTAGATTACATCGATCAGCCGCTATGTGAATGAGCTTTTACTACAGAAATGATAATGTATTAGCACGTTAATATAAACCTGTGATTTGCCTTACAGTTGGTACTTCAAGCAGAGCTGTTGTTCTAGAAACGTATTCGGAACTCACTGACCAATCGGATTCGAGTGCTGTGGTACAATTAAATACAACAACAACAGCAACAGCAACAACAATAACAATAACAACAGCAAAACCCTCATATAGAGTTTCACAAAGCTCGAATAAATTACTTTCATGAATTCCTCATCTACATTTTGTACTCCACACATTCGTACTAATTTGTTAACAATCTTTATGTGCTGAAAAACAAAAAATGATCATTAACCGATTGTTCACTCAAGCGAATGTTTCAGGTTTCTTGTTCTTGTACAAGAGCTTTTTCTGTCTCTTGTACATTCTTGGCTATAAAGCGCAGCAGTAAACTTGGTGTTATATTTTTAGCCTTTGGGAGTGCACCTTTAATGTACAAATATCACAGGGGTTTAGGTGATGGCATCACTGTGAGGGTCAAGAGCAGAGCTGCGCTGTTAACCCGATTAAACCTCCAACCAAAACAGAACGCAGCCCCCCTTCCCATTTCCTTTAGCACACAAGAACAATGGGGTGGGAAAGGGCAGGGGAGAGGAGAGGCCAGAACAGTCTGGAAATACTTCACGTTAGACTGCTGTTCTGGAGCCAAGCCAAACATCAGACACAATGTCACCTAAACACACACACACACACACACACGTCTTTATACCCGTCAATAAAACCAAGACTTTTGAAATATTCTTTACCAAATAAAAGCAATCCTAATGTCTGATCAAATGTAAATGCTATATCATTTATCATCCTCACTATAAAGGGATTGATAGGCACGACGTAGCCTGTTCTTGTAGGGAAAAAATACTGGTCTTTGTCCAAACGTAAATACTTTTGCCTATTTTAAGAATGTTATCAATGTCTTGACTTCAAATATCGCATATAGCATGTTTTACTGCTTAACACATAATTTAAAAAGATTACGCAGGACCACAATTTTTCAAAATGTACCACCGTCATTAATAATTGCTTGTGCTATGTTTAACAGCAATTATCCATGTCTTCTATGCCAGTGTGGAGAAATGTGGGTTCAGTTTATCATGCTAATGCTATGACAAATCTGAATTTTGGATAAAGTTCATTTCAGGTCCTGCCAAAACAGGTCTTGCTTAACATTGCTGGAGATTCACAAACAACCTCGATGCAAACATAATTGTGTGGGTTGAAATTACTGTATAGTTTCACCTCATCTTTTTTTTTTCATTTTTCAAACATTTCTCTTATGAACTTCTTACTGCTAATTTACTGATGTTAAGCTGAGCTAGCTTTCTTAGTTCCGCCTTCTATGATTTCATTAGTGCTTCAAAAATTCTTTGCCTAAACTTAACCATGACCCTAAATTTTACGCAATCAAATCTGTAGGAATATTTCAACGTGTTTGATGTCTCAGCACATAGATAATGGGTTATGAACTAATTCACCTCTAAATTACAGTAAACTCAGACTTTCTGTAAGTTTTTGTTTGTGTATCATTGGTTTTTTACTTGTCACAACACCAACATACCAAAACGTAGACAATCTAAAATATGAATTGAATAGCCTATTAGCTATACAAGGTCATCCACATCTATCCATAAGGCTTCAGAACCACTTTTCCATCTTATAATACAGCCTTGATTTAGTGCTTTAAATATGTCTCAGAGGACAATAAGTAAATTGTCTGACTCATAGAAATATTTCCACTCAGCATTCAAAACTTCAGCTTTCATTACATTCCTTACTGTGATCATAGAAACGTCATTTATTCAGTTACCAAACTGAAATAGTAGAAAATAGCTTTTACATGCATAAACCAGATAAACCAGAAACATGTTGCACTGAGAGTGGGAAATAATCTAGAGAGCAAAACAAATTACAAGCATAATATATAATGTTAAATTACAGTTATGGTCTCGAGTGATTTGGTCGTGATGTCATATTTCAACATCTTGAAGTGTGGACACAGTGCATGAAAGGGTTAACGTTAAACCAGCACAGGTGAAGAAAATGCCCATTATGCACCGGGGATGTAAATCTAAGAAGCACTCATGCAAGTCACAGAAAGTATGTCACTTACTTGTGGGAAGGGACACATTGTATTGATTACTATCTGTCTTCGATATTATAGTCAGGTGGTACCATGTTCCAGGGTCCAAATTCACAAGTTTACATTTAGTCATTTCCCAATTTTCTTGATCTTGATCACAGTCTGTTGAGTTCTCAGGCCTGTCCGCAATATTCACTCTGAATTGGCAATCCACATCTGAGTTGTTCAGTGTGAGCTGTATAGAATCGGTGCGGATTTGGAAGGTCTTGAGAACTTTAATGCTACATTGCTGAGTATCGGCCAGCAGCACACCCTGAAAAATAAATTAATTAATTAATTAATAAATGAATAAATAATCGTCATCATCATCGCTGTTGTCATCATCATCATCATCAACATCATTGTTTCAGTATGTAATTTTTATGACATCATTGTTTCAGTATGTAATTTTTATGGCTAATTCAGATAATTAGCCATAATGATCTGGAATTACACTTAATGTGCTGAACTTTTGTTTCAGACTAGATTTTGTGACCTTTTTTTTTAGCCCAGCCAATTATGAAATGCGTAAATATTTAAGGACAATCTTATCTGGAAATTAATTCAAAATTACTCACCATAACTCCACATGCTACCCAGATGGCTACAGAAACAGCTTCAGGTCTCAGCATTTTCGATTGTCAGGTTATTAGATGATTTTAGTTAATAAATAGAACTTCAATTTGAAGAGACACTTGAAAACATAATCCAAAGGATTTGGAAATGAGTGGAAATGTAATCTCCCCATGCGTTGGATATATTTGTTTAAAAGAGATTTTTCCAAAAGTTCATCAGATCCACTTGGGCCTCTGTCGGAGCCTCTCACACTCATCGGCTAATGGTAATCAAAAATGCGTGTGAGTAAACCATTCAGTCTCTAGCGGATTTCCTCAATCAGGATCGGTCTTAAGTTCAAATTCAGTGGCCAAGTAAAACAATGACAATAAGTGAGGCGTTGTCTCTCTGATACTTCAGGATACTTCTTTCCTAAAATCCAAAGCTTCTTTCAGGCTTGATTTAGCTCTTTTCTTTAACATAAATGCTGGACTAGGATTTTTCCCCCTTTTATTAGATGTCTGACAAATGTTAAGCCATGAGCTGCTTTTGTTGTTTGAAGCCTTTTAGGCAGCCCACCCCTTTTCCTTCCTGTATACCCCACAGAGCAGCCAGTCAGTTAAAGCCACACTAATTTTCACACCATATCCACTGTTTAAAGCAGGTTCATGGCTATTTCGCTTCACTTCCTTCTATTATACACCATAAAATACTTTGTTGACATAAGTTCTGTGTATCTTTAAGGACTCTCACTTTTTTACACACCTAAATAGATAAGTCCTGGTGATAAAACCAAATAACAAGAAAGATATCCCAGGTTTTAGTTATGAGGTGAAATGCGAGTTACCTTTTGTGATCTTTAGTGATATATTCATATATATATATATATATATAACACAGAGGAGGGAAATTGCACAGGTACAGCCAGGGAGTTCTCTAACAGAGAACAATATGTTGGGCGTGCAATATCTTAGTGTGGTATATCTAGGCAGTGACTGACTCCTAACAGTGGAAATGACTAAATCAAATGAGTAACCGCTACTCAAATGTGTTTGGCATATTTTTTATTTAACTAAATTATGTTATGAGAACTCAGTAACTGAACATTGTTTGGAAAACACGATCTGATTGAGTTACTTCATTTCATTTTAATATTCGTCATAGTTTGAACCATGACCGAACCTTCTTCTTTCAAACTTCTCAACACAAAAATCCTTTTTGGTGTTTTCTTTCACTTAACTTCTGTTCACTTTGTTAATAAATAGTGAAAATTATAGGCCAGAGGTATTCCGTTAAAAATTCCTTTCTTATAATCCGGATAGATGACTATCATGACTGAATCTCAACAGCAGTTATCTTTAATGCTTGAACATTAAAGATTACTTCTTGCCTTTTCATCAGATAAAATAAGAGACAGTGGGTAGCGTTGCTGCCTCGTTGCTCCAGGGTTCTGGGTTCAAGTCTGGTGTCAGGTGACCGTCTGTGTGGAGTTGCACATGTTCTCCGTATCTGCACCAGTGAGCTATTTTATTTTTAACATAGCTTTATAAGAAAGAGCATTTCATAATGGACTTAATTAGTTCTTTAAATTTACCTTTTTGGATTTAAAGAAAATGTAACAAGAGTAAGTCAAAAAACTAAAAGTGGATAGAGATAGTCTACACACCCATGTTAAAATTGTAGCTTTTTGTGATGTAAAAATGAGACCAAGATAAATCACACTGGATCTTTTTCCACCTTTAACGTGATATAGCAACCAACAAATAGAAATGTTTTGGGGGAAAGAAAAAGAAAACTTACAATAACCTGGTTGCATAAATGTTCACACCCTTATATAATGGGTCATGTGACTGTGCTCAGAATGAATAGATCACATTCAAATTCATTTTCAAAAGTAATCTAAAAGTAACACCTGTCATTAAGGAAGTGATTCTGATTAACCCCAAAAAAGATCAGTTGTTTCTGTAGAATTTTCATCATCTTAGTTTCATCCGACTGCTGAACCCATGGTTTGCAAAGAGCTTACAAAGCATGTACAGGCGTGTACATGTTGAATGGTATTGATCAGGAGAAGGGTACAAAAAAAATTCCAAAACATTAGAAGTACCATGGAACACTGTGAAGGCCAGTAGAGGAAACGGGGCACAACCGTGACATTACCATGAACAGGACGTCCCTCCAAAATTGACAAAAGGACAATAAGAAAACTTATCAGGGAGGCTGTTAAGATACCTACAGCAACGTTAAAGGAGCTGCAGGAATATCACCACACCCTTGGTGAAACATGGTGATGGCAGCATCATGCTATGGTGCTGTTTATCTTCAGCTTGGACTGGAGCTCTAGTCAAGGTAGAAGGAATCATGGATAACTCCAAATACCAATGTATTTTGGCGCAGAACCTGCAGGCGTCTGTTAGACAGCTGAAGGTGAAGATGAAGAAAAGTGTCACCATCCAGCACGATAACGACCCAAAGCACAAATCTAAGTTAACAGAGGAATGGCTTCATAAGAAGAGGATCAGCGTTTTGACTTGAAGAGGGCTGATCTCCTAGGATAGGATTTGCATTTGCAGTGGAATAACATTAACAAATTAAGATGTGCGAAGCTGGTAGACTCTTACCCAAAAACACTGAGTGCTGCATTACAAGCAAAAGGAGCTTTAACAAAGTATTAGTTAAGGGGTGTGCACAGTTTTTCTTTTTCTTTCCTAGAAAGCTTCTATTTGTTAAATTCTGTTGGTTGCTATATCACATTAAAGGTAGGAAAAGATCTGATATGATTTATACTGGTTTCTTTTTTTACATCACAAAAACCTGCAACTTTAACAGGGGTGTGTAGACTTTTTATATCCACTGTAAATGCTTTAAGGCAATCTGTTTACTTAATTGATTTGAGTAAACTTTACTTGGCAGGTTTCACAGTGGAAAATTCAAATGTGTTCTCACTGTTCACTTTGTGTATTACTGCACAAAACGTACAGCTTGCCTCGCTACACATGAGCATGGCAAACAAAAACAAAACAATGACAAAATCACTTGGTATGATCGGTTTATTGGCTGTAAAGACCACAGAGTCACAGAGTTAGGTATATTATTACCAGTTAGAGGACAGTCTGAGTTGGCAATAATTGCCAGTTCTATACACAAGAACACATTTCTAAACATTACAGGCTCTCTATAGAGATAAAAGAGGACTCATAGTGTGAACGTACAGTACGTAGTACCTCAACATTAGATATTATGGCTTGAAACACGACATAGTCTTGTGTTTTCATTAACAGTATGTTTTAGTTTAGAATAACGTCTTGTTTGTCTTCACAGGGTGAAACAAGTGGACAGTCATGGCAGCTGAACATGACGTGTCAAATCTGCAGCTCAGGCTTGTCTTATTATGTTTCTTACTGTAATAATAGAAGGATGATATGTACAGATTATACTAGCTAGAAATATCTACTGTAGCAGATCTGCTGGACAGTTATTTTTTTCCCACAACATTCATGTGGATTAGCAATAAAGAGGAAAAAATGTTATTGACAGGTTAATACGAAATAGTGGAAAATAGCTACAAACAGTAAGCCAATGTACACTGACAAAAAAACCTTTTTGACTGACTGGATTTTTCTATGCTACACACATCTAATAGAAATTCACAAATATATTTTTAAAACCTCTGTATCACAAATAATCAGAATTTTAAAAAATGGACAATACAAAAAACGTAAGAAATGTTCATAGTTATACAACAATCATCTTTCTGCCTCTCAAAACTGAACACTTTAGCAGCGTGAAGTCCTCGTGTAGGTCAGAGACATGCTGCTTTAACTTTAATAGCACTTCTATACATTTCGCCATGATATACCTGTTCCTCAGTGATCAATTCAGAGTAAACTCTTGGATAAAATGTGATTTATTCGAAATGTAAAGAAAGGAAACAGCTTAAAATGTATCATTTGAAGGAAAGATTTGGTTAGAGCAAAGGAACTCATTAAAGATGTAACTGAAAGCTATGGGACATTCTATATCAGATCACCTGATTTGTAATACTAAATGTTGCCTTCTTTCACTTACAGTGTAGAAGTAAAATATGTTATTCATGCAGGTAAAAATGTGAAAAGCTGCAAACTAGACAAGTGACTGAGTAAAAAGTGAAAAAAAAAACATTTTTTCAACACAAAAAATGTATTGTATATGATTGTATATGTGTAAGACAAAATGTATATAAAAATGTAGGGTGCCTAAGACTTTTGCACTGTACTGCATATCTTAGTCACAGGTTCACAGGTCAAGAAAACAATATAAGGTCTGACAGCATTCATGTAAAAGGGGTGTTCACCTTTTTTGAATTTTAAAAATACACCCAGGAAAAAAAAATGGCGCTGGATTCAGAGAGCAGCACACAACTTCCTGATTCAGCACAGGAAGTTTATGTAAGCGGGTGTTGGCATTTAGCTAAAAGGCATGGATAAAATGGGTTCAGAAAGAGCAAAGGGTGGAGTTGTCGAGATGGTTTACAGTCCATGGTTTAAAAAAAAAAATCAAACAACCAAAAAAAAAAAAAAAAAAAACAGGGGAGGGTTTCCTAAAATATTGATTCAACTGACAAGTGAATTCAAGCTCTAAAATGATGCAATTTCATCATTTTGAACCAAATGATTCCATAATCCATAAAAAAACAAAAACTAAATAAGTTTCTTCACGAATTCTTCATCTAAATGTTCACAAACATCATGTTGGAGCTCTGTATCTGCAACACACTAGGAGGAGATCTGACATTTTTTTGACATGGACATTTTTACTTCCTTTCTTCCTCAATTCCTTAATATAGATAAATGGATGGATGTTGCCTTATTAAATAGAAAAAAAGAACTTAAAAAAATAAAAATATTAAACCAATAGTTATTCAGGGAAGATTGTACAAAAATAACTATCATTATATTTTACATATATATTTCAAACTCTTAAATTTAAAGAACGATTATGTATACGCGTACTGCACCCCTGGCATTATTGAATTGTATTGTATTGTAATGTATAACATCCTCTTTTACAAATGGGTATGAAAATAACACAGAAGAAGTGAGCAGTTTTCAGGCAGATGGTCAAATATTAAATGTTGTGTCATCTTGTTGTTGACTTTTTGCATTTCTGGTTTGGACAAAAAAAAAAAAAAAATCTGCCATTTACATTCATGCTGAAATCTTGAGTAGATGTTTGTGTATATTTTTTTGTGTGTAGTTATTTTTGTAAATGATTATAGGAACTTATAAGACATATTCACACATGAGTCCAGCTGATGCATCTAACAGTCTTCAAATACCTTGTGCACAGTAACATAGTTATGTGTGAAGTCTTGAGAAAAGTGCTAATCATAACTATACACATTTTGAATTGAATATTAAGACCATCAGCCATGATGTGGATCAGTGTAAAGTCCAAAGCTGGAGGTCAGAGGGCAGGTATACTGGTAGAGTGGCTTCAATCGATGTGGCCAGAGTGAACACACTTCTTTAGAGGCAAAGGATTCACAGTCAAGAGTGCATCACATCTGCTGAGATCCCTTTTAGGAAGTATGATCACTACCACTGCTGTTTAAGAGCATAAGTGCAAGACATCTTCAAAACAATCCCTTATATTCTAGATTGTCTCCTGGTATGAGAAAGAAAAATTGACTCTTGGACCCTTGAGAGATTGTTCTTCCTGGTAAACGTGGAGTGAAAAAAACCTCGTACCATCTTCGTCTTGCCTTTGTTTGTGTTCACTGGCCAAGGTCTGCTGACAGGCGGCCTTCATAGAGACTCAGGGCGTGATGGACAAATTCATACTGTTCTCCGGTTTGGATCATTCCACCCCTAAGACACAATCAGGAGTTATTTGGTGTTGCTTGGCACTCAACTGCAAGTTAGCATTGTTGACTGAAGTTAGCATTCATGACTGACTGATTTGCAATTAGTGAGTACTCCGGAATAAGTATGGAATAAATGCATTTAAATGTAAACCTGAAACATTTGACTTGTTAATATGACACTCCCATGTACATGTAAATACTTAACTACTAGTTTAGAAGTGTTAATGAAAGGTAACCACAGCGTGGGTGAATTCTCAAATCTGATTGGTCAGAAAGTGTCCAATATTTTTGTATAACAGTAAGGCTTGGACAGTAGTTCCGACTGTAACATGAAAGATAGGTTAATATTAATGTGTTCATTCTAATACGCTAATGTTTCAGTAGTAACAGCTCATACATAAAGATTTATATGCCAGACGCTCCACATAATCTAATACTACTAATAAACTGCTTTAAAAAAACGTGTGGTTGTTTAACAAAGAAAAATGTGTAATTGTTGATCTGGTGATGTTTATGAATTGTAAAGACTCTTAGGTGTCAGCGCTTTGTAACAGTCACGGTGCTTTGTAAAGTTTCCCAGCATGGGAACATCTTCGACACAGAGGAGTTTACACTTTCCAGTTTCTCCGTAAAATGATAAGCAGCGTTTTTTAACAGAGAGACAGAGAAAGAAAAAGAGATGTAGGTGAAGGAATGACTGTTTATCGCAGCTATAACATAAGTGATAACAGGAAGAGAGTTAAGTTTAATCTTAAAATATAAACCATTAAAATGTGTGATGTCTTGTTTATTAATAAATGGAACATTATAATCATTGGCAAATCACTATGCTATAAGTGGAATAACACACTCCAAACCATGCAGCTATACAAAAATAATCCACTTCGGGGTGGTAACGGCACTCATCTTCACGTTGTGTCACATCACACCACCATTATTTTCATATATAATCCACGTTGTGAAATGCACTTTATGTAGGCTTGTGTATTGTTCTGTGTTGCACCATGGTCCTGGAGAAATGACATTTCGTTCTGATGTATACTAGCTATATAGAGGAATGACAATAAAAACCACTTGACTTGACTTGTTAACCGCATGGTCTGCCGTGTGTTATTCCTTACTTCGATTGTCCTGATTAAAACAGTAGCCTCTTCAAAATCCTGTCCTGATCCTCACTTTTTGTTTGTATTTAAATTAAAATGTTTAATTTGGTGGTGTCATGTAAAGTTTATTATTTCTGTAACAGTACATGATCACTTACAGCCATTATAAACAGTTGTTCTCTCATCAGCCTCTCTTTTTTTCTCTCTCTGGAAAAAAAAGGCAGCTTGGCAGAAAGCAGTAAACTCCCAATGCCGTGACAGAAAACTTCCTGACCATTACTAAGCTCTGACGCCCTGAGACTCCTTTCATAACAGCTATCTAAACATCTCCTTACAGAAAACCTTGTTATATTTGTTACATAACAGCATATTTAAAAATTATATATATGTTTATTATTTGAGTATGTGGAGCGTCCACCATACAAGTCCCTCAATGAGCTGCTACTATGGAAACCATACGTGTCTATGTTACAGATGAAACTACTGTCAGAGCTGCTGATATAGAAAATAAATCTACACCTTCTGTGGTTTAATAAATATTTTAACAGTTAAAATATTGAGACAATATCTGTATGTAATAGAAGATAATACTGAAACACTCATGCTCTCTCTTCACAGATGAATACCAGTAATGATAAGCAACAGTATTCTGAAAATGATACAGCATCAGAAGTCATTACTGTTTGCTGAGGGATTATACAGTATATTGCGTATATACACAAATGGGTGATAATTTAAAGGAAAAAACAACAAAGTCTCTTAGTAAAATGTTGGTCAAGAAATATGTAAGAATATTCTAAGCCTCACTCAAATTTGTTACATCTAGCTACATTACAACATTAAAATATTGACAGAGAAATATCTCCTATCTCCACATAGGAGTGAAATATCTCCACATACTGTATTCACACACTAACTGTCCTCCATTTTGGTTTTTCTCGCTTGCTTTCTGGAACTTTAGGAAGTGCTCTGCTGTGACAGAGCAGCGCTTATAAAAGCAGTCTTTTATAAGTCCCACAGAGATTGCAAACAGAATGTGTGTCAGTGGTTGAGGGGAAAACGCCTAATGTGAAAGCAGCACTACATTGCACATTTATTGATAAACTATTTCCAATGTGTTTGAGATGTAAGGGATGTAAAAAGCATGTTTAATGATGCCTGTACCTGTCTACTCTCAGCTGGCACACGATGCTCAGAACATCCACCACTCCTTCCAGACGCAGCTGATGACAGCCTATAGTTGTGGCTATGAAACAGCCTGTGCGACCAATTCCAGCACTGTAAATCATAAAGAACAGGGTTATTACAACATGCCAATAACTGATAATGCCAATAACTGATAATCGATATGGCCATCCACTCTGGCCATATCGATTATCTGTATTCTGTTCATTTTCATATACAAATGCAGACGCTTGTGTGGTTTTGGCTGTGTCTCTCATCCACTCTGGCCACAGCTCTTTCTGATGAGATTAAAAAGTAAAACTGCTGATGACACAAAGAAATCAGGCTTTGCTAAATGTCTAGTAAAACGAGATAAAACCACAGAAGTCACACTGAAGAGGAAGGACACCCTGTAGCCTTTTCATGCAGGCTTATTTAAATAGGCATTGGCCAGCTACAGTGGCATGACTGTTATCTATCTACTGCTGTGGCTAATCTTTCCCCCCAATTCTGCTTGGCGCTTTATCCAATTGTGACTCACTCATTGTTGTTAGATAGACTAAAAATGTGAACTTCCTTGTTCCCTTGCTTTAGTGGATAATCTCACTTGGATATTATAGATTTGTGCCTGATTTATGTTGCTGTTGTAATCATAAAGACCTGTCTTATGCTCATCCCAAAAGTGATGCCATCTCTTTTTAGAGGACAGTACATTCAAAAAGTCTCCCGAAGTCGCTAGATGATGTCATAGACTAATTTTCAAAATACAACGGGTACATGAAGAAGGAAGATTTTCTGAAGACACTTATTATACTAATATAGAAGTGAGTTTTTTACCAGAATAGAAAATAAAATATTATAATTGATTACTGATAGAAAGAAGTCATCTTTGGTCATGGCACCATAAACTAACCTTTTACGCATTAAAAAAATACTACACTTTCTATCAAGAACACAGACAAAAAGCAGCGATAGTGAGAAGTTGTGAAAGGTATAGTCATGACGGAAACAATTACAGATGCAATTCAATTTTTTTTACTGGCCATGAAGTTTAAAAATGTTTAAAATGAAGAACGAAGTGTGTGATCAGTGATTAGTCATTAGGAACAATGGTGATCAGTGATTGGTCATTAGGAATGATGGTGATCAGTGATTAGTCATTGGGAAAGATGGTGATCAGTGATTGGTCATTTGGAGCGATGCTGATCAGTGTTTAGTCACAAGTGCAACACATTCAGGCTTTACACACTGATGGTGAGTTCAGCAATCCTGCTGTCTCTCCTCGTATATCAGCAGCTGTGATGTGAGCTGGAGAACCGTACTGAGTACAGGACAGTCACTACAGTCTGCTCTAAAGGTCTCTAGATTTGTCGCTAGGCTCTTTATTTTAAATAAAATTGCTAAAGGGGTCTAAAAAGTCTCAAAATCTAGCGACGAAGTCTCTTAATTAGCAACACTGATACACAATCTGCTCAAACTGAACATCCTTTTAACATACTTGTGTTTACATGTCTACAACTATCCGGTGTCACCCAGATGAGGACGGGCTCCATTGTGAGTTTGGTTCCTCTCTGAGTTTCTTCCTCTTGTCGTCTCAGGGAGTTTTTCCTCACCCCGTCGCCTCTGGTTTACTCATTAGACATCTATACACATCTACATCCAGATTGCTGTCAAGCTGCTTTGTACGAATGATTGCTTGAATAAAGCTGAATATGACTTTGGACTTTGGACATGACTTGTGCAGCCCTAGCAATGTCGATGAGATATTAAAATACAAGAATTACTCAGTTTTACAATAATTCTGCAAATTCTATGACATCTCACCATTCTGAAGGTATCTTGTTATGTTGAAGTAAATAAAATGCTTAGTGAGTGACTTGTTTGGAGAAACTATGCACTGAGAGGTATTGATGGTACAGTACGTCTTGCATCTCGGTCTCAGTTGTCAGTAAAACTGGTGATATCTTCATTGCAAGGTCATGTCTATGTGTCTGTTTGTGTGTTTTCCAATTATGCATCTGTAATGCAGAGCAGAACGTTTCTGAGGTTCTTATCCACAGTGTCCATTAAGTCCATGTTCCTGTCCTAGTGAACCTCACGGTATTGTCTTCACAAGTCAGTAAACAGATAATGAAACCCAGTTCACTGACAGACTAATTTTCAGATGTGATATCTACTCCCCATCACCATTATGGAGGAAAGCTCATAAACTGCATTCTCGTGTGATCAGAATGGGTCAACAAAACATCCAACTGTGATCAGGAACTGAGAAAAGACAAATTTAGAATCAAGCCGCTTGTTGGAGAACAAGTTCGCTACTGGAGGAACTATTGGAGGAAAGGAGAAAGGACATTCACACCATTGCCTTTACACAAGGACATATTGGACACATCTCTAAGGAAGCACTTAAACACCTTAAAGGAAGACTCTATTGTGCAGGACAATGATGTGCCTGCACACATGAACACAGGATGTCAGCTAAAGAGAGTGTTTGGTTTTGATCCTTTTGCCTTGTGTTTTGATGTTAACTGTCTTTAAGGGAATGTGTCCTTGTTTTGAAGCCACAGATGGGAAATTTCATTGTTACACAGATCTATTTGGATGTCTCTCTCCCTAACCCAAAGTTTATCTGCTTTAGTTCCAAGTGTGTCGCGTGTACTTTACTACCAGTGTGTCACAAGGTGTCAATTTAAACAATGATAAGAATCACTAGGGTCAAAATGGGGGCAACGTAGGGCAGGACAGCACTGCCACTGGCCAAAAAGCATCAAAGGGGGATCTGTAAGGAATCAGGAATCCAAACACCTCAGGTTCCTCTCTTCCTTGCTGTTAGGCTGAAAAGCCATTACAGCAAATGTCATAATCATTATAGTCACAAAGAAGGCTGATAAGCCATTATAGCAAATGTCATAATCATTACAAAGAAAGGTCCGGCACCACCTACAGAGGTTGTAAGACATTGTATGGGAAGAGGCTTTTCACCAAGTTCCCTTTACACTATATCTGTTCTAGTAGACTGGTTAAGATCATGTACCTGCAGTGAACAATGACAGGACCGTGAAACTCGGAAGCCTCTCTGCTTTCCTCTACATCAGTCATGAGCTGCAGCAGAGGCCCTGTGCTGTCTGGGGTTTTATGATCCGGCCATGATGTGTACCAGTAATGCTGGACTTTACGACTTTGGCCACCTTGCTGGAATAATAAAAATGCACACATATACATACACACACATGAGACTTTCCCAAAGAATGTATCATTTCAGTAACACTTTATCTGAAGGGTACCTTCATAGTGACTTTATAACACATTCGTAAGAAGTGCATAAATGTTTTGTAAAGCAATGCTGGAGAATTTATGGAAGGCTTATGTTAAAATGTGGAAGATGATATTGGAGGTTTTATGTAACTGCATCTTCATGACACTTTGAGTAAGTTGTAGAAGGTACACATAGTGCTACATAAGAGTGTTATTAATGTAAATTTGATTAACATTTTAGTTTGATGGCTGGTATATGGGCTTCATAATCATGAATATGAATGTCATATAAGAAGTAGATACCATAATATAGTATCGGCCAAATGTTCACCTGCCATCTAAACATCTGCCATCTTGTGATGTGAACTTACAGTACCTACTTCTTACAGGAGCATGGAATTAAATGCTCAGTGCATTTGTTTTATAATGATTATAGAGCCCCATTCCAATACAATATAAGCCAGCCAAATAAATGATTTTAATGCCCTTTAACTAAGTGTTAATCAAATTACATTTATAAATTTACTCTTATGAAGCACTATGTGTACCTTCTACAACTCTCATAGTGTCATGAAATATCATCTTAGACTTTTTGAAATAAGCCTTTCATAAACTCTGATTTATAAAATATTTATGCAGTGCTTATGAATGTGTTATAAAGGCACTGTGTAAGTACCCTTCAAATAAAGTTTCACTATCATTTCTAACTAAAAGTAAAGCTCTAGCCCCTTACAGCATGAATGCATTTAATCCCACTATATCCTATGAGAATACAATCCAACACAGAATATGTGCTTTATTACTTATAACAAAGGACTGATGTTGCACACTGCCAAAAAATAAGTGTTGGGAATGTAAGAATGATGAACCACTCATTTCGACAATATCAAGCTTAATAAGAAACAGAGTTTCGTACTTTGAGTGTGAGCGTGCGGACAGTGTAATGCTCACATTCCCTGACACTGTTGATGAGGACCTCCACCTTGCCGTAAATCCCTCGTTTTTCAGGCCAGTACAAAACACATTTCTGTAGCAACAACAAAAGCATGTTATGCACAAACCTTTTTCATTATTCTGTACTAAATGAAAGAGGCTGAAACGTGTAGAGCATCACCTCGTTCTTCTCTTTCAGCTTGGTGATCATGACGATGACAGGCGAGTCCTCCTGCCAGGCCATCTGCCAGAAGTCATTGACTGTGTTGATCATAGGACCTTGTGTGGCAATGTAAGCTTTCTCATGTCTGCGGTAACCCTTAGATATGAGGAACAAGCAAACATTTCTAATTAGTATATTATAAGAAGGAAAGAGGATCTCGTATCTTGGTGGTATTGTCATGGCAAATACTTCTGCAAAATTAAAATATGACAATTAATTACAAAGACAAGGGGTTCCGGATGTCAAAAATCAATAGGCTTTATTGAATCAAACAACAAAGCCGAGATGGTCTGCAGAACATCCAAAGTACATAGTCGTGGCTCATGCTTTTATACAGTTCTAAAACAATGATCTCATTAGGTGGACTTTTCCCTTTTTTCTTTCACTCACACACCTGCCACTCGCTACAATTATGTCACTGTCTCTTTGTCTTCACCGTAACCGTGGCGAAGGTCAGTCAGAATATTTTTGAAAAAATATTAACATTACCTCATACCCTTAACAATACACCATAATAAATTACTATCGTCAGACTGGTCAGATAGATACAAACTTCAAGGACTCTGGTAGAGAAAACAAGCACCTTTTCATGAGAAGGGACAGAACAGACCTCAACTGAAAAGATACAATGTGTGAATGAGAGCTGTGTGCTACGTGATTTCCCACGAGTAGAGTCACATAGGTTTGTTCTAGTTTTCTTGGTTTACACACACACGACCATTCTATATAAAATTATTTTAAGTAATAATTTCTACTGAATTGATTAGTACTGTAGTTAAAACCTGATTAACGATAGAGCTAAATACTGATTTACCACGGAGTCACACCCTTCTCATGATTGAAATACACTTCAGGGTTAAGTGTTAGACTGAGGTGATTTGAGGTCATGATTCAACACAGTACAATGCTGCTGTATAAATGCTGATTGATATAATACTAAATACAAGTTAACTGATCAAAGGAAATACGTCCACAGCATTAGGCATGGCGATTTTCAAAATTGTACTTTTGCTACCTAATAAGTCAAACATTCTAAAACGTATTATACCACAGCTCTGTTAAATTTTCTGATTGGTCATAAGGTGTGAATTATTTTTGTATGGCTCAGACAGTAGCTCCAGCTGTAACATCAACGACATGTAACATTATTTTACTGTGCTTGTTCTAATACGTTACTGTTTCTATAGTAACACCTCATAAACAGAGACTTGTACAGCGGACGCTGCACATCATCTAATACTAATAATAAACAGATTTTAAAAACGGTGTTGTTTAACAAAAATAAACATATCATAACAGTTTTTTTTGTTAGGAGGCTTCTGTTTAACTTTAATAGAAGGAGTCTTGAGTGTCAGCACTTTGTAAAGTGTCGCAGCATGGGAAAGTTTACACTTTCTGGTTTCTTGGTATAATGACAAGCTACCACTACTCAGAGAGAGAGACTGAAAAACAGAAAGAGAGAGAGAGAGAGAGAAAGAGAGACAGAGGAGGAGAGGCAGGTGAGGGAATGACTGTTTATGACAGCTATAACATAAGTGAGAACAGGAACTAGCTTTTCTCTTGGACATTCCACAACCTTAAATCTTAAACAAATCGCTGTGGTATAAGCACAATAACACACTCCAGACCATGTGGTTATATGAAAATAATGCACTTTAAGGGTGGTAATGGCTTGCTCTTTTTAGTGTAAAGATAATTTCAGGAAAAACTGCAGCTGAAAGTAGACTTACTGCTGGTACACGTAGCTCTAGGTTCGTAAGTTCGTAAGTGCCTGTAGTTCTCTATTCTTTAAATTAATATCCACTACCGTTTGTAGTTGGTGATAAAAAGGAACTAAAGGTAATGAATCATTAACAGAAGAGGAGATTTCTAATCTGTGGGAGGGGAAAATGAGTAAAACTGAAATGCAACCAGCATTAATGTTAATGTCAATGTGAATGTTAATGGCTTACTCGTATGTAGTTGGCATTTATGTAACTGCTGAGAGGATCACAGCTATTCTTGTTTTTCAGGAGAACTCTGGAGTGTGGATCTGCAAACAGAGATATGGTTTAAACATTATAAATATTATAACTCTATAGAATTTTTTTGGAAAAAATAGCTCCAAAAAAATTGAGATAGAGTACAATGTACCGGGGACAACACAAAGTTCAAATGGAAAAAACATCAGACAACTCGTTTAATCATGAGTGCATTTATACTGTAGGTAGACAATATTATTGTATTGTAGGTAGACAATATTAATTTTTCTTTGCTGTCAACTGCAATATGATGTAACATTAAAGCTAGAAATAATAAACACAATTAAATAAATGAATAAATGAATAGATAAATAGATAAATAAAAAAAATTAAGATGGCAAACACTCAAATGAACTTCTGGGTCTAACAGAATACTCAGAGTTGTAATTTATTAACCTTTAACATGGCTTCCGTCCTCATTACATAGCAAAAACACGAACCTCTAAATGTAGGATGGATGCTATTTTAGCAGACTTTTAATTCTCGATTTTGAGTTGTCAAATTAGTAAAAAATAATGCCAGCTTTAGGTAAGTGCTGTTCATAACGTTATCCATTAAAAATTTGGTATTGAGCATAAACAATACCACAATCTCTCCTCTGATGTGTAAATAAAATACAATAAAAAAAACTTTTTGTGGACTGATACTATTAATTAATTGATAATGTCATATTTATGTATCCAAGTTCAAGGTCAGACTCATAACGCATAACTTATAACTTAGACATGCCTCTGTCTTCAGTAACACTGCGCTTACTGGGATCCAGGCCTTTTAACTGCTTTTTCAAGAGAACTACAATCAGAATGTTGTCTTCTCTCAAAATCAACACAGAAATGGCTGCAGGATAAAAAAATTTTATGCAACGACCAACTCCATGTGGATATGAACAGATATGAAGAGGGAAGTCCACATACAAAAAAGCCTACGAATATAAAGGAGCTTTAAAAGTTCTACATGGAAGAGTTTCTCCACAAGTGTTAGAAATGACAGGATATGACTCAGTGTTGTTATTCTCGCAAAGGTAGCGCTTCACCAATTCTAGATTTGCCAATAATTATTTGCCAATAAATAATTTTAAAACGAGCATTGTGCATTGTGCAGATTTTTTTTTATGTTTGAATAATTCACTGTTATAAAGCAGAGTATATCCACACACACCAAACACATGGATACACATGGATACACAGATACTGTTTAATATTTAAAACAGTTTTCACAGTTAGATTCCACAGCCTGCTCTACTCCTGACATTTCCTGAGTAGGGTGAGACTTCTTTTAAGCCTTTTAAGGCATTTCCTACTGTGAAAATAGTTTTTAGTTCACTCCAAAGCCACTTAATCAAGCATTCTGGAGGGCGGAAGGAATACTGCCTTGTAGATATTGATAAGAGAACTCCTCCCATGCTTGCTCAGTGAAGAATTTGTTCCCAAAACAGGAAGCTATTAGCAGCCAAGTGACCTGGCAGGTTACATAAGGCAACAAATATCATTTAATGCACGAGAGCCTCAGAGAACAAGCTGTTCCTTTGTCTAATTGCTTTGTTCAAGAGCGAGATGTGGAAGAGCCTTTAACCCCAAGACCTACACCTTCTCAGCCAACAGGGAGGAGCCAGGGCTTCCTCTATAAATTTGGCTATGAGATGGAAAGAGCATCAAGGGCAGTTTACTGTTCATCACAGTTGGAAAACCAACCTACACTTGTAAGATAATTTGTATCAATGACCTTCGCAAACTTTAACCTGGGAAGAGGAAAACCAGGATTTCACGTCAGGACAGGAACGAGGTGTAGTCTGTCCTGAGCACTTCCTTATAAAGGTATTAAAATCAAATTTAGCACAAACAACATCCCTCTGGTCTTAAAACCTACAATGAAAGCATGTAATAGCTCTGAGAAAATCTGAATTACTGAATATAGTTGATTAATCATTTTAAAAATTCTGTAATGCAAAGGCCACAGTAAGTTGGCTAAAGTGTGAATAAGGATATGCAACCCAATGACTGGTACACAAGGAGAGAAGGACTGTGACTTCCTTTCGTCAGAACGATTCAGTGCAATTTATAGCCTCTTTTCCAGAAAATTAAAGAGGCACATAGAGAGAAAGGAAAGGTCAAAGAAGAGCAGACGAGTCAAAGACGATGAAGAGACATAAAGGAAGAGATCACTTCACTTTGTGAAGTTTGGTGAAATATGCTCTCTCTCCTTCTGTGTGTGTGTGTGTGTGTGTGTGAGAATGAGGACTAACATTTGTTGAACTGCTGATATAAATGCCCCTGTGGATGAACCGCTACTGGCCATAAACACTGCTTGTTTTGGTGGAGGTGGATGTTCTATGAACACTTAACATTCATTGCCTTTATAGCTAGGACTTGGTTCTCTCTCTCTCTCTCTCTCTCTCTCTCTCTCTCCTATAAACACTTAACATTCATTGCCTTTAGGATAGCAAAGACTTGGTTCTCGCTCTCTCTCTCTCTCCCCCCCCCCCCCCCCCCCTCTCTCTCTTCTATGAACTCTTAACATTCATTGCCTTTAGGATAGCTGGGACTTGGTTTTCTCTCTCTCTCTCTCTCTCTTCTATGAACTCTTAACATTCATTGTCTTTAGGATAGCTGGGACTTGGTTTTCTCTCTCTCTCTCTCTCTCTCAATCAGTGTAGATGGACCTACTGACATTCTGTGGCTCTGAAGTAGTAATGAATATAGAAAAATCAGCTTAATCTGTTGTGATGTGCTATGCCATGCCAATGCAGCAGTACTTCTGGCCTAATGAGTAGATACCATGTAGATGATGATGATGATGATGATGTAAGATACTATGCAAGATTGGGATTTGGGTGCACAATACTAACTTGGCAAAATGGTCTTGTATCTGTTTTTGGTCCCGAGACCGGGAATATCCAGGTCCTTTGGATCAACGAAGTTCATTGGAATTTCCTGGTGAGGGAAAATATGCACAGATACATTTTCTTCATCACTGTCAAACATACAAGTATATCTGTGAAAAACGGTTTATTATGTGAAAAAAAAGATATGTTTAATGAAACTGTACCGACACATTAAAATCATCTCTATATCTCGGGGTGAGGAGTGCACATGCGTACATAAATGCATTGCTTGTCTGTACAGAGGCTTTGGATAATGTTGGAGGAGTGTGACTCACAGCAAACTCAGTGTGCAGGGCCTGTGTGTTGAGCGTGGCGTCTCTGAGCTGCTGGCGTGTGAGAACTCGACCGGCTGACTGCAGGTACTCCTGAGCCACCCGCTCACGAGGAGTGTTCACTCCACAATTCAGAGGCTCCACAGAGCCGAGTGCACTCATATCCAGCACCAGGGAAACGTTGGAGCCTCGCCTGTAGAGGAAGAAGAACCATCGGGTCAGAAGCAAACATCTGCACATTTGCTTTTATAGCATTGTAAACTTTCTTCTAAAATAAAATGAATAACGATATATATACACATATTCGTGATGTTAGAGAGACAAAACTATTCTTCTCTCTTGCCTTTTAAATACATACAAAGCGACACGCTTCAATTTTTAAATACACAATAAAACTTTTATGTCACCTCACAGGTTTTGCCATTAGCCTTACAAAAATGTATGCAATGCTTATGTGTTTATGTGACTGTAGGATATGTGCTCATAATTAGTGAGTAAGATATAAACAGAAATTTGGTATGCTAATGTAACAGCACTTAAAATTTCTTACTATGAATGAAATTTCATTGATATGCACGGTAGCCATTTTTTTAGTATTTATGTTCACTTTCGCAATTTAGCTAAATGACTAACAGCCACTATGAACACTAGTCATATAGTAACATTAACAGCCTTTATGACTGATTTCGCAAAGTCTAGAAGAAAAAAAAAAACAAGCTTTTTCCACAAGCTAGCTAGCAATTAGCACACAAATAGCCTGTGTTAAAAATAGCCAGTCTTTAACAGTGGCCATTTTGCTTTCTGGTTAGCAGCTGCACCATTTGGTCTACGCCAATCTTTGTAATATAGGAGACATCTCACAAGTTCTGTAACAAGACTTAAATAAATCCTGCAATATTGCTTTATGAAAGATCCATGCAGTGTTAATATGTTAAGTGTCTGGCGGCAGAGACGGATACAAATGCAGGTACACAAAAGCTTTATTTAGAAAGCTAGAAAACAAATCCAAATCGTCAGGCAAAGTCAAGGTCAAAACCTAGGCAATGGTCAGGCGATTGGCAAACAGCATAGACAATTAACCAGGTAACCAGAAACAGGATCGAAAACCAGAGATTCCAGGTGTGTATGATCAGTAGGATGGTGACTGTGAACATGACAGATGCTGTGTCCGAATATCCCTACTACCCTACTACCCTAGCAGGCGAAAAGCAGTACGCCAAAGGAGTATTTTGTCCGAATTCTCCGAGAAACACCCAGATGACCTACTGCTTCTGCCAAGATTCTGCAGTATGGAACTAATGGACACCGCGCTATCCCATAATGCAACGGTACTGGCGCGGAAGAGTTGTCAGAATCAAAAAAACTGCGCCGTCTCTTTGTAAGTGTAAGCGCTATAGGTATTAAACATCGTTCCTTGTGGTTAAGCCAAACTTAACAATGTTCAACAACAGCTGAGTCAATTATTAACTTGTTGAAGGTTTAAACATGAAAAAACAGTTGCCAGAGCATTTACATTTTTACGTTATTATGACGTTTTTACGTTATTATCGTAGGTCACATAACATTGCCAACATGGCGGATGTAGTATGTCCGGATTGTATTCATACTACACACATATACTGATCAGTATGTACTGTATCCACTGCCAAGCAGTAAGTACTGAATCGAATGCAGTAGGTACTGGCACAGTACGTGATTTCGGATGCACATAGAGTTTGTGCGTCTGCAGCGACCATGTTTGTAGGTCGCATTGTGTTCTGGGAGTTGTAGTGTGACACCGATTCTGGCATTGGCGTTACATTAAGCAGGCCCGGTGCAGGACCGTTCAAATAAAGTGTAGTGAGACGAGCTCACTGTTAGGATTCGTTCATAGTCGCTTAGGATAAAAAAATAGCCAAAATGTAATAAACGTAAAAGTAATCAGACGCCTGTTTGTACTTGGCTGTTGCCTACAGGACAAGGTCACATCTTCAGTTTACACAAAGCTGAAATATGTAGGACATGTTTGTTCAGGATCTCAGAGCAAGCTGTGACAAATATCCCGACACTGACCTCTCCATGCTGCACACTCTCTCCCTCTCTCTCTCTCTCTCTCTCGCTCTCTCTCTCTCTCCTGTGTCTGCTAAATAAATGAAACAGTCACCACCCTTCTAACTGTCTGCAGCATGTGAGATTACAAAACAAAGTGAGCCTGATTGACTCAGAAGCTGAAAGGAAGGAAGCCGTTCATCAAGGCAAAAAAAGAGGGATGTAAAACATTTTCTCTCGACTGCTTGCTGCCTGTTATCATCACCGAGTCAATGTATATTTCACTATCCCTTCACTATCACTATCCCTTTTCACTGAAAAATAAAATAAATAAAACATGTGTAGTGGACTGTGTGTGAATGTATAAAAGTAAACAGGACGTTTATGGAAGAAAGAAATGGCCACAGGAAGTTAGATGCTGCTGCTCTTCTTCTGGGTAGATAAATTAGACTGTAACTGCAAGATAGTGTTTGTGCAGGCGTGTGTGTGGGTGTGCATATAAGCAGAAGTGCAAAATACTCGAGCAATTGCTCCTCGTTACGATGCTTAAGTTGTTACTTGTTATTATTGAGCGTGAATACATGCACTCTTACTTAAGTACATTTTCAAGAAAAAAAACATACTTTTTACACCTTATATTTTTATTTAGACCTTCAAAGTACATGTGGCAAATCATCTAGCTCTCTTCTTCTGTCATGCAACCAATGAGTGTACACTATATATCGATCACATGAGCTCAGTTTAGCATCCAAGCATTTCAGTTTAGCATCTGATCATTTCAGTTTAGCACACAGTGAAGTTCAAGGATGTAGAGTTGTGCCAATTTGCCATGCTGAGAGCTTCTCATGCTACACAACGCAGTTAACTCTATAACTCTCAGTGTGTGCTTGAAGATGATAGTCCACCTAGACTATGATAGAACTTGAGGATGAGTGTCCCTGGCCCTACCTCAGTAAAAATGTTTCAGTATGCTGAAGTAAACAAAGATTCATAGAAAATGATGCATCACCTTTTCCTCCCTAGAAGGCATGAATTCCATCGAATTAAAAAAAGCATGTTGAGCATGCTAATGTTAACTGGCTATATTTAAGTAGGTTAGCCTGTTTTCTCTGCTAATGCCAGGTTAGACTAGTATTGATTCTACTAGCTAATGTAATTGTCTAGCAAGTCAAATTTAAGCTAACAGTAAATATTGCTATTCACGTGATATTTTATTTCTGATTAATTCATTAATAAATTACAGTCTGTAGCATTAGTTATGCATATGACCAGCAAACTTACAGAGATGTTTATTTACATAAATAACACATCACAACAAATATTTAAATGTTACTACTGTCACTGATATTTTAGCATGGCTGTTCTTCTTCTTCTTTTATTTTGGGTAAATTTACTTCTCAAATTTTCATTCATTTTCAATCATTTTGGTACTTTAAGCATTAAGGTGAATTTATAGTGGACTAAAGAAAGCAACTAAATTTCGCAATTGATTGTAATCTGCAGATATTGGCATAAGAAGAATTAACACACAAAGAACAAAGATCGTTTTTATGCTGCTCATGAAGCCCATGAAGTAGAGCATAATATGTGAAGACATATATTATGCTCTACTCTGCAGTCCACATGTACTCTCATGGTCACATCTGACCCCGTCATTATTTAAGACTATACAAGCCAAAGAGCTTCACTGGTGCTGCCCTGAAATAACAAACACTTATGTAAGATGGAGGATGGCAGTGTGGAAGCTGATACTGTTATATACTGTAACTCTGCTTCCATTTAGTCCATTTAAATCAGAGGGAAATGATGTGCTCTTAATTAATCATTAGGATAAAAACAGAAAGTGAGTGTGGCAATGTTACAGCAATTAAAATTGCTTACTATAAAATAGCTATCATCAGTCTTTTATATTTCTTCCAAAGATTTTCAGACATTGGTTTTTTTTTAGACATTTTGTTAGCTTTTGCTTGATAATTTGGAGAATGTGCAGCTAAGATGATTTTTTTTTGTCTTTTTTGCCTAAACAACATAAAACTATGTTTTTATTACAGACATATTATTAACATTAGTAAACATAGTTATTTATGTAGAACTTAATGATGCTGTTTTTAACACGAGCTATTCGTATGGTAATTTTGCTAGCTAGCTTGTTGAAAAAAATAATAAACAACTGTTTTGTTAGAGTTTTTTTTTTTATTATTTTGTTTTCTCCACTTTAAGAAATCAATCATAAAGATTGATGTAAACCTCACTCTATGACTGGCATTCTCAGTCTCAGAGTCATTTAGCCAAATTGCTAAAGTAAGTGTAAATACTTCAGTATTTAAAAAAAAAAAAAAAAAAAGCTTGACCACCTTACATATCCTGGTTATTTATACTGGTTTACAATCTTGTTTAATTTGTGCACACAGTGTGCCTTATTCTCATGTTTTTGAATAGTTCATGCATTCCGTGTATTCATGTATATTACATTGTACTGAACGTTTTTACTGACTGTAGTTTTTTTTCGTTCCTCATATCATACAGTATCAGGAAATAAGTGCTAACAGTCGTTTTTGTCTACATATCATTAAAAAGCAGACTGGCCCCTCACCTCTCTTGCAGACCCGCAGCAGGCTTCATCTTGAAGGGCGAAGGGCTGGAGGACAGACAGGGTTTGAACTCAGACACAGGGGGGCATGGAGGGCACGGGGGGCACTGAGACTCAGAGGTGGAGGCACTGGTGTGTGTGTGGGGTGTGCTGTAGTTGATCTGGGTGGTGGTGGTGGTGTTGGTGGTGTTGGTGGTGTTGGATGGTGTTGTGCTGGTGGCAGTGGTGCAGGCTGGTTTGGGGGCTGGGCTGGCCTGCACCATGCTGCTGGTGAGGGTCAGGGGCGGCTGGGTGGCATGCACAGACACGGGCGCACCCAGCCCCTTCAGCTGCCCGTCTGAGTACTCAACCTTCTCCTTCAGTCGGTAAAGCACCTGAGGAAAACAAAGACACACAACCAGAACTTAGAAAATTCATCAAGGCTGATGGAAGTGTGCAATATTTTTGTATAACCGCACAGCTCAGACAGTACGATAGGTTCGTATTAATGCGCTCGTTCTAATATGTTGCTGTTTCTATAGTAACAGCTCATACACAGGGACTCGTACTGTAGACGTTCCACATAATCTAAGACTATTAATAAATGGTTTTGAAAAAATGTGTTGATCTTTAACAAAGTAAAAAAATTTTTTTTAGGAGACATTTTTGTAACATCTATAGAAGGAGTCTCCAGTGTCAGCGCTTTGCAAAGTTTCCCAGCACGAGAACAGAGTTGACACTTTCTGGTTTCTTAGTAAAATGACAGGCTGCATTTTTTCAGAGAGAGAGAGAGAGAGAGAGAGAGAGAGAGAGAGAGAGAAGGAAAGAGCGAGGAAATGACAGATTATTGCAGATATAACATAAGTCAGAACAGGAACTAACTTGACTCTTGGATGTTCCGGAACAATAAATTTAACTATAAACCGTAAAATATGATGTGTCATTCATTAATAAATTAAACATTGTAATCGATGACAAATCGCTGTGGTATAAGTGGAATAAAAAACTCCAAAGAAAAAAAAGTTATATGCTTCACATCATAAAGATTTTTAATCTATCAATAGGTTACAATAAATAGTGTTAATGTAGTTAATAATTCCTAATAAATTAATATAATATACAGAATATTAAAATATTACACTGTTTTGTGATACATGTAAAAGAAGTGATCTGTATGTCCTTTGATTATTTGTAAAGAACCTAAAAGTTATTTTAATGAATTCTCGAACACTCAGTTCACCTAATCAGATTTATCATGAACGAAGGATATAGAAGTATGTTATAAAGCTGCATTTTGGTTTTACACTTTTACTTGCAAAAAGCTAAACCGAAAAACTCAGAACACACACACAAAGGTTTTCTTTCTTTCTTTCCATCTTTTTTTTTTTTTTTTTTTTTTTTTTGATGGATGGAAGTGTTGATCCATGAGACAGTTGGTCCAAAGTGGTATAACTGTTGCCATCTTGTGGTAATGAAAGATATACAGTATACAGACAATTACATTTTTTTTAAAGAAAAATCTTTCTCAACATCAAGTCTACTGCCTTGATGTTTCTTATATTCAATTTGTATATTTATTGTATTTCAAATAATAATTTTTTTCTCAATCTCAATTTTTATCAATCATTCTCAATCTTAAATCCAGGCTTAGTAAGTAAATTAATGTACTTTATTTGATTTGACTAATTTTACTTTAGAAAAATAGGAGTACCTTCTGTACATGGTCAAAAAATTCATTCAATTTTTATTTTATTATTTTATTTTATTTCATTTTATTTTTGGCTAACTAGCTTGGCACGGTGGATATTACAAAAGGACTTTGTATTTAATCATAAAATGCAGAATTAAAATGTAAAAAAAAAAAAAAATCAAATAAAAAAATAAAATGACTAAAAATTACTTTCAAATTTAAAATGAATCATAACCGCAGGGCGGAAATGCAGATACAACATGACAGTGACACAGATAAAGGTAGACTTCCTGAAGCATCATTACTGATTGGACCACTTGTGTAGACTTGTAATGATGATGATTTTCTTTATTAGGTTTAGTAATTGTTGTGTTGTTGTGTTATCAGTCAGCTTTCGATCTGGCTTTTTGCAGAAGGAAATAACAGGCAGCTCAGAGCAGGTTTTAGTGTTAATTTTGTTTATGTTTTGGGTTTTTTTTTTCAGTATATGATTAGGATATATTTAATACTGAGTTTCTGATACCATGAGCAGCAGTCTTGGTGTTGGATTGTGTTGTTGCTGTTGAATTGTGTCATGTATTTCTGTGTCTTATTAAACCTGTCATATGCATCCAGTGCCATATTCTAACTTTAATCTTATATTATTCTAAATATTCTGTCTGTCGAATATAAACTGTCATTTTGACTGTTTTCTTCTATCTGATAAGACTGAGATGAATTTGTGTAGCTCACCTGTGTGTAAAGTCATTTCAGCTATAAGTCACTAATCATAAACATTAATCACTAAATTACGGGCTGAACGACTGTATTTTTTTAACTCACTATCCCTTTTAAACACCAGTTGACAATTTTAAATCTGCTTTCAGTTGAGTACTTCCACATTAGCTCAAGTAGATACACTATAACGCTTCTAGCTTTCCATTGAGACACACCGATGAGGCAACACCTGTTGCAAGCATTTAAGAGAAAAGTGTGTTACAAAATGGCATCTTAGCCAGTGAAAAATGTTGAATGTATGCAGATTCAAGTAATATTTCATTTTATTAAATTGTTTTTAAACAGATATAAGCTTATTAAACCTGTTATTCATTTCAAGCCTGAAATTGCTTATTACAAGCAAAATGATCTGCCGATAGAAAAGAAAATCTAGTCTGACATTAATAAATATGTCTAGAGATAGGGTTAACAGTCTTATATTTGTTATATAATAATCTCATAATGAGAAATAATTCATAACTTTTCCTTAATTCGAGACACCTTTGCTTGCTAAGACATTTTTTGCAGTGTAAGTGTTTAATTATGATGACGGATAGCGATGGCTTATCACAGTCCCCTTCTTTATTGGCTAGAAAGGCTTCTCGCAGTAAGTGAGATGAAATCAGATGAATGTGTTAAAGAACATAACATTCCTAAACAATATTTATCAGAGATCTGAGACATGAAAATCTTCTGACAGTTACAGCTGGAATGTATTTCTGTCCAGACATCGATTTGCCTTCAAGTGAACAAGCTGTACAGTGTGTGTGTGTGTGTGTGTGTGTGTGTGTGTGTGTGTGTGTGTGTGGTGTCGTAATGTAGGAATAAAATTTCTTCTAGGAAATTCTACAAAAAAGGACACTCAGCCATTAAACAGTCCTTACCTCGGTGAACAGCACTGACCGGAAGTAATCTCTACTGTCAAAATGCAGAGGGGAAAAAAAACCCGTCCAGTGTTAAGCTTCCAGCTTACTTTTGATTGGCTTACAGATCTCAGCCAATCAGGTGAGCAGGTGAGCAGCTTGACCCTTATGTCATCCTAAAAGTTCATTAAGATGGACTGACAGAGCCGGCGAGAAGGAAAGTCGACTCGTCACAGCGTGAGAGCGGGATGTGTCATGATGATTGCGACTGAAGCCAAAAGCCAAGTTTTAGTCACATCACCACAGAGGCTGAAGGGACACGACCACTAACTTCCTCTCCTTCTCTCTTTCTCTCTCTCTCTCTCAAGTACAACCACACATTTCCTTTTTTCACTTTCTGTTATCTCTCACAGTCTTTCAGTCTCTCACTCTCTCTGTGCCTCCTTTCTCCTTTCGCTCTGCTCCTATCTGTAGCTTCTACTGTTTGCTCTCTCCTCCTTTTGTACTCAGGTGTACCTCTGATGTGTGCAATTTTAAAAAACATGTACGTGCAAATGTGCGTAAATATCAGCGCTTTCCCCCTGGGACATTAATCTGAGATGCGTTTTAGATTTGAGCTCAAACCCCTCCAAAACATCGAGCGTCTTCTGAGACAAGCATGTATTATTCATGTGAAGCAGGAAGTGGTAGAGGTGCAAAGCGTGGGTGGATATTCAGCGTCTTAGGCAATGTCTTACTTCAGGCCATGCCACACACACACACACAAGCTTCTAGAAAGTGGGCTAATTTTACACAACCTTCAATCCTCATTACGGTGAATCCGTAGTTAAGACTGTGAGACAGTGAGAACGTGTGTGTGAAAGAAAATGAGACAAACCTACCATTAAACAGGTGACAATGATGATGAAGATTGTGAGGAAGATGACCACCACATAGAAGCCTTCGTTGCTCCACACGTTGTCCCTCTCATGCTGGCCTTGCAGTACATTCTTCTAGAGAAGAGAGGAAAATATGAATGATAAACCCTTTAAAAAAAACCATGCTGGCTAAATAATAAATCCTTCAAGCAATCATCTTTGCCTAGCTCAATTCTAACAGCGAGCACGAGCAAGTCTGAAACTTCACCAACCAGTCCAGACACGGGTGGCTCGCCCGAGCCCGGACTCGCACTCACACACTCGCGCGCCACAAAAAGTGTGTTTTTGTTGTCTGCCTGTGCAGGTGATGCAAGGAGTAACATGTGCAGCACTCAAGAGACAAATTTCTTCTGACATATGGAGTGAGAGAGGAAGCTCACTCCACCCCTAGGCCTGCCCACACACCCACACAGACACGCGCACACAAACACACACACACACATATCTTAACCTGCCCCTAAAACAAACACATGCTAACCTGCAAACACACACACACACAGTTCTCTGAAGTTTTATCTGAACCCTGGAATAGAGCAGGAGAGGAGCATGCGCCCTGTCATGTTCTCACCCCCTCGTCAGCGACGCCGCCACTGCTGCGCAGCTAATAATCACAACAAATGATGGTTGTTGTCAGCCTACTCATAACACTATCCGCCAACTACAAAATGGAAACTTCTGATGATTCTGAAAGCATCACACTTGTTCGTGTATCTAGTATTTCCTGTTATAACATTAAAATAGATAATGTTGCTTCTTTCTAGATGCTTAAAATTAGTGCCAAAATCTGCCAATAGAACAAGATTATTTAAAACTTGAAATTAATTTGTAAAAAATGACTAGAAATAGGTTTGATAATCTTATAATACTTGATAAATCTGACTATATTCTACATATTTGAACGAGTTAAGATGCCATTTTTTGCAGTGTCTAACCATTTTATACTTTTTTTCTGGATGTTCTGATAAATGTTTTTACTTAACATTTTATTAACACTCTCACAACATTGCCAAAACATTGTAGTTGTAGGAATGTTCACGTTCAGAGAGAATGTTTCTCTCTAACTAGGAATGTCCTGTGAGCAATTCTCAAATGTCTCTTAAATTCTTAAATGTCTCTGGAATGATACAATCGAATCGTCTTAACACGTATCAGTCGTTTTTACGGTTGTTGTTTTTTTTTTTTTTCAGAATGAAGCTGTGCCAGTCATTAAATAACATGTGATACAATATGTGACAGGTAAAATAATATGTGACACAAAGCTAAATATGGTCACTATCTCACTCACTCACAACTGATAGTTGGAGAATTTTTAGCAAAAATATTTTTATTGTAAGAACAGTGCAGAAAGACTGAGCAGTGTCTTTTTTTAAGTCTTTCATATTTTTGGCTTTACATAAGTATTCATTGTATTCATCCTTGAACTTTTCCACATTTTGTAGTGCTACAACCTGGACTGAAATGTTAATTAGGATTATATGTCAAGAATCTGCGCAATATAGCCTGCAATATTGATGAGGAGGGGGAATCAATACAGCTTGCATTTGAAAATTATTTTCAAATAAAAAATGTAATAGTTGTAAATGCATAAGTATTCACATCCCATTGCTATAAAACCCCGAAGTCACTTCTAGTGAAGCCAGTTGCTATCAGAAGTGACATAATTAGTTAAGTGGAGTTAAACTGTGTGCAATTAAAGTGTCACACGACCTTAAAATAAATACACCTGTTCCCTGAACAACCCAGAGTTTGTTAGAGATCATACCGAAAACCACATAAAGTCAAAACCAGTCCTGGAAAGTTCTGGAAAATTCTAGAAAAGTATACTATAATTATCAGTTTGGTTATAAAAATTCTCCCATTAAATCATTAAATCTGATGTTTAAAAAAGCTTAGAATGTGGCACAACTGCAGCTCTGCCCAGAAAATCTCTTCCATCAAAAGTAAGTGTAGAGATGATTAGTCAGAGGAGCCAAATACAGGGCAGTCCTAGAAGAAAACCTGATTTAGCCTGCAAGAGACTTGAGACTGAGGTTGAGGTTCAGTAGCCGATATCTATGAATACTGACAAAGCTAGACCGAACTGGTTCAAAATGTAGAACCTGAATGAGTTATAATGAGAGAGTCAAAACCCAGACACTATACTGATCGAGAATCTGACGCAAGACTTGAAAATCACGGCCATGGGCGGAGCTAAGGGAAGCGTGAAGCACGGCCACCCCTCTGCCCACCCCAGTAAGACATTAGTAGTAGCAGTAGTAGTAGTAGTATTAACAGTAATAGTAGTAGCAGCAGTAATAGTAGTATTAATAGTAATAGTAGTAGCAGCAGTAATAGTATAAAAAGTATACTTTTTTGTTTAATTAACCTTGTTAACCTTTCACAATAAAACAGGTTGTAACACTACAAAATGTGGAAAGAAGCAAGGGGTGAATACTTATGCAAGGCACTGTAATTTGAAAAACAGTGATAACCAGTGTAATGTGTTTTATTCATTAATTTTTCGTTCACTAAAAATTTCCAGCATTTCACTTTGAGTTGGTTTATCTAACCTATGTTAATTTACACATTAGTATCTCTTATTATAAATTAAATAAAGTGATATTTGAGCATGTCTAAACTGAGTATGACACTCCTGTGGTAAAGCAAATGATTTTCTCTAGCAAAAAAAAAAAAAAGAAAAAGAAAATCTGTTTATCAGACTGAACGAGCATTCGCTTCTGGTTTTGTAATGTTAATCGCTAAATGATGCCATTAAAGCAACACGGCCTTTTCCAGAAGGGTGCTTGAACAGACTCTCCTTTTATCTGATGGGTTACTAATTGCTTCATTTAAATCATTTAAGTTCCCACTCTGGAAGACATTTTACACGTCAGCTCATGAGAAAGTACTTCACCGTGGCCCTTGCAGGCACATAAAAAATGCATTATTATTAATGTGAACCTTCAGATTAAGAGCAAAGAACGATTTGAGATGAGCTTGTTTTGATTAATGCCTCGATTGATATGATAGTGAGATCCCCCTCTTTATCTCAACACCTTTTTTAAGAATAACAAGCCTGCTAAGGCAAAACAGCACAGCCAAAAGCAACTTCCTTCAAGTTCTTTCATTTAAAATGAAACAGACAGTGAAATACAGTTGGATGCTGAGTGAAAATCATGACCCCCTCCAGCAGACAAACCTCAGCGGAGACCTCGGTGATGCCGAAAGGACCAAGGCTACTGTGCAGAGTGTTAATGTTGAGGGAGCGGATCACTTCCTCTGAGGACACCGGCTCCGACGCTCCCGTTCTGTCCGATGACACGTACAACTCAATGCCATTTTTCTGCTCCTGAGAAAACATGAGGAGCAAATCAAGGAACAGTACTTTAAATAAACATTAACACTAATCTAATATTAATATAATCTAAACTAAAAAAATATAGAGTATAGTTGAAATAAAAAAAGAAGTGTGTGTGTGTGTGTGTGTGTGAGCATTTATACAGTATTCTTGCGTTATTGCCTGCTGAGGTGATTATTGTGTACTAGTGTGTTACTATTGTATGTTATGCTTTTTAGACTTTTGCGACTGTATCATTTATAGTTTGACTAACAGCTTTGTGACTAATGTTTGTAGCAACCCGGAGAACTAGTATCATCACCTTCAGTCCTCTCTGTTCCTCCAGTAACAGTCTCACATTTGTTTTTGTTTTGTTTTTTGTCAATTCTTGTCTCTTGTATTAATGTCAGCACCTTTAGGAGCTAAATGTCATACTAAATGTCAGTTGTGTTGAAACTTGCTGCCAAATGAATAAATATACATGTAAGTATATACAATGTAAGCACAACCTGATGGGCAATAAAAGTACATTTATTTTGAAGTTTAAAATTAACTAGTAAAAGGATATATTGCACCCACATTCACATTACACCATGAAAAAAATACAGCACTGCTAAAACTAAAAGAAAAAAATGTGAGAAATTAGAACGTTATATTATTTTTTAAAAAATGCTACCACAGGAAGTGGTTGACATTTATAAACATATGGTTATTAAATGTCATCATATCATATCAATGATTTTGCAAGCAAAGCTAAAGTGATGAATGACTGATGCTGTTCATAACATAACAGTTACAGAAATGGAAGTAGCAGAAATGACTACAAAACAGCAGCATGTGTAGAAAAATATTTGAAAAAATACATATCTGAAAAAGAAGGTAAAAAGTTATAAAAAATAATGTGTAAAAAATAAGCAATATGTAAAACTACATATTTGATATGTCCATAATTCCTGGAGTATTCTTTTGTTTCCATTTGAACTTGAATATGTCATAGTTCCTAACACTGAAATATCAGTAACTTTTAACGTTAATATGAGTAAAATGAGCTAATTCATTTGGTTCATTAGGTTCATATTAAAAGTTAAATGTCAACTGGATTAGGAATTATAAAACACTTGAAAGAATGAGAAACTTTTTATATACAGTATTAAACTTATGATTATTCATACCGTCTTCCTCAGCAAGGCTGTGAGTTCAACGAGCCAAACAGAAGAGCAAGCACTCATTCATAAAACTGCTCAAGCATTCCTCAGGTCTGTGCTTTACACTTCTGTACTTTCAGACGTAAGCTTATGATAAGTTTCATTATACATATAGATGAGTACTGTATAACGGGAGCCTACAATCAACAGTGCAATAAGAAGTAAACAAACCACAACAAAGTGCAAGGATGTCAGCATGCAACAGGTAAACAGTAGCAAGAGACAGAGTGCGATCATTGAAAATCACAGATGAGAAAAAAAATTTCAAATATGGGGTAACTCAGCGCTGTGTTCTTACATTCAGACGGTTGATATGTACTTGTCGTGGTGAAATGTCCAGGGCAGCGGCCACGCCTTCACGGAACGTCCGCAGGAGGCTTACGTTCAACTGCCGAACATCCACCTGCAAAGCCTGAAAGAGAGAGAGAGAGGGAGAGAGAGAGAGAGAGACGGAGGGAGGGAGAGAGGGAGCAGAATGAGATGCATCACCATGGAAACCAGGCTTGCTCTCACCAAATGTCACAAACGGAGAGAGAGCTGTGTCAGTGTGTGAGGCCTGAAAAGCTGTTGAGAAAAAAAACACACCACCCACCAGCATTTTTACCAGTATATGTGTGTGTGTGTGTGTGTGTGTGTGTGTGTGTGTGTGTGTGTGTGGTGTGTCTTGAATTTAAACACATAGTTTTACTACTAATGTAGCCAGTTAGCATTATGGAAAAGAGATTTACAGGCCTTGCTGTACTACTGTGAACCTCAGACACATATATTGCTCATATAGAATATCGATTCTATACATACAACTCTAATAGGAACACTTGACGCTCATTCATGCAATTATTCATGTGAAAGCAGCACATTAGAAAGAAAAAAATGTGATCTCAGTGACTTTGTTGGTGCCAGATGGGCTGGTTTGAGTATTTCAGGAGTTGCTGATCTCCTGGGATTTCCACCCACAACAGTCCCTAGAGTTTCTTTTTCTTACTCTCTAAAGTAAGAAAAACAAAAATTATCAAGTTGTGGGTAAAAACGGCTTGTTGATGAGAGAGGTCAACGGAGAATGGCTAGACTTGTTCAGTCTGACAGGAAGACTACAGTAACTCAAATAAGCAAACTCTTTACAACCGCGGTGAGCAGAAAAGCATCTCGGAATGCACAACATACCAAACATTGAGGCGGATGGGCTACAACAGCAGAAGACCACTTTGGGTTTCAGTCCTGTCAGTCAAGAACTAGACAGCTGACAATTGGAAAAACATCACCTGGTCTTTTTCCCAAAGTTTTTTCCAAGTTTCGTGAGACAAAATATACACTGAATAAAGGGAATATGTAGTTGGTCAGATTTAAGATAAAATATTATGTATAGTATATTCTCATCAAAATGTTATTTCATTGCTTATACTAAATTTAAATTAAACATGTATCTAATCACTGTACATAATTTAAATGATGTACAGTGAGTGTGATTAATTCACGTATTATTAACGTGATCCAGTTTTATAATCCAGATTATAAAATCTCGCTGGATGTAGGTGCTGACAGGAACAAATACACTGTACAGAGTGTACAGTGAGTTTGATTTCAGTTTGATTTAAATGATTATACATAAGAAAAGTAGATTTCCATATTATTGTAGTGTTATTGCTATATTGTTATATTATTTTATTAGATTTAAAATAAGTCTAATATAAAATATGAGTAAAAAACTTTATATTTTAAATATTAAATATTTAAATATTGTTTAAATGTTGCATTATTTCTCTATAAATAAGAAAAAAGATGGACTGCTCTGAAATCAAAGTTCTGTAAGGAAAAGAGCAGCCTCAGGGGCTGGAAAGCAGAGGCCGGGGAGGTGAGCACACCAGAGGTCACACAACAGATCTTACCAGTGCACACAATCCACCCACACTACTGTAAGACCTACCACTTAACATCCCTCACCCCTCTAGGTACCTGTTTTAAAATTCATACCAATAACACACACACACACACACACACACAGCTCCCTGGTTTGATCCTAAGCCTGGGTTGAACAAGCCAGAATTTGTTTTCTAAAATGTGCTGTTGGGAGTCAGAATTGAAAAAGTGTTCATAAACACATTCATTTTTACCGCATACTATAGAATCAGTCATCTTTCTAAGCTAACATAAGATGGTTGCAGTTACAGGCAATTACGAGGGATAACTGGTCTGAGGAGCTCCGTCTTTGAAGCACCATTTCAGCTCCGCTAAGTAGCTAACTATCAAATCAGTGAAGTTAACTTGAGTACTAATAATTTTACAGTTTTACAGGTTGAAAGTTAGCTAACATGCCTTACTTATATTGCTTTAGCAAACCTACACAGCTTGCCTAAAATCTACATCAAGAAACTAGCTACTAACACTAGATAGCTAGGTCACTTTCTTACTGAGGAATAGACTTATTTAGCTAGCTAAAATTTTCTTCAGCTAACAGATGAGTTTATGGCATCTGGTTAGGCAGCACCTCAGCATACATTGCCACAACAATGTCATCGATGTTGTAATTTTAAAAACATTACATGTTGAACACCAAAGTTGTACCTTCAATTTCCATCTAGTAAAAACACTCTGGGTTTCTATGAGAGGTGTATACATATATGTCCGGTCATTGCAGTCTAGACAACCGCTTAGCATCATTTAGCCACTGACAGGACACCAAGCCATAAGAATCTTCTAGACTTAGACCATTTAAAAGTGTCACTTTAGCTGAATAACACTGTCTTTTAGTGCTAATCCACAATAATAAGTACATAATGTTTTAGCTAATATCAATCTGATAGCTAAATAAAATTCTGGATAGATTTTTTCTGTCAGATTATAACTACGTAGCGACAGGCTGCTAGGCTACTCGTGTCTTTTTGCTACCATAATGCTTTTTGTTTTGTTACAAACACAAAAGGGGTCTGTAGTTCAGGTATAGTTTAATTCAGTAAAATACAAATAGATATTAAGTTGTAAAAATGTGTGTTTTGTGCCACACAGTATAACAAAAGGACTTCACTATGGTTTGTTTTGCTACATGTTGATGGTCAGGCTCAAGTGCATCACTGACAGCATACAAAAAATTACTACTTACTGCCCACGTCCAAGGCTCTCTCTCTCTCTCTCTCTCTCTCTCTACATATATATATATATATATATATATATATATATATATATATATATATATATATGCATGCTTTAAATTATTTTTTTCCACATCAATCTACATGCCATACCCCATAATGACATAGTAAAAACCAGATTTGTGATAACTTTGCAAATTTATTAAAAAGAAAAAACTGCAATATCACATTGAATAAGTATTCAGACCCTTTGCTATGACAATTGAAATTTAGCTCAGGTGCATCAGGTGCATCGCATTTCTCCCTGTTTCTACACTTTGACTGGATTCCACCTGTGGCAAATTCAATTGATTGGACATGGTTTGGAAAGGCCGATAATACATTTCTTATACATGCATCTTCCTCTAATTAAAAAAATTAATAAATGATCCATAACATTTTAATTGCATTTCAATTAACTCATTTACTCAGAACACATATATAGTTGAAATAATAGCATTGAATTACAAAAAATAATTACGTATGAATTTAAAACCTTAAAAATAGGGCTACACAAGTCACAAGAACAAGTGACATAAGCCTACATACATTATTAAAGGCATATTCCAATAAGCATCACCTTTTTTGAAGTGCTCCTGGAAGACACACTGGACAAATTTTCCCAGCCATCTACCTAAATAGTAGTCTCTAAATAATAAATAATCTAAATAAATTAGAAATAAGTTAGAATTTTAAAAACTGCCTTCAAACCTACTGAAAGGTCTGCGTACCAGTCTTCCGAATTTTCTAGATTAGTAAATATTTTGGAGTGTAAGGTCAGAGTTTTCGAATTTGAGACGCAGATCATGACAACAATCACGATGACAGCGGAAAGTTTTAAGAGAAACAGCTAGCTTGTCAGTGTGTTTAAAATTGCTTGTTCATGAAATCGGTGAACATTTTACAGTCCAGCTTGGAAACCTGATGTTTTTGGGGGGATGTTTTTGATCCAACATGCCGTCTAGTGCATGTCACTGTTAATCCTTCAGCTGTACATAGATGAGTGCGTCAACAATGCCATATCATGTGGATTATTTTCCTGTACTTCTTATAATTCCTATGGATTATTTTCCTATATTTCCAACACTTTCCACTAGACTGGTAGGACAATGCAATTAATATTTCTTTGTTTTTTTCAGTCATGGCAGTTATGCATATGTATGCTACTGACATAAAATGTTCAAATATTACAATGGTCCTAAATTATAAATCTGGAATTTAAAAAAAAAAGGGTGGTTGAGGCTTGGGGTTGCAGAAAATTCATAATGTCCCAAAAATTTGCCCAAAAATTTTAGGAAGCCCTGGCAAAATTAATCTCCTCAAGTAATCCCGCATTATTCCAAAGTTGCGCTCCCTCCACTGGCCTCCTTTAGCAGCAGGTTAAAAACGCTGATAATTGCCTACAAAAAATTAAAAGCTGTACTATCCCATACTAACCCCTTCAAACCCACAAACTATTTGTACTACCATGAGCTTATGCTTTCCATAAAGACTACAAAGAATGCCAGACATCTGCTAAATGCTGTAAATGTAAAGCAAGGTCAACAGTATAACACTCACTAATTAAAGTGTGTTTAATTTGATTATTTATATGATTTTTTACGTCTGGCAAAGCCATAACACCATAAAGACAGTGTTATATCAATTTTCTCTGACTCTAAATTAGAATGAGTCTGGTATTAATGTTTATGACACTGACATAACAGAACAATGAGTGAACGCTTTCATGACACAATGTAACACAAAATCTATGAAGCTCAGGTTAACCTGATATCAGAATTGGTGAAAGCAGTCTGTCGCTCTACTGACATCTGTTAGAATAAGCATTTAAATGTTTATGCAGGTTAATATCAGTGTTATAAACACTACCTTAAGTAAACCCAGAATGATAAATCAATTAAAAAAAAAGTAGCAAAGTGTCCCCTAGAAATAGTGTGCTCCTACAGGACAGAAAAATCAAGCAGTAGCATATGGTATTCTGTGTGTGTGTGTGTGTGTGAAAGAGAGAGAGAGAGAGAGAGAGAGAGAGAGAGAGAGAGAGAGAGAGACCAGAGTGAAGAGAATAACAGGAAATTACATTTGGCTGACATTTGGATTATTCAATACATTTCTATAACAAAACAGACATATAAAACACACACACACACACACACACACACACACACACACGCTATCGTTGTGATTAATGCAGCTGATTAATGTTATACAGCTAAACCTAACCCGAACCTTAACCTCAGTAACCAAAATGAAATACTCTTGCTCTTTTAATTTGTTTATATAAAAGCTGCAGTTTTTGTAAAGAAGTCAAAACTGTCAAAACTCTCAAAACTCAGATAATCCTACCCCCCCCCAACACGCGCACACGCACACACACACACACACACACACATATATATATATACAAATGTTTCCACACTCACATAAAAAAATCAATCCTAATTTAGTATAAGTAATTCTTAAAATCATCTAAAACATAACATCCAGGTAACACAAGTTATGATTCTCTTAGCAAAAAATCAGAAACAAATAATTAAGCCAAGAAGATGATTTTTAAAGTCAAAAGCACTGAGATTACCTGGCACTGTTTATAATAACATCTGGAAACAGGAAGGGACCGAACCACCAAAACTGCACAGCACCAACTGCAAAACTCACAGCGCTTACCAAACGCTCACCTGAGAGATCTGCCAAGTGATGGAGAGACAAGTTGAACCTCCATCCTCTATCATTTTGGCACTCCAGCTAGAAACCAATTCAGGACCAACCGGCTACAACCCCAAAGCACATTTTTTGCAAATGTTTGCAGCTGTGCAAGCATTCTCTGGCACTCTCTCCTGCTGTGTGCAGGTCTGTGTACAACAGCAGCTGAAAATGTGGAGTAATTACGGTAATAGCATGGAGTGGAGGTAGAGGAGGAGGCGGGTGGGCTAACCGAGCTCTTCTGCCTGAACCTGAGTCCCTCTGAGACTGATTTAGCACAATGACTCACCTACACAAAGGGAGCATCAGGGAAACATTACTGAAATGAAAGTGGCACCGGTAATGACAACACGAATGCACGAACGTGCACGTACACACAGATGCACAAGGCAATAACACTTTACAAAACAACAAAATGCATTTTTAAATACTGATTACATCATTGAAATGCACACAAAACATGGACAAATTTCAAACACAAAGACGGTTGTACGTATGTTGTCTGGGCTGTTCTTGCAAATTTTGGCCCTCAAAACCATAATTCACCAAAACAGCTCAGCTTAAGACATCTCCTTCAATCTCTATCTGTTATTTTTATTCACTGACAGTCCAACATAGCCTGATCATTAACAAAGCAATATAAAATGGCACCAGAATGAGATACAGAATATAGAGACTGACACCAGAATGAGATACAGAATATAGAGAATGGCAACAGAATGAGATACAGAATATAGAGACTGACACCAGAATGAGATAGAGAATATAGAGAATGGCACCAGAATGAGATACAGAATACAGAGAATGGCAACAGAATGAGATAGAGAATATAGAGAATGGCACCAGAATGAGATACAGAATACAGAGAATGGCAACAGAATGAGATAGAGAATATAGAGAATGGCACCAGAATGAGATAGAGAATACAGAGACTGGCACCCGAATGAGATAGAGAATATAGAGACTGGCACCAGAATGAGATAGAGAATACAGAGACTGGCACCAGAATGAGATACAGAATACAGAGAATGGCAACAGAATGAGATAGAGAATATAGAGAATGGCACCAGAATGAGATAGAGAATACAGAGACTGGCACCCGAATGAGATAGAGAATATAGAGAATGGCATCAGAATGAGATAGAGAATACAGAGACTGGCACCAGAATGAGATAGAGAATATAGAGACTGGCACCAGAATGAGATAGAGAATATAGAGACTGGCACCAGAATGAGATAGAGAATGAGATAGAGAATACAGAGACTGGCACCAGAATGAGATAGAGACATTGTTCTAAGGTTTGCTCTGATCCATAAATGAAGATCACTGTGTTTATGGTCAATAATTCACCGGAGCTGCTGGATAATGCCAAGTATAAGAAACATGTAGAGCAGCAAATGGCTCTAAACTAGCATTTACAGGACACATAACTGAACGAACAGGTAATGCTGTTCGCCATAATGAATCACAATGCCAGTGATTCACGGCATCCCATGCATGACCCTTCTAAACCAATCACACTTATGTGTTTCAGTCATATGACCAAAGAGTTTCATATTTATACAGTTTCTTTCTGCAATGTAGTCACTGCCAGCAGGTCTACCAACCCAACAGTATGAAGAGTTGTAGGGGTTTGGTATGTTCATGGATGAAATTGAGGATAGATAGATAGATAGAGAGAGAGAGAGAGAGAGAGAGAGAGAGAGAAAGAGAGAGAGAGACTGGCAAAAGCACAGTCTGGATAACAAAACCCGTATCTAGGCAACTGCTACCTGCTACAAGTGAGAGGGTTCATACTAAGCACCAACGGTAAACTTCATTGTGAATGAAAGTGATTTTTTATGTGTTTGTTTGTCTAATGTGCGTCGGAGGACGCGATGACTCAGCCATTAATCGCTACCATGTTTTTGTTATGAAACCCAACTTACAGACTTTAAACACGGATCACGATCGACCGTGTCATCGTGCTCAGTGTCAATCACAGATCACATAACAAAACATCACTAAAAATAAATGCAGTATTTATTTAATCAGAAAAAGAAGTGCTTTTCAAAATCATACTCAGTGGCAACCGTGATACATCATGATTAATCCGCTCAACTCCTAATTAGTTTTTTGGCCTGAGGTAAAAAAAAAAAAAAAAAAAAATCCTCTCAAAAGTGGAAAACATGAAACATATTAAGAGCTGCAAAAGAGAGTGTTGCTTCCTTGCTGGCAGTTAAAGCCTGGAGATCAAATCAGTCCCAATGTTACCTCACATCTGTAGACCTAATTACATTAGGCTCTTCGGACAATTAATGTGCTTCACTCCTGTTGTTGTTTAGAGCTCTAAAGCTCTGGCTTCAGTGAAAATAAGTAAATACTATATATTATGTCAGAGCTTTTCTTCTGACAGGCCCTGTAAGCCTTGTCAAGAGATTAGACATAATCTTCATACTGAAAAAAAAGAGTGGACCCTCCAGTCTTACAAACAAACTGATTATACTACAAGAACAACACAGCAGCTTGGGTGGTGCTATCTAATTAGTAAGAATCTAAATAGTAAGATAGGAAATCTTAGCAATGCTTCACACAACACAGTTTTTATCTGACCTCCTTTAAAGCCACTAATTTATATTGATTTCATGCAATATAAATATTCCCTCACAAAATACCACCAATTACCCCAGCTGAGACATCTTCAACACAACCATTTAACAGCAAAAGTATAATAACGTTTATTGGGAATAAGGAAGCAGATCAGACACTGATGTTGGGTGAGGAGGTCTGGGGTTCAGTTGGTGTTCCAGTTCATCCCTGGGGTTGAGGTCAGGGCTCTGTGCAGGACACTCGAGTTCTTCCACTCCAACCTTAACACACCATGTCTTCATGGAGCTCGCTTTGTGCACAATTGTCATGCTGGAACAGGTTTGGGTCTCTTAGTTCCAGTGAAGGAAACTGTACTGTAATGTTACAACATATAAAGACATCCCAGACAATTGTGTGCTTCTGACTTTGATTCTACTGTGCTATAAAAAAATCCAATTTACAAGATTTAACTTTCCCAAGAAAGTCTCAGTAGTCCTATTTTCCCATCAGACAACATTCCAACTAAATTATTTTCCTGGAGACAAAACAGAAGAGATTATTGACCAATAAGTGGTGATACCACAGGTAAAGAAACATCCAAAAGGTACATCTTTTTTTTTTTTAGATTTTAAGAGTGTTAAATTTCAGTTTTGCAGGGTGTCATGTTTACATTCATCACTGTTCTGTTACAATTCCCAGTATATGATTCTCAGGGAATCTTCACCACAAACCAGCATTTATTAGTGGCATAAAGATTGTGAATCTATAACACAGTGTGAAAGTGTTTGCCTAATAACATGCCTGTGGATAGAATGCCTGTAGAGTGCACTGTACTTATGCTTTAAAGCTAATGGCGTCTTTTACTGTTTCCTAAGAATGTATAGCTATGTTACTTCATATTTCCTTCACACTTCTCTTGAAAAGGGAAGTCAGAAGTGAAATGAGGTACCTAGCAAAGTAGTCAGCTTCAGCTTTTGTGTTTTAATATCAGCACTTTTTAATGTATCCAGAGATACCTAACTGAGCCTTGCATTTTAGATATTCGGATCAATTTTTTTTGAAGACCTTGTTATTATCAGTGCTACAGCTCTTTTGCGTACCCTGGCTCAAACATGTTCAGCAAAATTTGTGAAACTGCAAATCAAAAAATCCCTCACTGGAATTATTTCTGTCATGATTTCCATAAATTACTGATCTCAAGAAAGTCTCAAGAGAGTTATAATCTATGGTAGAGATAAAATATTCAGGTTCTTCCAAGTGTTAGTTTTTGTAGTTAGAACAAAAAAAAAAAAAGGCATTCAAGGTGCTGAAATTTTAAACAGCATATATTTGATGTATACAGTGATGTCACACTTACTTCTATACTAGATGCTATAGTGTGGTTTGGTTGATTTTTATCAAATGGAATGTGTGTTGAGAAGATCTTGACTAGTGGTTTATAATGCACAGAAAGACAACAATACAACTCTACAGACTGTACAGCTACAGTATCACAGGTGGCATGTTTACACAAGCATGGATAAGTTGTACTTCAATCTTTTATTTTGGCTGAAGTGGTTTTTTTTTTTTTTTTTTTGGTTTTGCTTTCGATCTCACCAATTACAAGAAACTATATTTCCACTTACAAAATTATACACAAAAAATATATAGAAAAAAGTAGAAGATCCATGAATGCTGCTGTTTTTGTGCAACGCGGTTTAATGATTACATTTGCTTTTACTATGACAAAGAGTAGACTGTCCTTGTGAACAATTCATAGTTCAAATAGTCCTTCAAAGTATTAACTTTTTAGTAGCCATGGTACATTTTTAACAGATCTATTCATCCTACACAAATATATACAGTAAATATGAAAGGCATATATTGAAGCCCCATCAACTCATTTTCATAATTGACAGTTAGTTATAGCTTCTGTGGTGAATTTACCACTGACTGTAAAAGAAAGAAAGTAATCTCTGAACATAACATTAGGTCTATCTACAGACCAATTAAATTTAGCTATCTGCCAAATACCAGAAACTGATGTAACTTCATTCCTGCTTAGGCCTGCTCTTAATGCATGAGCTTGAGCAAAAGTATATCTAGTTAGAATTTTTTTTGATCATTTAACTGCACATTTGAGATCATAGTCATGATCTACATTGAGTATCATTTAATTCACACATTTATAATGCTCATTTCTTACATGAAGGCCAAGACTACAGTTTCTGACAATGTCCACATTAGTATAATAAAATTCACAACAAAAATACAGCAAAGTTCATCTGATCTTGCCAAGCTTCACTGGCAAAAACTCATGACACTAAATGGTTAATAAAATGACACCATATCATAGTAAGTTAAATGCCAGGATAGTAAATCTAATTTTTATCTGTTTTATTAAACCTGATGTGACCTGATTATTAGACCTGCTTCTGCATGTTGCAGTGCCATGCTCTTTTGATCAGTGCTGTGTTTCAGATTAGCTAGAAGGGGGAAGTAACAGTGGTGTGCACAGAAACCATAATCTTATCTGATTTTGCTGCTTTCCGCGAGCACCATGCTGCTAGAAATATGTACAAAATACACCATGCAATGTTCTTGACTTAAAATAAGCAATGTAAAAATAAGCACCACTCTGTCATTGTCACTGACTGGGCAGATGTGATCTCATAACTTGGTGCCAGATAGGCATTTCCAAGTAGTTCATAAACTGCTGATCTCCTGGGATTTTCATGAGTGTTTACAAAAATGGTGTGAAAAATGATAAACATCTAGTGAGCAGCAATTCTGTAAAGGAATAACTCCTTGTTGATGAGAGAGGACAGAGCAGACTGGCCAGTCTGGTTCAAATTGACAGGAAGGCTATGGTAACTCAAATAAGCACTCTTTACATCCGTGGTGAGCAGAAAAGCATCTCAGAAAGCACAACATGTCAACCCTTGAGGTGTCTGGGCTACAGCAGCAGAAGAACACATCGGATTCCACTCCTGTCAGCCAAGAACAGGAATCTGAGACTATCAGAGGCACAGACTCAGATTTCAGATTGTATTTTTTTTCCCTTTATTTTCTTTTTACAAATGCTAAAATTTTGGAGAGTTTGGAGATACAGTATGTCATCATTTATGACATTATAGAGAGATTAGACAGCACTGCATGCAACTGCCCATGGTCAACATGCCCATGAGTTATCTGATGGTAAACTGGAGATTTAAAACTGAGCAGTGGTCAGTATGGAAAACAGTAGTAGCTTCCTGATAAGGGCAGGTCAGTTTATCAGAACTTGACTCACTATTGTCCATTTGTGGGGCTGGGATTGATAAAAGGGGGCAACACTGTGGGGCTGTATGACTACCAGGCCATGACTGAAAGCAATGTTATGGACCAGGTTATACCGCAAAGACCTCAATTAGCTTTTAAGAGCATTTCAGGTTGGGGAAATCGAATCTAATTGGATGACAACAACAGGGTGGCCGGAGCACTGCTCTGAGCTCCAGTGACATTAGACATTAGAGAAAATCCAATTTAGTACAAACAGCCAGAGAGAGGGAGAGAGGGAGGGAGAGAGAGAGAGAGGGAGAGAGATTGCCCAGTCCTAGCTAGCCTAAGGACACTGAATGTTAAATGTTCATCCCCAGCCAACAAAACAAGCAGTCTTTATTGCAGTGTTGTTGATTGTGTTTAACTTCGTTGTAGAGATGGTGAGGCCACATACGTATGTAGATGTAAGAGCTCATAACCAGCAGGACAAAGCATGTCAATTTCACATCTACACATTGGAAGACAATGTAATATGTTCTTAGGTAATTAGAGTTCTTCGAGAGTTCTTCCAAGGTTTTTTTTTGGACTGTCAAATGTTGATAGCTTCCTATAGATATTTCTATAAGCGTCCTATAGGGGTTCATCACTTCCTACTTGTCACTCATTGTGATATGTTCTACATAGAATCTTTTAAGGTTCCCCCAGAGAGACAACCAAAGAGCACTGAAGGTCTGGAGATTTGATCTTTTCTCTAATTGAGCTATAAGTCTACTTTAAGCCACATAACATAATCATATTTGTGCCTTTCTGTTGATTCCTGCAGCTACTACTGCATTTTGAACAGGTTAGAACATTGAGCTCAGGTGAAAACCTACATTAGTCACGCAAATGAATAATGCCCTCTGGCAAACTGGTGCACATGAAGTTGGGCCAGCTGGAATTGGTCCATAGTTCACTTAAGAACATGACATGAGACAGTGGGACAGTAAAAATATTTGTGTTTATCATGGGTGCAAAGGGTTGATGCAATGAGGGTGTTTTTTTTTTGTTTTTTTTTTACCATAGGCACATGAGCAATGGAGCAATGGCGAACCTGCACCCCTACTTTTATCAGAGAGGGATCAAATGTAACAATTTTGCTCTCATGAAAAAACTGAACATGACTTTAACCAAACAATATGTGTCTTGAATGTTGACAGTGAAATCACATATCCTAGATCATACAATATGAAACCATTCAGTTTTTTTGTTCATTATGTTTGTTACTTTTTTATACATAGTATGCAGTGTAGTTCAACTTTATTTGAAGAATTACACACGTTTATTTAAAAAAATCCTAAAGTAAAATTTCTTTTCACTGAGTATTTTGATATTATGCTACACCGTGTCTCATAGGTGACTGTCAAATTTGTAAGATAACAGTAAAAGAGGTAAGATTTTTCCTTTTATTCAGAGCATCTACAGCTTTGTGTAAGTGATATTATCACTCTTCAAACCAACATCTACGTAATTACTGGACTTTTTAAGGTGGAACAGAAAATCCCAGTAAGAAATAAGACAATAACAAGCCAACTTCAGATGTAAGAGATAAGAGTTAAAACTGTTCCTCAAGGCAGCGTTTACTGTATGCCAATCATTAAATTTTCTGGCTTGAAAAGTTGTTTCTGTGGTTACTGCTACATGTGCATAGTTCTTCAAAATAAAGGTGAACTAGCATGGACAAAATTTTTAATCAATAAAAAAATAAAAGAAAATGGGTCACCACATTACCAAGATCAGAACGTCCCTCCAAAATTTACAAAAGAACAAGACAAAAACTTACCAGGGAGGCTGCCAAGAGACCAACGGCAACATTAAAGGAGTTGCAGGGATATCTGACAAGTACTTACTCTCTTAATTACTTAAATACTTAATTATTCTCTGCATGTGACAACAATCTCTCATGTTGTTCATATGTCTGGGCTGTGGGGTAGGGTGGCAAGACGGAAGCCCTTTCTCACAAAAAAAAAAAACATCCAAGCCCAACTAAATCACCCCAAACCATGTGGCAAAATGTGTTATGGTCTGATTAGAACAATTTCAAAAAGTATAATAATTCCACAGTTCCAAAAGGTATGTTTGGCACAAAAAAGCACATCGCCAAAAGAACACCATACCCACGGTGAAGCATGGTGGTGGCAGCATCACGATTTAGGGCTTTTTTCTTCATCTAGAACTGATGATGATCTTTTATCAAGGTGGAGGGAATCATGAATACCTACAAATACCAGTCACTTTTGGTGCAAAACATTCAGGTGTCTGCTAGTAAGCTGAAGACGAAAAGGAATTTCACATTTCAGCACGACAATGACCCAAAGCATACATCCAAATCAACAAAGGAATGGCTTAACCAAAAGGAGATCAATGTTTTTGAATGCACTAGCCAGAGCCCAGACCTGAATCCAACTAGAAATCTGTGGGGTGACCTGAAGTGGGCTGTGCACAGGAGATTCCCTTACAATTTGACGGGTCTGGAATATTTTTGCAAGAAAAAGTGGGAAAATATTGCCAAGTCAAGATGTGCCACGCTGGTAGACTCTTACCCAAAAAGACTGAGTGGTGTAATAAAATCGCACTACATCTACATCTGGAACGAGATGTTCAAAAAGCTGATTGGCTTTGAAGGGTCATGCGGTGAGATTTCTGGAGTTTTCTGGTGTGGTGCACAAATATGGCTAGTGCTGTGCCAATGACAAAAATGTGAGTGATTTCAGTGAACACAACATTTATGGTGCCATGACATCAAGATGTTGTTCAGCTTCATTCAAAAGATCACTGCATTAGAAGCTAAAAAACACCCACACAACGTACACAGACTGCATGAATATATGCAGTTTACCACTTACAGAAGGTTAGAGCATAAAGTCCAAAATTTTACAAACTGAAGTTATTAGTGAAGCAAAATGAAAGAATCACAGTATGAAAATGGCACATCCCAATATAGCCATTTTTATGGTACCTGCTTATTACTTAATCTTAGTTTAATGAGGATGACAACAGTTGCAGCTCATCCACAGGGGCAGCTGCAACGAGCGCTAATAGAGGCCCATTGGGGTACGACTCACGCTGCGCTATGCTTAATTGTTGAACAGCTTCAGTGGGGGACGAGCAGTGGACAGGACAGTTAATGACAGGGTTCCCAGGAATGCAGAACTTTTTTACGCCAAATTACTCCACACCTGCTGAGATCTTGTTTTATAGCAAATAATCTGAATTAAATCTAATACATTTCTGCAAACAAAGGCAAAGTGTAAGTACAAACAGTGTGTATATGATGTACAGAACTGTTGATATTGTAAGATATATTGCAGAGATTGGGAAAGGGAAAGAGAGAGTATGGCATGGACAATGTCCGTACATCGGAAATGCGTGCGCACCATGGTGAAAGAAAAAAAATGTGTCTCTCGTTTCCAGTGCTCAATTTCTTTTGGCCTAGTTTCAGGGTGTTTGTGTGTTTTTTAGAGATTTAGTCAGGCTGGAAATTTTGCAAACACAGTTTAATCACTTGAATTGAGCTGCTAGACTGAATGCTGGATTAATGCATGTTGTTGATTCTCAACTTCCAATTATGGGGTTAATCTAAAAAAAAATCATAGTAACCTATAGCACGTTAAGTGTGATATGCTCTTGACTTGAGGCTGTGTCGTTATTAATCTCATAATTCCCCACCAAAGTCACGAGCTGCTGCTGGATGACAATAAATGCCATGTAAGTCATTACTCTGTGTGAAAGGTCTTTGCATATTTAGCATATTGCATATACTTAGCATATAGCATATTTCAGCTGATTCACTGAGCCTAGACACAACAACTATTGTTATGTGATCAACTATAAAGCTATAACATAAGATTAATGGTATATCAACACATTACACATAATATAAGGTTCCCAATGATCTCCCCAATGATCCCAATGATTCAACATAGAAGCTTAAAAAGGCATGCATAACTTCTAGACACATACAGTGAAATTAATCATGTCAACACCAGAATCAGCATCTGACTCAATTTCCCAGAGACAACCACAACCTACAAACATGGGTGACATGGACTACAACTGAGTTCAATCACACACACACACACACTCACAGTATTTAAGCATTTTCACAGCACTCACTCACCGTCCTGTGTTTATTTGCCAGATGTACCAAGTCTTTGTTTTCCACGCATGCTTTTCTGGTTTTTGATCGTGTTCTCGTTCCTGGTGTTGTGATTCTGTTTTTTTTTTTTTTTTTTACCCTGTTTGATGATTGCCTGACTCTGTGCCTGTTTCTGACTACATTTTTGCTTCACATTTTGGATTTGTCTGCCTGCCTCTTAAATAAAGTGTTCACCTGCAACTGTGTCCGTCTCCGCCGTCTAAATTTCTTTTAGAAGAAGTATAGAAGTATAGAGGTAAAAATATCCTAAAGATCTGCACATTGACAACTGAAAGCAAAATCTACATGATGTTAACACAGAATCTGGAGAGAGAAGCAGGTACAGACCTGCACAGTTAAATGGAAAAGGTGTGCAACAAAAAAACCTACAGCGGCAACCCACGCCTGTAATTAGGCTGCTCTTTGGAGAGGTTTCATTAGGTCAAAAATCAATCCCAAAATAAATTAATCATTTTTCTGTTTTGAAGCATGCTGCAGCAAAATGCCTTGATCAAACTGTTCATGGAAAAGAAGCATTTTGTTATTACATAAATGTTAAGATTTCTACCTATAACATGACAACAGGACAACATGAGTTAAGACAAAAAAAGATGCTAATGCTACCACTATTTCTTTAAAAATATTTCTCCATAGTTTTACCACAGAGTATAGAAAGAATTATACATTTTCTTGCCACTACCCTGTAATATGCTAATTATATATTATAATCCTGGAGTGATACTTCCTTTAACCGTAGCTACATTTTTATTATAATCTGCCATAAACAAGAACAGGAAGTAAACTGAAATCTTATCAGAACCACTGGACATAAGCAAATCAGGTTTTTCAACTAACATTTTTTCCCTAAAATATTATAATATCGGAGTTTAGAGTTCATAATTCATCAAAAACATTCTCATAAACCATAATAAGCAGATTTTTGGATCTTTATAGAGTTATAACTTGACTTTCAAGCAGTTGAATGTCCAATTGCACTTGAAAGTGATGTCCTTGCTAATGCTACCTCCTAAAGTACTTAAATTTGCACTTTAAAAAAAATTGTATTGTCTGAGCACTTGTCTATTACCTCCCCAACAGAGTTTTTGGACTGATGGTATTCCTAGTTTGTGACCTAGTGAACCAGTATCAGAATGTAATTTTGAAGACTTCAAAGCACTTTTGTAAGTCACTCTGGATAAGGGTGTCTGCCAAATGCCATAAATGTAAATGTAACTATAGCTGAACCACCATAGGTTCTGGGTGCGGAGCTTTGTGTACATGGGCGGGGAAGGCGGTGGGCTCAAGGAGTAAAAAAAAAAATCACACAAATCTTATTCAACTCCACATATTTAACCATATGTGGAGTTGTACGTAACCATATTTAAAGACCTAATTTTTCACCAGTTTTGCCACATCTAACCAAATGCACCGTTAACCATTTTAAAATGTAGGTAATTTTACATCTGCTTGTTCATGTCTGAACCTTGAGAGAGACAAAAACACTCCTGGAGAGTATGTTTAACAGTCCGTCACTATCTTTACTGCTTTCTGCCTTCTTTGTCAGTGCAGGAGTTTTGATTTGTAGTGTGAGCTCCCTGTGTAGCTGAGCGCAACTTCAGCTGATCTGTGAGAAAGTCTTGGATTCAGTAGATACTACAGAGCTGTGTGATGTGTTGATGCGACTTAGCTGACCACCAAGGCCACATTTATCATATAATCTCAGTACTTCTAAGGTCTATTAGACTAGTTGGTTAACACTATCTCCCTAGGCTTGCTCATTACGAGGCTAATGCTTATGATATTAAATTCAAATGAACTCAATCTTGAAAACACAGATTACTGTTATTATTATAATATCTACTGACAATAGAGACAAAAAAACAGAGCCTGGGGCATTAGGAAAATCAGAATGTTTGGGAAATTTAGGTTCAGTCCATTGATTTTTGCTGATTCTGCTGTGGACGCATGTAGACTAGACAACGATGGAGAGAAATTACAAAAAAAAAAAAAGATGAGCTGTTTGCAAAACATGTTCACTATACAATTCACTATACAAGGATTCAATAAGTATCTCCACTGCTGTTCACCATAGAGCACATGCATGCATTTTAGAATGCATTTGAGTTTATAGAATTTTATTTCAATTTAAAAAAAAAGATTACGTTTTAATGCTAGTGACTTGCAGCTCCAGCTAACTTCTTACCATCCTTCTGCAGTAATGACGTCACTTGTACATGACACACATTACGTATGTCTAGCCACGCCCCCTCTGAAACCACAGGCGATAATATCGATAGTTAAGGGTCGTGATGGGACAATAGCATACCACACACGATCTCACAAACCTACCATCCCCCATACACAATCCCACACACACACACACACACACACACACACACACACACACACACACACACACATACACAAACGTGCCTGGAGGTGCTGAGGTCATACAATATCATGGACTCTGCTGACAGACGCCAGTTGCATTATAGGATCAGGTTTAACTCGGTGTGCAGTGGAAACAAACTTTAAGCTGTACTCCTTTCTGGAAGACGTCTACCCACTTATTGATCTTCAAGCATATTCAGTGAGGAGGATCATATTTATTTACAGCTGTATATTTACTGTATGTTCTCATAATCACTACTGCCCTGTGGCTATCTTTGTTCTTCTATCTAAATGCTCTGCACCTTAACACCTAAACATAAATTCCAACAATAAATTCCTTAAAAGTCTAATCACATGGTAATGCTGATTGTATATGTTGTGCCTCTTGCTGTGTATGTTTGTATGGCATGGACCAGGACTTGCTGCTTATGATGTCTGTTTTCCTAATACTACCAATCTTCATAAAGGAATCCAACACGTCAAGAAATTGTGCTGCGTCTCAATTCGCCTACTATCCGTCCTAAATAGTATCCAAGATTAGAATTAGTGTGTCCCAAATCGTAGTATATTGAAATGAGTATCCCAAAGGTACCCGGATGCTCTACTATTTCCGGTAGATTCCGGTAGAAAGTGTGGAATCACGGACACTTTTTCAGGTAATATAGCCCACAACTCCTTGCGCGAAGGAGGAGGGGTTTTGTGACGGTTTGCTTCACCAAATTCAAAGACGCACTTTAGAGAGTTGTAAATGAAATGTAGAAAAATTAATCAAGAGAATGGTAAATTAAATTATATAGTATAAATTATATAAGGAATAATGAATGAAGAAAAGCTGAAATGCACCGAGGAGTTTATGGTGAGGCAACAACGTGCTCTTCCGTTGCTTAACGTGTTAGTATGTCCCAGTACTTACATACTCTTTTGCTATACACTCAACAGTATGTATTTTTCTTCACAAAAAGAGTATATATTTTATTGCATAGTATAAGTAGGCGAATTGAGAAGCAGGGATGGCCAGTTAAAGGTTAGGATAACAGGAAGGAGTTAACTGTCGTAGCTTTTCTTATTACATACTATGTAAGAAATCGTATAAAACATATTTTGCAATGAAATCAGTAGAATTGTACAGTAGAAATACAACACTGATATCTGAGCTCTAAGTATAAGCCAATAACAGATACTGATCCTTTTTTTCTATTTACTTCACTTAAAAACAGATTAACTAATTAATCTGTTTTTAAAAGATTAAAAGAGTAACTATGCATAATTCCACTGTGATTACAAATACAGTTTGCTTCTTCGGATTAACTTTCAGATTAACGTAGCTAACAACTCTAAGTCTATTGTCACTATTCTATACATGTGTAACCCAGTCAGTAGGTTCCTAACAGACCTTGAACATTTCTTACTCTCTCATCTATCTTTAATTTTTTTCTAATGCGTGATCTGAATAATGTCTGTTTAATCCTAAGCATCATTTGATTCAGCATTACAACAATACTTGTACATGAAACTAGCTCAGAACAAATTCAGAAGGCAAAAAAAGGGTAATTTCCAGTTTAAGTCTTACTGTCCCAAAATGTAAGCACTGCACTCCAATGACTACTCACTTAAATGAAAGGACAGACATGTACCAAAATAGATTATGGTTTAAAAATCTTTAAAAATTGTTTCTACCAAATCAGCTGTTTTTTATTGTTGTCTTGTTGGAACATGATTTGTTGATGGTGAAAGTATTTTTGGTTGTGATTTCCCAAATACTTGGCCACGCTACATCTGGAGTTCCAGCAGGCTGTAAACAAGTCCCAAGGCGACACGACTGTTCAGTTTCAGACTGACAGAGAAAGCTCAAGTTTCATATTTGGATGGACAGCTTATTATTTTGAAAGATGACACTCAGCTTTTGTTGATATTATTGCTATTTTCTTTATACGAAAGCTTTTTTTTTGCGCAATAGTCATACTGGAGACCACTAGGGGCCTGAACAAACAGGCTACATGAATTATATATACAATCATACAAATTAATCTATGTTATCATCTAACTCATTTTGAGCCACACCTCCTATCTAGTCCGATGCTTTTGTCCAGAACTACTATACTGTGCCAAGGATGAAAGTGATTTCAGCTTCAAGATGTCCTTTTATCCGTTTTAATAGAAAACAATGTGGCATACAGTGTCAGAAACCTCTCAAGCAAGTCTGAGATTTTATTTATACTTAATGTGAACTATTTTGAGGTACGTGTGATGATTCAGGTATGCAGTCATCAGATTAGCATTTATCAAGCCGATTTTAGTAACCAAGCCTTTTGTTCATTTGTCACCTTCACTGCTTGCTCTACAGAGAATTTTTAACATATGATTATGAGTATCATTTTGTCATATTTTATGGTAAAATCTCTATTACACATTTTACACATTATGGTAAAACACAAATTGAATTCACATCATACTTTCTATTAAATAACAGTGGCCCAGACTAAAATCCTATTTACTATATCAAATTTGATTTAATACTGATCCAGCAGTTATCACACTCACTATTGGATCGATGCATCTTTAGAATATATACAGACTTGGCACGAGGGTGAGGGTCGATTAATTCAGATCACAGCCGTCCATTTTTCACATCTGTATTTCAACTTTTCTAAAATATGCTTTGTATGAAGTGATTGGAGATGGTGTTGGATGTGTTTAGATTTCAGATGATTAAAAAAGACATTAAGCACTTTTCAATTTTATGGGTACTAATTACTAACAGCACAGCAGTGTACTTCCCCCAGGCATGAACCAAATGACTGCCATATCAAACATTTACTGTTTAATATTGCATGCAGGCATTTAAAAAAAGGCATGCTGTGAGGGAATACTAGTATGACTTTATACTGTGATAGTGGTACAGTAAACATCATATTACATAAAGGTGCATGAGATTGTAAACACATACCAAGTTAAATGAGAGAAAATGTTATTTATTAGTTGAATAAGAGTATTTTAGCACTTAAAATAACCAAATAATTGAACACTTGCACTGCATTAAATCTGCCATTTAATGTGGGCTTCTTTGAAAATTCAGAGTAGAACTGGATATCATAATATGCCAAAAAAAAAAAAAAAAAAAAACAATATCAGTGAGTAGCGCTTTCATATCATGAATTTTTAATTAGATTCCACCCCGGTGCCTTTCATAGCAGGGATCATTTTGGTATGAATGATCATCCCGGCTTCCAAACAGTCCATTTCTACCTGTCTGTGAGCTGCCTTTTAGTCAATACAAATCGACCCAGAGCAGTAACCCATATTACAGCTTTGAATTATTCAATAGAAGGGTTAGTATGGGTAAGAACAGAGGTCAGGATGGGTCTTGGCATCTTCAGCCAGAAACACATATGCTTGCGTGCATGTGGCTTATAAAACAAACAACAAAAACCCAGAAATCATAAATCATATCCTTGATGATATACAATTGCTTGAAACCCAAAGGATATTGCAGGTGATGAAGACAGACAGCTCTTTCAAGACAGACAGCTCTTTCGTAAAAATCTCTACAATATCTCCCTCAATCTAATGGGTTCTTTTTCCTCTCTAATATCACCCTTCCTCTGTTGGCATCCTTGTTTATTTTGCCTTGGACATTTATTCACCCCTTTTGTTCTTCTATTACTTCACAAACCATTAAAGACCAGAACAAGGCATTGAACGACGCTCAGCACTTTGCTGCCCAGTGATGTGCAATAAGCCTCCCTTCATTTCCTGCTCTGATAAAGAGATTGTGAGATGGAAAGGTCCCATACCTAAACACACACACTCAAACATACATGCACAAACACAAACACACACACACACACACACATACACACACCCATACATCCGCCTACATGCCAAGCAGCATATGTGCTCAGAAACAAGCAGTGAGCACACACACACACACACACACACATAAAGCAAAAAAAAAAACACTCTCTTTAAATGGATGAATAATTAATTAAATTTCCATTAAATGATAGTAACCCGCTCTACAATTTAATGCATTGTGTTTGAAATGTAAATCTAAAAATATTAGCTATTAAAATACAGCTGTTTTTACAGTGTAATATTTGACAACCTCTCTAAAATATTGCTCATGTTCTATTTTTAACATATATCTACTACAGTGATGAAAAAGCTTTGCTCAACAAGACAGATACAGTGACAGTGACAGCGACAGCGATGGGCAAAAATGGCTTGCTTTAAACAGATGTCTGCAACTCTGGAAATATTTGCAAAAGAACTGAAATATTTATGAGATTATTTTTCTTAAGTGATGCTTGTAAATATATGATCCATTTGGGTCAGTCAACATCTTCCATTGCAGCTAGTTAGTATAACAAAATCTAGGTTTTTAATGTTTAATGAGACTTCTGGCAAAACACCATGAAACCATAAAACCCAAATCCACCCACGCAGTCTCTAAATACACTCCATGACTCAGATCTGACTCTGGTATCTTTCTCAGTGCTCAGTGCTCTAAGATACATGACCAGATACATGATGCAGTACCGGTATATTTGTCATAAATCCACTGCATTTTAACTCACACAATCAAACAGAGGAACTGGCTGCAGATCCTGATTTCAGGCAGCAAATATGACAACATATTTCTGTTTATATTTGCTTTGCCTTGCAATAATGAAAGGCTAAGCTTAAACATGCAGGACTGATAAGCAATAAACCGAAATGGAGAGAATACTATTACTAGAATGTTTTCTTTGTTTTTATTTAACACTTTAAATCAAATCAATACTCTCAAAATAGCCAAATTGTTCAAATTTGATCAACTCATAAGCCTTAGTTTCATTTCTGTTCCACATTCTGCCTCAATAAACTAAACTTCTGCTCCACCTACTGTGGCCCCAGAAGGCACTCACCATGGTGACAATATGACGGGCTGATATGGGTGTGTTTTCCATGTGCACCTCATCGTCCGTCTTGGCAAGGAGGCTAAGTTCCGAGTGATCCTGCGGCGCCTGCCGGAAACGTGACTTTAGTAACATGGAGGGCTTTCGCTTGGCTATGAGAGCCAGGGACCGTGCATGGCTGTTATATTTCAGTGGTTGCTCCCAATTCTGGGAGTCCACGTGTTGATACAGCGAAGTGGCTGGCGCCAAACGACCATACCGCTGCGACTGGTAGCTTTCATCATCCCCTGAGAAGCCTCCTGAAAAAAAATGTACAAAGCATTTTGTCAAGACTTAGAATATACTGTAGACTTGTTAAAGGGATATCATTTGTTTTGGGGACCACAAAGATGCATTGCTGCAGCTTAAAATATATCCCCTATTGGCTTAAACAAAACAACAACAAGGCTAAAATTACATGTTTAGGCAGACCATAAGCATGCACTAATCCCATTTCTTCTATTTTCAATACAATACCGATATCAAAGCTTTGAGATCATACCCAATACTGACATCCTCTTAGTCAGGGGTTCTTAAACACTTTGCAACCAGGGACCCCTTTAGCTGAAAAAATAAATCCACACAACCCTTCCACTCAGATTTATTTTATAAACTATTAGGCTCATTATTCAAATGTGTACAGTAATATTCTGGGTATCTCCTGGAACGTTTTATTCCTGAAGATCCAAGTTGACATTATTTATAGAGCTCTACTTGTTATTGAGCTCTGGATTAAACCCATTTAATTCAGTCAAACCAGTTAATACCTATAAGAACTCTATTATAAACACAACACTGATGATCTTGGGTTGTGATTTCTACTACTGTTACAAAATTAAAAAATCATGGGCCCCCTGGGAGTTCACAGAACCCATTCTGAGAGCCACTGCTCTTAATCATGAGCTTACTCTCTGCAAGCTTCTGTTATGCAATTTGAGCCTGGTGTTCATGTACAATATCTACACTATGTGGACAAAACTCAATATGCTTGTTGAACATCTCATTCCAGATTTATTCGACTTTTTGCTGTTATAATAACCTCCTCTCTTCTGGGAAGGCTTTCCACTAGATTTTGGAGTGTGGCTGTGGGGATTTGTGATCATTCAGCTACAAGAGCATTAGTGAGGTCAGGCATTGATGTTGGGTGAGGAGGTCTGGGGTGCAGTCAGTGTTCCAGTTCATCCCAAAGGTGTTCAGTGGGGTTGAGGTCAGGGCTCTGTGCAGGACACTCGAGTTCTTCCACTCCAACCTTAACACACCATGTCTTCATGGAGCTCGCTTTGTGCACAGGGGCATTGTCATGATGGAAAAGGTTTGGGCCTCTTACTTCCAGTGAAGGGAAATTGTAATGCTACAGTATACAAAGACATTCTATACAATTCTGTGTTGTTGCTTTGTGGCAACAGTTTGACAAAGAACCACATATAGGTTTGATGGTCAGGTGTCCACATACTTTTGGCCATGTAGTGTACATACATAGGAATGGAAAATGTGTCAAATCTGATGTGATATCAATCCAGCATTTGAATACAAGTATCAGTATCCGATCTGGACATACAGACCAAAGTGACACATTCAGCTTTATAATCCAGTTTTATATCTAGATGCAATATTCACCACTAAAGCATTTGAAAGAAAAAAGCTGTTACTACTAGAGCCCTATTACAGTATATTGATCCATAATACCATAAAAATTATAATGCTGTAAGGATAAACAAAACAGAATGCTACCATAATTACGTTTAGTGTGGCTTTCCATCAACCCAGAGGTGCAGGGTAAAACAACTTAACTGTAAAGGTGCATTAGGTAAGATTAGTCAAATATAAATATATATATATATATATAATTAAATGGATTATATACATATATACAGTACTGTGCAAAAGTCTTAGGCACATGCAAAGAAATGCTGTACAGCAAAGATGCCTTCAAAAATAATGAAATTAAATGCTTCTACATTAAAAAAATACTATTAAGAGCAGTAAACAGTAATAAATGAAACAAAGTCAATATTTGGAGTGATGACCCTTTGCTTTAAAAAACAATTAGTAGTCTCAGGTACAGAGTGTGCAGTTTTATAAGGAAATTAGCTGGTACTAATTGCACACTTGCTTCTTATTTCTGCAGCAAATCCCAGCAGCCTTCATTATGTTTTTTGTCTGAAAAGTGTCTCTTATGTAATATGCTGCTTTCTTTACTGACATACAAACATGTTTCTGTAACATTTAATTTTGTGCTGGAAAACTAATGTTTGGAAATCTAAAATGTTTTTATACTGACTTGATAATGTAGAAGCCATAAAATAAAAATCTATAACAGAGTTTGTACTGAAAAAAACAATAGGGTACCTAAGACTTTTGCACAGTACTGTATATTTTTTCTAATCAAGATTAGATCTGTATGGAAGCCCTAAAACAAAAAAAAACATTCAAACATCAAACCCACTTACAGAACTGTTAGAGACCTACGGAAGCCCTAAGAGGCCACGCATTATTATTTTTTTTCTTTCTTGTTTTCTTGTGATCACGACATAATTTTCTTGTGATCTCCACATAGCAAAGGTTGCTCTCTCATGATCTTGACATAACAAAATGCTGTTTTCTCGAGATGTAATTTTATCACCAGAAAACCTCACGCCTTGTGAATGGGACTAGTGTTGCATGCACACTGGTGTCTTCGCCATCGCCATCATAAATTTAATAATTGCCCACTGTAGGGGTGTGGACCTAACAGCCTAGTTCTGAAGAGTCAGACACTAACGTGGAAGTCGTCAATCACTGACAGACATAGAGCTATTTCAGCCTGAGTGAGTCCCTGGTCAAAGTAAAAAACAAATTTGTCCATCCATGATGCTGAGGGACTGCGCTAAGCTTTTGCTGCCTCCAGAACAATAAAAGCATGTTATGTCATGATCACGAGCAAACTTTTGTTATGCCGATATCATGAGAAATGTCGATATCACAAAAAAAAAAAAAAGATCATGAGAAAACAGAATTATGTCAAGATCACGAGAAAATTAAGTCGTGATCACAAGAAAACAAGAAAGAAAAAAAATAATAATGCGTGGCCTCTTAGGGCTTCTGTAGGTCTCTAACAGTTCTGTAAGTGGGTTTGATGTTTGAATGCTTTTTTTTTTTTTTCTCACCCATGTTCACAAATCTCAGGATCTACGGTGGCCCTTTGAGTGTCTATAAAATGACTGACAGGAGGCCCATCCAGACACAGACAAGCCTTCTGGACCGGAAGTCAGCTTTCCAAACTGGTTTTCTCAGCCACTTTGCACCTGTGCTGAGGTCATGGCTCCAACCACTGTGTGTGTGTGTGTGTGTGTGTGTGTGTGTGGGTGTATATATATACCTACATATATATATAACCTAGAAGATATTTAGACCTTGATAATATATATATATATTATCATGGTCTAAATATCTTCTAGGTTATTTGTACGAGTAAGAATTTTTTTTTTTTTTTTTTGCACCTTTAACTCCAGCCTTTTTAAAAATTGTATATTGTTCAACAGGTATTAAAAAAAAAAAAAAAACCTGAAATCTGACCAGCATGCTATGACAAGATGACAGATGACACGTTTTCTCCCCGGCGACGGAGAAAGCCCTGGAACAGCCAATCATGTGACTGGGGGCGGAGCCTGAGGACAACATGCATCCCGTCTCCCTCCCCAGACGATACACTATAGACACATCTCTTCATTTGTAACATGCAGAATACTCTCAATATACCCGTGCATCTGCGGAATTCTTTAAAGCAGACCTGCAGGTCGGCATGCAGGCATGCACAGACACAGCATAACATTACAGCTGATATCATATAATGATGATCAGGATGTTATGTTTAGGCTGTAGCTTTGCCCAAGTCAGCTACAACCTGGCAGAAAATCCTGTCCTCCCCAGTCAACCCAATCGAGTACTGACAAGACATGAAACATGGCTGAGAGAGGTAGTGTAGAAGACATGGAGCTCCTCACCTGCGATTTCTGCTGCAAGCAACAAAGCAGTGAGGAGAGCAATAGCGCTTCGTCCAGGCATGGCTCCGAGGAGTGCACTCCAATCTCTGCTAGCATCTGACAGTCTACAGTGTCAACAGACTGAGACACGCCTTTTTAATCTGCCGCTGGGGATGCAGGATGTATCAGTGCGTGCAATGTTTAATCATAATAACAATAACAATAATAAACCTATTTAAACTGCAGCAGTCGCCCATCCACTTCCACCCACCGTGTGAGGAGAGAGAGAGCTGGAAGGAGCGCAGGAAGAACGGATACAGGAAGAGAGAGAGAGAGAGAGAGAGAGAGAGAGAGGGGGGGGGGGGGGAGGGGGGGGGGCATGTCAGAATGAATGGACCTGCCTTAAAACAAATACATCACAGTTTCCCAAAAGAATCATAAAGTTAAGACTATTTTATCTGACAGAGTGTTCAGTGTGATGCGCGCGCTACTATTTAACGATGAAGAGAACATAGGTGGCATTTGTGTCCCCCTGATGTCCTGATGTTACATTTCCAAAGACATGGGAAAAGACATTTTCTACACAGGTATAGTGTCCTTCACAAAAACCTACTGTATGTGCATGGATGGTTTTGAGGTGGTTGTGGGAAGGAGGACACTAAACACACTATTATACATCCTGGATGATGTACCACACCCCCTCTACGACTCTACTGGTCGAACAGCATGAGCACCTTCAGTGTAAAGACTTATCCAGCTCCACTGTACGCTCCAAGGAACGATACAGAAGGTCTCTCTTATCAACAGCGTTCACTCTGTACAACAGTTCATCACTGTGCCGGGACATTATTGTGCATTAGAGCTTATTCCTAGAATAAGCTTATTAGATATATGTTAGATTTTTGCACTGGGTTGCATTCGGCTTACTGCACTGATGCTACTCATCATCATCATCATCATCATGTTATTATTATTATTATTATTATTATTATTATTATTATTATTATTATGGTTGCTCTGCTGATCACAGCTACTCTGCTGCACATCCATGGTTTCATATCTGCTGTTTTGTACCATATGCACCATACATTATACTAATCATTCAGATTCCCTGGGGTTAATACTCCAGTATTGCACTTTCACATTCACTCAGATTACCCATGTATATAAGGCTATACTCATTTTATATATTTTACTATATTTTATAATTTTCTACTGAATATGTTTATTTTTACTATTCTGAATACTCTTTATTTATTTATCTGATTCGGATAAAAAAAAAAACACATAGAGAACTTTTTTTTTTGCCTGTCTCAACCCAATATACCACACTAACTTCACTTTACCTTGAAATATTATCATTAAAATACTTTAATGGCAGCATGGTGGTACAGTACAGCACATGGTGTTGCTGCTTCACAGCTCCGTAGCTTGATCCTGAGCTCAGGTTACTGTCTGTGTGGGTTTTTCCTCTGGGTTCTCTGGTTTCCTTGTGGAAAAACACACAGGTAGACACTGCAGCTGGCTATACTGTGTGAATGGGGCCCTCCAATGGACTGGTGTCCTGTCCAGTGTGAATTCTCCCACCTCACACCTAGTGTTCCTGGGAGAGCTCTGTATCCACTGTGACACTGACTAGGATTAAGCAGTTACTTATTATTTTTACATTAAAGTGTGAATCTCATGCTTGAAACATCCTTGTCCACGAGTCGTCCGTTATAGGTTATAAAAATTTTTAGGTTATCAGTGTCCAAATGACATTCATTCAACTCTGCCACCCAAGCATAGTCATTCCTTCTAAATATATTTGGAATGTTTCACAAGTCACATGATCACCAGGAAGTTGCATCATCCGAATTTCCTGAAGATCATGGGAAGGAGAAAAGTACATTCTTATCTTTTTTCCTCTTTATTTTCAAAGATTGTTATAAGTCACTGATGAAGTCACTTGAAAAGTACAACCTAGTTAGCCAAATTATACATTAAAACTAAAATATTAAAAAAAAAAAAAAAAAATTCATCAGAATGTCCTTAATGTCCCCATGCCATTAGCTTGAATGCTAGTTATCCACATTTTATGTTTTTACTAATCTTATGAGAAAAAGATTATTTTCTGATTATTTTCAACCCTGTTACTCAATTAAGAGCAAAATGCAGCCACTAAAGAAACCTTCCGAAAGTTAAATGCATGTATGTTTTCTATGTTCAGTGTTACAGGTATTTTGTTCTCCAAAGAGAGATAACTTCCTTTCTTCTCCTCTACCTAGGTGAGTATAGTTTTTACACATTAAATGCACCTTATTTCATAGAATACTATGGAATTCTGGGGGATCCATTAGTTTTGAGTCAGCCTTTCCTCATTAGAATTGCTAGTGAGTTAGTTTATGTTTAGTTAATGTTGCTGTTTGCTATGTTATCTCTACAAACTTGCACTGTTGTTTCCTCTCTGCTCAGTGAGCAGCACGTACCTTGTTTTTCCGCTGGGTTGGCTTCTCTCTCAGAGTTGTTCGAGCCTGGTCATAGCACATGGTATTTGATTAACACTACACAATATGTCTAACATTTGAAAGTGCAAAATGTTTTTATTGTGATACAAAGTTTACTTAAATAAAAAAGCAGTCATCTGATGGTTGATTAAATATTCACCTCCTTGGGTCAATACGTGGTAGAACCACCTTTGGATACAATTACAGCTGCAAGTGTTCTGGGATATGTCTCTATCAGCTTTGCACTTCTGGAACCCAATACCTTTGCCTATTCTTCTTGGCACAATTGCTCAAGCTCTGTCAGAATGGATGATGTCTGCTGGTGAACAGCAAAAAGTTATGCCACAGATTCGGTCTGAGGATTCGGTCTTGGTTTTGAACCACTCCTGTGTAACTTTGCAGACTGGAAAGGGTTTTCTCAGGATCATACAGGATTTCCTTATATGTGGCTCTATCCATTTTGCCCTCAGCCCTGAACCATTTCCAAGTCCCTGCTGATGAAATGCATTCCCACAACATGATGTTTACACCACCATGATTCACTGTGGTGAGGGTGTTCACATGGTAATGAACCATAGAATTTTGTATCAGTGCCAGAAAGTTTTGGCCTCATCAGTCCAGATAACTTTTTTCCATGTGTGCTGAGTATCCAAATGGGTTTTTATATGGCTTTTTTCCACAATGGCGTTCTTCTCATGTTCAAATTTATTTATCATATGCTTTGAAAGACTACAGTGTTTAAAAACCAATGAAATTCTTCCGCAGAGCCCTCACATGCACATGTATTCAACAGTAAAAACATTCAAAACATAAAAGTGACAACAGAGTCAAAAGATGGCATAAAAACAATAAATTGTTCCTCTTTCAGCTGCTCCCGTTAGGGGTCGCCACAGCAGATCATTGGTCTGCAAATTTGATTTGGCACAGTTTTTACACCGGAAGCCCTTCCTGACTCAACCCTCCCCAATTTCATCTGGGCTTGGGACCAGCACTGAGAGCGCACTGTTGCACGCAGCCCCAGTGGCTGGGGTTGATTCTCTGGCCAGCAATCGAACCCGGGCCGCAGTGGTGAGCACGCTGAGGCCTAACCACTAGTCCTCCAGGGACCCAATGTAAAACAATAAATACAGACTTTAAAATAGTTAAAAGTGATGGAGAGATGCAGTTAAGATCATTCTTTTCTGATTTGTTAAGAATGCATATGGTGCATATGGTGAAAAAACCTGTTCTTAAATCTGGTAGATTTTGTCTGAATGCTGCAGTCCCATCAGCCTGATGGCAAGGATGTGAACAGTCTGCTGGCAGGGTGGAAGGAGTCCGTAATGATACTGTGGGCATTGCTGAGACTGAGTGTAAAGTACCACAGCCTCCATTGAAGGTAGGTATGAGTTAGTTATTTTCTGGGTAGCTTTTGTTTACGCTTTTATTTAAGCTTTTTCAGTCTTGTGCTCCCGATCACTCATCTGTAAAACTGAAAGGTAACGGTGCTTGGAACATTAACGTTCCTCAACTTCCTGCATAAGAAGAGGTGCAGTTGTGTGTTTGCGATGATGCAGTTGATGAAGAGAGACCATGAAATGTCGTTGTCCTCACCACTCGTCCAGTTTTGTGGAGTGTCCGGGCTATGGTTGTCTTGTAAACTGCTTCTCCCATCTTATCAGTGGATCTCTCCAGCTTCTTCAAAGTTACCCTTAGCCACTGGGTTGCTTCTCTGACTAATGCCTTCCTCACCCATACGCCATATTCTTTCCATTTTTTTTAAATAATGGATTTAATGATGCTCCGTGGGATGCTCAAACTATTCCAGAATTTCATCTCAGACTTTTTTTGATAGCTCCTGTGGTCTTCATGATGGTGTTTGTTTAGATAAGTGCTCTAACGGACTCTGCGGCCTTCCAGGAACTGGTGTATTTATGTTGAGATTAACATGACACACAGGCGGACTCCATTCAACTCCATTCAGTGTGACTTCTGATGGCAGTTGGTTGCACTGGAACTAATTTATTATTATTTATTATTATTTCAAAGTGGGAAGTACAACCGTGCACTAGGTACAAACAGCACAGTGTGTGTCTACACACAATAGTACACAAACAAACAATTAAGTAAATTATTTTTAACAGTTAATTAAAGCCTTGAATAACACCACTATTCTGATGCCTCTGCAAAGCCTCAGACTATGTAGGTGAGGGATCTGTTGTGGATCCTACTCTTACACAAGCAACACACTGTATAATTAATTACTGTTAGTTGTAATGATCAGCCACTGCAACCCTGACCAGGATAAAGTAGTTAATGAAGATGAATGAATAATGATCAAGTAAAGCATAGAATTGTATTCTGCAAAGTTGTGACCAACGCAACTGTATCTGTGCTATAGCTGTTTCTGGATTAGCTGAATGAATCACTTCAAGTTCAGCCCAGACAAATGCTCTACCTCTGTAGATATCTTGTTGGCACTATTGTGTTGGTGCCACCTGGTGGTGATATGGAAAGCTGTCCTACATAAACATCATGGCAAAGTTATCACATTACAGTGGAATGAATGCCATAGCAACTGAAAGAATGACTTCTCAGGCACATATTTTGTGTTTGTATTTGTTATCTTCGTATCTTATTTCAGCTGTAAACAGTTTCCGTCAGTGGGTAAGCTGTCACACCGGATTTTTTTCAACACATAACACAAGTCATTGTAAATCCTTTTTTTTTTTTTGGAAATGTCCAATTCAAAACCAAATACAGCTTAATCACAGAACCAGGAGAGCCAGAGCTGGAATGGGTGGATGACATTGTGTATGTGTTGTGTTGTATATGTGTTGTCACACAATATATGCTTACTAAATATATAGTACATATATAATGTCAGATAAATAATTTACAGTAGCTTTTATGACATGCTGTATAATTATATACCTAGTAGCTGATTACACAATATCATAATGATTTTTGTCAATTTTATATTCCAAGGCAAGTTGTTAAATGTGACACATGTCGTGCCTATATCCCAAGACTAACTTAACATAGGATGACAGATACACTTTATTCTCTAATAAAGTTCATGCCTACATAGTTTTATTACATAAAATGTGCCATTTTTTACATTTGAAGGACAGAAATAAGAAAATTGTACTCATGTCGGATTAGAGCGATTTTGACCACATATGAACAGAAAACTGAACCCAGAACATGAAGTCATACAAGACAGTGATATCATTTCTGAGTTATCGTCTCTGGTGTTGGAGGTATGAATAGGGTGACAACTTACCCCACTTACCCTGCTCTCCCTTACTGTAAATGTAAGGGAAATATGGCTATTTATACAGGAAGCACCAGAAATGTAAGTTAAATACCAGCAGTGTAGGAGCTGTGTTGTAAATGTACTTAATTACAGTAATCAGCCTTATGAAATAATCAGTTTTATACTTTAATACCCCTTTCATATTTGGAATATTAGTTAAATAAATTAATTAAAATTACCCAGTTATTTAATAATATACTGAATATTCTAATCTAATACTTATTTAACAAATATTTAATAGTTTAGAAAAATGTAAAATCTCATTCTAGAAGAGATTTACAATCATGGAGAGCATTCTTAAATAAAATGAAACAAAAGTTATCAGTGGTGTGTAAGTCTTCGTGATTGCTCAGTCTTTTAGGATCTTTAAGCGTTGTTGTGTCCAGGTACCATCACAGTCAGACACCTGCAACATAATATAATGTTTATCCACTTTAATTTCACTTTCATTTCAAAGTGCACATGAATATTTCATCACATTAGATAAAAGTAACTTTTTCGTCTGGTAAAATAACCACAGCTTTGGAATGTCTGGTGACTCTCAACACATACACTTACTGGCCACATTTACTAACTAATTATTTACTATAATTATCAAGTCAGCCAATCACATGGTAGCAGCCCAATGCATAAAATTTCAGTTACTATTCACATAAAACATCAGAATGTGGAAAAAAATATTGTAATATCAAAAAGTGACTTTAACCATGGCATGGTTGTTGGTGCCAGATGTTCTTGTTTCAGTATTTCAGAGACACAGAATGGTGCAAAAAACTAAAACGTCCAGTGAGTGGCAGTTCTGTGGGCGGAACCGCCTTCTTGATAAGAGAGGTCAAGGGAGGGTGATCTTATTTATGGTGGTGCTTATTTTGTTTATATCACAGTGACTTGCCAACGATTGCAATTTTTTAAGTTATTAATGAATGAGACATTGTATATTCTAACTGTTTATAGGAACATTTAATGGTACGAATCAAGTTCCTGCTTATGTTGTAGCAGCTATATTGATTATGTTGTATGTAAACATTCCCTCACCAGCATTTCCTGTAAGCTCTCTCTTGAATTTAATGAGACAAAAAATGTTACTGAGAAATGTCTTAAGTTCGGCCCGTGTTCTCAGTGTAATAGACTGTTCAATAAACGAAACTCATTACATGTAATGACTCCAAAATACATCACCAGCATCACTGTAGTGCTTTAAACATACTGAAGTAATACACAACAGGGAACCTCTTTTCTCAGGGCTCAGATTTAAATCTGTCTCCCTGTGTTCTCAGTGGAAACGAATTCTCTTTGCATGAACCATGCTGAATAACTGAGTTTATAAAACACAGACACATAACTAACATTGCTGTAGTGGTTTAAATGTACACCAGTTTGAATATACTGGGGAAATCACTTTCCAGAGGTGCCAGTGAAATCTGTTCTTATTATAAAAGCAGGGATGGATAAAGCTTATAGAGCTCAAAGGAAAAACAGAGATAGATTATCATCATCATTGTTGTATTTCAAAGCCATTTCAGTTCTCCAGATCTCTCACTCCTTACTCTATGTGCAGGGTGTGTGTGTGAGAGAGCGAGAGAAGGTTCAAGGGAAGGACATGCTAATAAATATTCACAGTTGAAGAAAATGTAATTAGGTAGGGTAATGTAGGGACACAACATGGTTTATGACTGTAAGGGTGTAAGGGAGCATCTCACTCGAGGACAGATACTAAGAGCATGCAAAGGTATAGGATACTTTGATAATAATTGCTAAATTGAGTTTGAAAATGCAGTGCTGCCCCTTGTGACATGCTCTGCCATGACCAAAATCATTGACCAAATATAGCCGCAATTGATGATCTGCGGGGTCCAAGCACTCTTTGCAAATAGTGCCCCAGTGGCCAGTTCTTGCCAAGTTACAAGACCATACAAGTTACAAGAGACCTTACTTGTTAGTTTTTGACATGTTTTATTAATATAATTATTGAAGTGTGCATACTCTCCTGCGTAGTTTGACACCAACTTTGTGAAGATTGGCTAAAGTTCCTAGGACTAGGTTACAGAATATCCATCCATCCATTTTCTTCCACTTATCCAGGTCCGGATCATCGCAGCATCAGTTTAAGCAGAGATGTTCACAGAATAGTTTTTGCATATCAGCAGAATAGTTTTTTGCATATTAGCAAATTATCAGAAATTGGATTGGGCCTGGCTAATTCAGCACCAGAATCAGGAGAACAAATAAATTTCTTTCTACATGTTATTTTTAAACATGCTTGAAAAACAGTATGCTTGTTTTTGTGTACAAAAACATTCATAGCGCCCCCAGTGGCCAATACAAGTCAGGTTGCATCCTTACAAGTGGGTCCCTAGAGGAACCTGCTTTTCGTGACAATAAGTTTCATGACAATGGCTCAAATTCCTGCTGAAAGCTGATTGGCCAATGGTGGCCATGTTTTTTTTTTTTTAAATAATCAGGTCATTATCAAAAGTCTACTTACAGATTAGCACAGAGATGTGGCATACCAAATTTCAGCTTGACTGGACTTCCTGAGAAACAGTTATCTGAGCTCATCTCCACCCACTATGTATGACCACACCCTAAGCTTTGCATATGTCCCCAGAATGAGTTCTGTCTAAATCCACACAACCAGTCATGAGTTACAGCCGTTTGAGTAATTCAGGATCTTCCTTGTTAGAAATAATTTAAATGTGGTGGAAATTTTATATTAACATGGCAGACATTTATATTATATCAATATTGAGTTTCACACGCTGCTGAGGTGTTCGACACCAAATTTATGGCTTTTTGCTAAAAAAAATGCTAGGACAAGTTCACAAAAATATGTTTTGCATATTATGCAAATTAGCACAAAAAAAAAATCCATTGTGGCAGAAAATTGTGGGGTAAAATAATTTTGAGTGTAGGACTTGGTTCTCAAGATATGGGCCAAAATTCACTTGCCAGGGTAGGGGCAGGGAGTACTACTTATTAACTAAATTTCACATCTCTATGACTTATGACTTGGTTTGTACAATACATTTTACTGGAGAAGAAGAAAACAAGAAATACAAAACAAAAACAATAGAGTTCCAGTGCCAGTGCTTGAAGCCCTACCCAGGGATCCCCTACATTAAACAAGAAACTGTATTTGTTGTCAGTTGTAACCAATGAAGTGAGACTGCACCCTATAGCAAGGTGTTGAAAAGAATTTGTTTGTGAAGAGAACTTTGGAGAAGGGCTGAAGTAATGTTCTGTCTCCCTGGCTGATAAAATGAATATTCACTCTGAAGTGATTTCCTGTAGGATTTCTACGACACACGTGCAGGCATAAATTCATTCTCCTGTCTAACTAACAGAGAAAATTTATTAGCATTTCCTTCCTTTGCAAACCCATCCTCTCTGTGTACGTGTGGGAGTGTGTGTAGCGCTGGTATCTTAAATCATTGACAAACCAGACTTCAACACACACATACACACAAGCACATGGCCAGTTCACACAAAGAGTAAGGAGTTAAAGAGCTTATGCATGCTTCCAAGCCAAAGAATATACTACACTTTAAATTGAAATTTAATTAATTTAACATTAATTTTCAATGAATTGAAGTAAATGTATTTTTTATCTCCATTAATGGTCTTAGGGACACCGTGGATATGGTGTTCTTTGGGTGATAAGCTGTCCCGTTTTTGCACCAAACAATTATGAATTATGCCCAAATCAGACCATAACACATTTTGCCACATGGTTTGGGGTGATGTAGTTCAGCCTGGATGTTTTTTTTTGTTTTTTGTTTTTTTTGTGAGAAAGGGCTTCCGTCTAGCCACCCTACCCCATACCCCAGATGTGGAGAATATGAGAGATTGTTGTCACATGCAGAGAGTAAGCAGTACTTGTCAGATATTCCTGCAGATCCTTTAATGTTGCTGTAGGTCTCTTGGCAGCCTCCCTGATAAGTTTTCTTCTTGTCCTTTTGTCTATTTTGGAGGGACGTCCTGATCTTGTTAATGTGACTGTGGTGCTCCATTTTCACACTTTTTAATGATGTCCTTTACAGTGTTCCATGCTTTGGAAATTCTTTTGTACCCCTCTCCTGATCGATACCTTTCAACACTGAAATTCTGTACATGCTTTGTAAGCACTTTGGCTTCAGCATTCGGATGAAACCAAAACGATGTTAAGAAAATCAGCTGATCAGAGAATCAGAGAAACAGCTGATCTTTATTTGGGGTTAATCAGAATCACTTCACTGATGACAGGCGTATGATCATTACTTTTAAACACGAGCTTGAATGTGTGATTGGTTCATTCTGAGCATAGTGACATGCCCCATTATAAAAGGGTGTGCACACTTATGCCACTAGGTTACTGTAAGCTTTTTATTTTTTCCCCTAAACATTTCTATTTGTTCTTCACTTGAATTTGGTTGGTTGTTATATCACGTGAAAGGTTGTAAAAGAGCTGACATGATTTATCTTGGTTTAATTTTTTAATCACAAAAACCTGTCATTTTATCAGTCATGTAGACTTTTTATATCCACTGTATATATTACTTTATATAGTATATAGCTCAGTGATTCTGAAATATGGAACACAAACTTTGGAGTAGTGGGGCTTCCAAAAGGAAAGCCAAAAAAGAAAAGGAGGCAAGAAAGGCAGGTTTGCTTCAAAGTGTTCCATCCATTGCCAATTTCTTTTCAAAAACCATTTGATAATGAGGACAGTAGCACTATTGTGGGGCCAGAAGTTTCCAGGAAGAAGCCTCAACAGCTTGTTGTATATGAGAACTTTCCTCTCCTCCTCCTTGGAAGCAGTTGGACAGTTGACGAGAATTGCATCAGCAAACAGGCTGTTCTTCATGCTATGAAGTCTCTGAGCTGGCATTTCAGCAAAAAATCTCCAGTGACATTGTTAAGTCAGTACTTATTGAAAGAGGAACAGTGAAAAATACCCAGTTTCTTGGGAAGACTATAAGTTTCTGTTCCCTAGAATGTTTCTAGACAGTGGTTTCTGTAGGCACCGTTAACAGGTTATGTCTACTGTTTTGCCTGCATCAAGCTCAGTGCCTAAAAGAATAGTGTGGGACACAAATCATGCAAGCTTGCCTCACACCAGCAGACATAGACCAATGCTATAAATGCAGATCTTACGACACATTTTTGAAGGGGATGTAAATACTGGACAAGTGTTGTAGCAGTGATCAAGTTTTTGGGTGAAAGAGGACTTGCTTTTAGGAGGGATGATGAATGGTTGGGGTGAACCCATAATGAAAATTTCCTTGGCATCCTAGAACTGCTCTCACAATCTGACCCATTCTTAGCTGAACATATTAAAATGTTTGGCAGTAAAGGAAGAGACACAGTGTCCAATGTGTCATAGACAAAATATGTGAATAACTGAGTTACAAAAAACGAGTCAGAAAACATGCCGAACAATAGTGGATGAAATTCAGGTCTGTTAGCAGTAGCGGAAATGTTACAGAGCACTTCCTGGGTTTTGAGCCAATTGACAGACACGCAGGTGAGTGTGTGACTTCTGTGGTGGAGGGCCTAGGGTTGGACCTTTCAAACTGTAGAAGCCAGTCATAGGGTAATGCCAGTAACATGTCTGGAAAATACATACAAATGTGCTACAGGCCAGCCTGAAACTAACAACAACAACAACAACAACAACACTGATAGATTATGTACATTGTGCAGCACATTCTGTTAACTTTCACATGTTGCAGTCACTGTACACATTTTGATCTTAGTCCACACATAATTGAGTTCAACTCAATTCAATTTTATTTGTATAGGGCTTTTAACAATGGACATTGTCACAAAGCAGCTTTAGAGAAATATATAAATATATAAATTCCAGATAGACATAGCACACATAGATGGGAGGAAGTCTTTAGTAAGTAAGTGAGATCAGAACATTGCTTAGACCCTCCCCAATCAGTGTGCCAAATTTCACAACTTTTTACCATACGGTTCTATGGACTCCCATAGACGCCTTGGCCAGAAGAAGAAGAAGAAGAAAAAATAGAATAACAATATTGCCTGTGTACCTTTGCTGCTTGGCCCCCTAATTAATTAATTCATGCATTCATTAATAGAGAGACATGCACAGAATTACATAAAGCATGGAAAGATTAGTGGTCCGAAAAGGCAAGAGAATAAATGTGTGTCTTGAGCCTTGAGTTAAAAGCAGAAATGGAAGGAGCACTTTTAATGTCAAGTGGCAACTGGTTCCACAGGCATGGAGCACCGACTGCAAAGGATCTGTTACTTTTTAGTTTGCGACGTGATGGTGGGACATGTAAGAGAACTTTGTTGGCAGATCTAAGAGACCTAGAAGCTGAATGCAAACAGGTAAGGTCTGTGACATAAGATGGGACCTGCCCATTAAAAGCCTTAGGATCCCAGATGTCACTTACACCCATATTAGGTGTATGTGCAATGATGCCACTGAGAAAAGAGAGACTTGAATTGAAGCTGTTGGCACATTTCTGAGGCATCATACTTGACCTGTTCCATGCCAAACAGCTTTTGTCCTTATTTATGGTTTCTGTGGTGCCCCAGCGAGACTAGTTTGAGACTTTTGCAACACCAGTGTCTCTCAGACCTATAAGCACAATCATCAGGAAAACAGGAAACACAAAACATTTGCGAATGACAGCTCAGAACCTTGTGTAATATTTGAGGGAAGGGAGAAGTTGAAAGTAGAGACATTTAATGTGGTCAGTGATAAATTAGTGTATGCTAACCCTAGTGTATGCTTTGATCATTGCTTGTATTCAACTAGTCTCTCTGGAGTCTGTTTATGTCAGATCTGGCTTCTAATGCTGCATTCAACTAACGGTCATAACAACTCACAATTTCCAACCTCCCTACCAAATAGGAAAAAAGCCTCCTCAACTCAGAATTCCTACTCGGGAACTCAGGATGGTCTCCTCAACCCCGAGTTCAGCAAGTGATGACAAACCAACATGGCTGTTCAGAGCATGAACAGTAAACAAAGCAGCACTTCCTACCTTTACATGAGTTAAGCTGCTTTCTTTACTGACATACAAACATTTTTCTGAAACATTTAAAAAGTTTTTGTACTGAATCAATAACGTAGAAGTCATAAAATAAAAATCTATAACAAAGTTTGTACTAAAAAACATAGGGTGCCTAAGACTTTTGCACAGTACTGTAAGTATTTGCTTTAGCTCAATCAATATTCAATATAATTGCTTGTTAAATCTATAACAATGTAGGTTTTGATTATATGGTTTGCAGTTTTCAGGAGGTAAATATAATATCACTCATCACAGTTCACTGGCTAAATTGTTCCTAAAAAAAAGATGAACACAGAGGCATCCTTGCCAACTTTGCCAACAAGCTCATCCAATTCAAATCTTTCGTGTCTGACTATGAGTGTGAGAAGTGCCCAACTAAGTTGCTTGATACATTGCAACTCTACCTGGAACTTGGAAATTTCCAAGTCAGTTTTCCAGAGTTCTACACACATTCTGGGGCACACACTTGGAAAAACAAGCACCCCAGCACCGCCAAGCTGCCAGTGTTGGGCCCTTGAGCAAGGTCCTTAACCTTCAACTGTTCAGATGTATAAATGAGATAAATGTAAGTCGCTCTCGTTAAGGGTGTCTGCCAAATGCCCTAAATGTCTACGTGAATTATTTCTGTGCAGTTAAATGATGTATAAGATAATACAACTACTCTTGTTCATCTTTGCTTATAAAAACTGCCTCAGTGGTCATCCTTCACAATAGTCTAACCATGTTAATGACATCGGGCCGAAACCAACTGAATTATGTTACAAATCTAAGCTTTCAAAGCTGCTAACACACATTTTCACAATACAAAAGCTACATCAAATTTTACCAAGTATTAAATGAGGCAAATGAAAATCTGTTTATTGTTGACTGTGTGCACCACCATATTGTTTTGACATCAGGTGTGTTCATGTCAGAGAACTTGGGCAAGGTGGATTTTGCCCGAGTTCCCTACACGCTTCCCTGTAGGAGATTGGGTTTTTCAGATTTCCACGTACAATGGATTACAGTGTTAATCAGTGTGGATTACAGGGTTAAGCTGCAGTCAGTGTACCCCAAAGTCTATGTGGCACTTCAGATTTTTCTACCAGGGTGAGTGGACATTAGGCAGAATTAAAAAAAAAAATGAGTTGCAGAGTAGCATGTTCCAAACACATCTCAGCTCATTGTCACTTCTGTGCATAGAATCAGACCTTGCCAGACAGCTAGATTTTGACAACCACAGGATAATTTTCCGAGGAAGAAGGCAAGAAAGAGACCAACCCTGGGAGACCAGCTAAAACCAACTGAATACCAGTTTGGCCAGGCTGGGAGACATGTTTGAATGCTTAAGATTCATGTTAGCTAATATATTTAGTCATCATACATCAGCCTAGAAAAACGTGGGGAAGGAAACTGCCATTACTGTGTTGTTGGTTGAAACTGAGTTATGATTGAAGTTACTTGTGGGTACTTCAACTTGACTTGTTTTGATGTCTTGCTCCATTTCAGAGAGAATATGGGGCAGAAAAAGTCAGACTGTGGAAAGTGAGCTTGTCTCTGTTTCAGAGTGTGGTGCAGACACTGTGGTTTGCTGTTGTAGGGCTAAACCATGATCCGGCCCTGGTTATAAAAGCATATATTGTAATATTGGGGTAAACATCCTTTCTAGCAGTACCAGGTTCTCTCAGTGGTCTAGTGGAAAGTTAATGTAGTACAGAGGAAATCTGCTGAACCAGATACATTAGTAGCATAATAGCAGGATATAATAAATGCAGTCTTGCTACAACATGTCAGAATTTTAGGAAACCAGTTTTCTAGGTGCACTTGTTCCCAGAATAAAGCCTTGTGTGAGAAGAGATGAGTAACCTAAAGTAGTTCAAATAGACTAATTACTGTAGTGTAGTTGTAGTGTATAAGTTATTTATGTCAGGAAAAAAAGAAAAAGAAGGGAAAAAACCCTTGTGAGTTGTACACGCATACACAAAGAAAGAAAGAAAGAATGTATCTTAAGACCCTTATTTACACTTTTAACTGATGTTCCACAGTGAAGGGGGGAAAGCTGGAATTAGGAAGTTTATCCGACTAAAGATACAGCACATTCTACACTTTAAAGCATGTGTTTAATTAAAAACTATTTTATAAACTGCCTTACCCTAATTAATATGACACAATACCGTTACAAACCGTATAACACACACGAACAGCGTTTACACAAATCTCTCCGCCTCAACACAGCAGCAGCAACAGGCGAAGACGTCATACTTCCGCACATGCGCACTAGGAGGAACGCAATTCTCGGAAACAGCAAAGAAAAATAACACGAAGACCGTCCTGTGTCAGGAAACAGTGACTCACACCCAAGACTCCTTCCGTGATCCATAAACGGCTTCTGAAGCAATCCGTCTGCGATTATACTTTTTTTTTTGGATAAACAACAACGCAGACTTTAACCCTAGAATGCATAAAGAGGCTCAGATTCTCCTATGGAGTGATTCTGGAATAACTGATCAACACTGAATTCCTTGGCATTCCATGATATTCCTAAAGGTTCCTGGTTGTGAGGCTTATCACTTTCACTTCCATATTTTTTGGTCACAACGTCTGAAACACTCGTGCATCATTACTAAATCTTCATAAAGGCAGTCTAATGACCCCTGTGCATTTCCTATGGAATTTTGACTCACCATGTAATTTTGTTACACAATACAAATATATAATTCCTAGATTTTCCATGAATTAATCAAAAATGGTTGAGAATATGTCAGCTTCATATTTTTTGAGTTTAAAACAATGTGGATTCATTTATGATAGGATTTTGTCCTAATCTGATGTTTTGTCATGTCACTTCCTGTGACACATTTCATCACTTCCTGTGACTCAGCAATTATATATCTCATTTGGTCCCAGATCAAACTGTATACAAGCATAGTAATGTTGTTCATGCCATAGAGTTAGGTACATTTGTCTACAAATACTTTTTTTTTTTCATTTTTAACATAAAAATTATAAGTTAAAAATGATAAGTTATAGAAATTATATGAGAGATACATTTTGAAACATACAGTAGATGTCCAGTTTGGGTGAGCCTGTGTCCACTGTAGCCTCAGATTCCTGTACTTGGCTGACAGAAGTAAAATACAATGTGATCCTCTGCTGTTGTAGCCCATCCACCTCAGGGTTTGATGTGTTGTGCGTTCTGTGATGCATTTGTGCTCATCGTGGTTATAAAGAATGGTTATTTCCTTTATTGTAAACTTACTTTCAGTTTGAACCAGACTGCCCATTCTCCTTGACCTCTCTCAAAGTGTTTCCACCCACAGAGGTACTGCAATGTACTGGATTTAAAAACTTTTTTTTTTTTTTTGCACCGTTGTGTGTAAACTCTACCTCTGCAAAAGAAAATTATACTTAAGCATACTTTTAAAAAAAAGTATACTTACCATTAAAAGTGCATACCTTAATACATACTAAATTTATTATTTTTGGAACAACGTATGACAGGTGTATGGTAAATGGTAATGTTATGTTTAAATATATCATAGATGCTATGTTTAAATATATCATAAATGCATTTAATTGTGCTTTTGAATGCTTTTCTTAACAACTTCTTTGCATTTGAGTAGATTTTAGACACAACCGTTAAATTTGTCGACACAATTATTAGTACATTTGAAGTACATTTAAAAATATTTAGTGTGTGTAGTGATACACATATCACATATACTTCAGTGCTACTTATACCTCAAATAAAATACATTTAATTACATTTTAAAATTATATTTAAAGTATCACTAAGTATGCTTGAGCACAAATTTAATACATTTAAGTGTCCGTGATCAAATAGAACTATCTAAGCACAACCATCAGATCAGTAGCCACTGAGCTACGGAGCTCCACTTCCTGAAACTTAGTTATACCTTGAAGAATAGTAGTGATTTTTCATTAGAGCTCTTCTTACTTGTTGATATTATAAGCACAGTATGGAATCTAATTTTCAGACCTACTGGAGCATGATTAACATTTCTCGAGATTCATGTGCTAATGAAAACCTCCTCACTAGACATATAAGTGAACAGAAATGTGTTTGCCAGGGCCTAGGAGACAGTTTTGTCTTTGTGCTGACCTTGGGTTAACAGCCCAGGTAGGATGATTTGGGAAAGGGCTTGGGGGCAGTTGAGGACTGAACCTCGATGGGGCAACACTTGTGTATGTACATGAAGTTTCAATAAAACTTTTCCTCTTCTCCATGTTTGTGCCTGCTTGCATCTTTATTAAGAAGAAAATCAGAAAACTGCTTCACAATCTGTCAACCTTGACCAGAAATTAAACCCAGGTCTCCTGCATGAAGCCACCCACTGTGACATGTACAGATTCTGCTATACCAGAAATATATTTTAAAATACTCTTTTAATACATGAACTTGTGACTTATTTTAAAGTTATTCTGCAACTAAAATGCACTGATGGACATTGACATTTACACATGTACAATATATCACAATATTAACACCTGATCTCATTTAAGTGAAAGCTGTTAATGTTTACAATACAAGTTTATTTAAAGGAAATGACTCAATCCAAGTCAGTGAACAAAGTGCTTTCACTTGAACCAGAAAAGGTAAGTACAATCCTCAGTAAAACAAAGCAAAAAAAAAAAATTTTTTTTACAAAGAATATGCTTATTAAAGCATGAATTAGTATCCCTTGGCTCCTTAATATGACCACAGTGTGCCCGTTTAGTGTGTTGAGTAATAGCATCATTGAAGTCCTTGGGGTTCTAATGGGTTTTTGCTTGTTTGTTTTGTTTTTCCTTTTTTTTTGTTTTTTTTTTGTCTTTTTAAATAATACGCCTCTTAACTTGACAATACAATTAAAAGTACTTTTGTGGTATAATACTGCAAAACTCAATCTATGGCAAAACATTCAAAAATGTCCCCCCCCCCCCTTCTTTTTTTCCTAATCTACCCCCCCACCCCCCACCCCCCACCCCCCCTTCTTTTTTTCCTAATCTACCCCGCCCCCCGCCCCCGGGTCCTAATAGTTTACAGTAAGTAGACCACTAGGCTCCTCCCCCATGCCACGGTCACGGGTATTGTCTCACTGCACACTGTTGCTTTGGCACTATATAAGACGAGCTCGGAACTTTTCCACCAAGAACAACTGCGATCATGGCGAAAATCAGTCCGTGTTTCAAGTGGACCTTCGTCTTCTTTAACACTCTTTTTGCAGTAAGTGTATACTCATAATACTTCTTCTTAATAATACTTCTGATTGCTTTCATTTACCTGTCGGTTGGGAGATCACGTTTGGAAACACGTATTTAGTTTTTATCTTATTTTTTGGTGCCTTAATATGCTTGATAGTTTATTTTGTCGCATTCCTCTTTATTTTTTTTTAGATCTTTGGGATTGTTATTTTCGTCTTGGGTCTGGTCCTGCAGAAATACGTCGAGGAGGTGAGAACACTGCCATATTAATATACCGATTATTAATCATATAAAAATCCCCCCACACACCCCGCCCCTACCCATTTCCGTACTGAATCAACAAGTTGTGAAAGTCTCATGTGCTTTTTTTATGCTCCAAAGGTAACAAGTCATGACTACATTTTTACCAGCAAGCATTCAAATTTTTACCAGCAAGCATTCAAATTCAAGATATCTGACATTCAATGTCAGAATGATGTATTTTCTCTAGTCAAAATGTAAATGTAGATAACTTCACTGTGGTTTTCTACTAGTAAAAAACTGAATTTAAGAGATCTGTAATGACATTTTGTTAATATCATTTTAATCATGGCTTTCTTGATATCAGGAATTTGATTTGCATGTGAAAAATGTATTTCCACTAGTCAAACTTCAATTTTTGATATCATAATAAAATTTTCACCTGTAAGAATTCGATTTTCGCTAGTGGAAATTAAAATTTTACTAGTAAAACATCAAGAATTGTTTTTAGTGGAAATAAAATTTTCACCATTGCCATAGAAAAGTGAATTGTGGATAGGAGTGACAGGAATTCAATGGTGATTTATCACTAGTAAAAATTGTATTATAGATATCTTCACTATAAATCTTTACCAGTAAAAACAACAACAACAAAAAAATGATTCTGACTAGTGAAAATTCTATTACAGATATCTTAAATTTATGTTAAACTTTATATTAAACTACTAGTAAAAATTGTAGTAGTTAAATTACTAGTAAAATGGTACTGGTTAAATTACTATAAAGTTAAATTATGACTTGTTATTCTTCCATCATTTAAAGCCTTCCCTAGAAATATGCACTAGATAAGATCATGTGCGTGGTGAGCATGTTTCCTTGTGATGTGATTAGATGTTGTTTCTTCAGAAAAACTTGTTGTGTTCGGAACCTTGCACGGAACCTTCCCTGATTTTCCAACTTCCCCTGACATGTTTGGTTTGTCCATGTTTAAGAGCACATGCTTTTTTCTTTTCTTCTTTTTTTGTCAGGTGAATGGCTTGTATGCAGCAATCACCTTGTATGTGATCGGTTCTGTCATTTTCATCTTCGCTGTCTTGGGGGCTTATGGCGCACACAAAGAGAGCAAGTGCGCTCTGATTGTGGTGAGTGTGTAGGCAGAAAGCAAAGTGACATTTGTGTTGGATGTGAAAGAGAAACCCCAGTGCATTTTTTCTGTACATGTGCTCCACTGAGACTAGCTTAGAACAAACTAATAATTACTGCAACGTAGCCCAGGATAATGTAGGAATGGAGGAATCCTTGTTTTGGTGTATACCTTTACTGATCATGAAATGAATTGAGAGCCACAAATAGAGAACAATTAGAGCTTTTCAACTGCATAGGATTTCTCACTTCCAGTTTGCCCATTGTTACAGCCTTTGTCCTGTTCAGTATTCTAGAGCGGTTGTTCTCAGTGTGGGATACAGGAAGTAAAAACAAGGGCTCCGTGATATAATTTTTTTATTACCATGGTGGAAATCATAACCCACCATTACCAAAAGTATTATATTTATGACTGACATGTTATTAGTCTGTTTGATCATTAAGATGTGTTTTAGAGAACACTTGATTGGATGCAAATTGCAAAGTGTACTATGAATCATCAAATATATTTCATGGTTTCCCCAGAAATTAAAATAAGTATATCTAGAAAATGCAAACATATTATCTTATGGCATCTACAGTGCCAAGAAACTTGTAGAAAAAGCTCTCACACTAACACCACTTTTGATTTCATCTTTGTGAGCATTTTTGGAGAAATCGTGCTGCCAAAAATTTCTAACACCATTTTCTCTCTTGCAGTTTTTCATCCTGATGTGTTTGGCGACTGCTGGCATGTTGCGTATCGCCATTCCAGTAGCAGTCTCACGCGTGCAGGTATTACAGCTTAACTTTAGTTGAGACTTAATTTCAGAATAATGCTTGCTTCATAGACACAAAATAAACACCTAGTCGCAGTATGATTACTGGATTACAAATTTGAATCCAGCTAAATGTGTATACAGGAAATTTCTTTACTGTAAGTGTTATGGACTCATGTTTACTCCCTAGGCTTAACTGTTTCCTGTTTTTTCCCCCTCAGATCATCGCAACTGTCAGCGAATACTTTAACACTGAATTACCTTTGACTAAAGACAAGGAGCAGGCACTCAACCCCCTTCAAGCATATGTAAATGAAATGTCTATCCATCTATCATCCTTTCTTAGTTTTCACTATAGTTTTAACTATGCACTTTGTTTAGAGTTTATTTTGTGAGGATGGTGTAGCCACTTGGGTTCCTGAATTATTACTTACTGAAATCTATTCCCTGTCCTGGTTTAATTAGTTCCACTGCTGTGGACTGCGTAATGGCTACAAGGACTGGAAAGATGAAGTTCCTGAATCATGTAACTGCGTGAATGCAGATGAGCAGCATGACACGTGTGAGAGGATAAACTCAAACTATTTATTACAGGTACAACTTATATTCCTATTTCAGTTTGTTTTTTTTTCTGTTTCACCATAGAGTGCATATTAATATTCATTGTTCAATATTCCTGTAGAACATTTATATGAACCGTGGATTGGAAGGCCGAAGGGTCTGGTCACAGGTGCGACTGTTTTTTTTTATTTTTATTTTTTTTAGATCTCCTATACCTCTAATATGTTGTGCACGTAAATAGATTCTAACTATGTTTTTTTTATTTATCTGAATTTAGCCATGTGGACCTGTGATTGTTAAATATTTGGACAAAATACTGACCATCATGATGAGTGTGTTTTTCTGCCTGGCAGCTCTGGCTGTAAGTACATTGTACTTTTGGTTATGATAATAACCCTGGAGGTATTTATCAAGACGGTAACACGCCTTAGAAAAAAATGCTGGTACAGATAACATTACAGTTAGCTTTATCCGCTTCATAGTTGTTTGAATGTTAGATGTGTAAAGCCGCCTTTTCCATACAGCCGGGTCTCAGTTTTAAATCTGACTTATGCAGAAGCCTACATTGTGTTGTAGCAGAGGTTATAAAAATCCTACCAACTCAGGGTAAGAAATGCACTGCTAATGTGCAATAAAGGAAAAGTCAAGTTTGCGCAAAAGATTTGCTTAACATGTGAATCATTAGTGTGACTTTCCCAGAAACAGCCACAGGTTTGAGAGAAATGAAAGTGAAATCCAGGGGCTTTCCAGGTTTCTCCAGTTTAGCACAAGCATGCATGGGCTTTGTGCCTATTGTATCTTTGCTCTGGCTTTCTGTGCTCCGTTCTCATAACAGTGTGTACAGTTTAACCCCTGCCACAAATTTCCCAATTGTAGCCATGGGAACCTTGTTCAGATGACAAGCAGACTCTTAGATGCTTATTGTTTGAGTGTGGAAGAGTCTGAAAATGTTTGAGAACCCAGTATCAGGATGTTCATTTATTAGTCTAAACTGAATATAGCATAGTATAGAGCATTTATTAAAACAGAATTCATCCTTCCCAGCCTCATTTCATGAAATGGATGTAGAAATACAGTGTCCTCAGTGTGTTTGTACTCTGATTGTTTGTGTATGATATTATGGTATATTACATGTACAATTATTTTTAAAAAATGTTTTTATTGAGTTTATTGAGGGGGGTAAACCAAAAATGAAAGTCAAAATAATAGAATAATAATAAAGAATGCAACAATACAAAGTTACATGTACAGTCATAAAGAATATTTCTACTTTTATTACACATTAGAGGTTTATAATCCAAACATATATAATAAATTTGGTTTATATATATATATATATATATATATATATATATATATAAACCAAATTTATTCATTCTTAAGCAAGCAAAGTATATCTTTATCTTTAACTTATATCAGCATCACTTTTCACACCCCTTCTTTCTCTCTGTAGATTCTGGGAGGTCTGATGTCTCTTTCGATGATCATCCGTATCAGCGCTCCTGCCCAAGCTCAGCTGCCATCTCTCTCTCTTTCATACCAGCCACCAAAATACTCAGAGGTGGTTAATTATTAACCAAGCAATTGAACAGCTTCAGTCTGGAATAAGCAGGGTTTAAGGGTTTAACTGTTGCGCTTCGTCCCATACACACATCCGCATTCTTCTGCTTCCACATTCCTTCACTCTTTGTTAAAGTGGAGTAAATAGATAATACTGGCCACATTTTATATTTCCTTTTCATATTTTTGTCAGCATTTCTTACTTTGTAGGGCAGTGTGTCCACAAAACTGGAGTAAAAAAAACTGCTTTATGTTACATTTGAAAAGGCTTTAAAAGTTATATATATATTTTATATTATATATCTAAGTTTTTTAGTGTGTTGGAATTTAGAATGTGTACTACTTTCCTGTCTTTGACCGACCTTCAGATATTCTCACTATACACAATTTGATATATTTTGTAGTCTTTTCTATGTCTTAGCTTACACTAAGATAAATCCTGGTCACTTGGTGCCTATAGACTGATCATACCTGAGTGATGAAACTTTATTATATAGCCATAAGATTGATCTCTCATCACTGAGTCTAACTAATGGTAAAATTATCAAGAAAATTATGGATTCATTGTGTGCCCTTTGCTAGAAGCACAAGAGTGTAAGAATCCACTATTTTTTGCTATATATTGTATCATATATTGGCTATAGTGATTTTTCTTTCTATTTTTTAAACACACGTTAAAAACATTTATTTTCTCAGTGTATCAGATCCAGTGTACCTCACCCTGTGTGTGTGTGTAAGAGGTCAGAATACTTTTCTAAACCTCTCTATAATCTGGAAACAGTTTGGTTATAAAATAAAGTTTAACATTTCATGTCTTAGGCACATTACATTTTTATATAAATGTTCTTACTTACATGCCTATTTTATGCCTACTCTATTAGTGTGTTAATGTTATTTTACAGACTTTGTATTTTATTAAATAATGTGCCATATTAAGAAATAGACTATGTTTCTGATAAAAACGTCATCAAGGAAGTTCTCCAAGATGCCTGAAGCCACGTACTGTTTTTTTAAAAAAATTACACCAAGGTGCACTGAGTTAAATATGAAAATAGATTATTTGATTTAATGTTTTATTGGTTTATGTACTGTTTGATATTCAATATAGTAATTATTTTCATATTTTCATTATTTTTTCATTTCTTCATTACAGAATACAGAAAATAAATGTGCACAGTAGGCCTACTTTGTATGTGTATAGACCAAAAAAAATTCAATAAATTAATTAATTAATATAAAAATCTCTTGCAACAGTTGTGTAACAGTGTTTTCCATGTAATCCTCTGTAACTCCAGTGGAGGATGCCAAAGAGCTGCCCAACGTTTCTCCTTCACCATCGTGTGTGTGTGTGTGTGTGTGTGTGTGTGTGTGTACATATATGCGTATATATACACACACACAGTGCAACAGTGATTCAGAAAGTATTCAGACCCCTTCATTTCTTTCACATTATGTTGCAGTCTTATGCTAAAATGCTTTAAATTATTTTTTCCACATCAGTCTACTCTCCATACCTCAGAATGATAAAGCAAAAATCCAGATTTGTGATAATTTTGCAAATTTATTAAAAAGAAAAAAGAAATATCACATTTACAGCTGGATAAGTTCCGAATCGAAAGAGCTTCATTGCTTGTGTGTGTGTGTGTGTGTGTGTGTGCGTGTGTCATTCTTGACTGTCTCCCGGCAACTGGGAAGAATGCAGCTATTTGTGTGTCGCTATCGCTAACGCTATTCTGCCATTCAGTCTTTATTTTTCTGGGTCATTTAATGTCAGTGTTATGTGTATTTATTTACTGTGAACACCGACGTACGGTCGCGTCTCAAGGAGCGCGCATGCGCTCTAGAGTTGTTTACCCTTTCAGTAGGACAGCCCACGTGCGCACCCGTCTAGCTCACGCGCAACTGTGCACGCGCACACACATTCCCCTGTATACTTTGTATCGGATGTCCATATTCCCATTTATATAAGTAGTGTTAGATAAAGAGTGTGATATCGTATGTTGCATTTTATCTACATTGATCAGTAGTTTTGTGTAATAATATATAATAATATTGTCTTGTGGTTCTCTCTCTCTCTCTCTCTCTCTATGTATATATTGCTATCTATATTGTATGTTTACAGAACCACACTTCTATGCACAATCAGTAAAGGAACTGATTTGGAATTACAACTTCGTGTGAGATATCATTGTTCAGCTGGACAGCTGAAAATGCATATCAGAGCAAAAACCAAGCCATGAGGTCAAAGGAACTTCCTGAGAGCTCAGAGACAGGACTGTGTCTCGGAGTATTGTGGCTTTACCATTCCACTTTTGAAGGAGACTGTCCTGTACGGTATAATGTATAAAGTATATAATAGGGACTATTTTGACTTTTTAATTTTAATCATGCAGATCTGAGCGGGTGCTGATCATTGGTTTTACTGTGATATGCCCAAAAAAGTTCACAAGCAAGTTCAGCCCTATGGATGTGATGGTCAGATGTCCAGAAACTTTTAGCCATATAGTGTATAATTGTGACTTACCTTGCAGCTGGGACTGCTCATAGAGCTGTAGTGTTATAGAAAATTAATCAACACCTTCTGATTAAGAATAGCAAATTCTGTGTAGTTCTGTCTAACACACACACACACACACTTCAGATTCAGGTCAGTTGATTTCTGCTGTTCCAGCGTAGTCTGGTTGTCTTCCTGAGGGGAGTTCCATGTTGAGTCCCTGAATGTTCCAGTCCTGATAAATCACAGAGGACAGATACAAATGGGAATAACGGAATGCTGCAGCCCAGACACTGTGACAGCTCTGAGGTGATTACTTTCCCAGAAATGATGAACTGTCCATGGAAGTAATTCTTAGCATTGGGTAGCAATTTACAGTGTGTGTATTCGTCTGAATTTGCTGTATGTTGGCGGCTTTAATTATACTGAATGTTGAGTCAAAAGGTTTAGGTCTGTCTTGAAATATTTAGATGCAGTTATTTTTCCCATTTGAAAGTCATGTACTGCCATCACTTTAGTTGATTTTTGCCTTGACTGTTTATTTTATTTGTATATATTCATCATGTCCAATGTTTAGGTCAATGAGAGAAGTGTTATAATCATAAAGATAGTGCAGATGGCATTTTTCTTACTCTGTTCATTTTATTGGAGACTTATGCTGTATTTGACTTTCCTCATAAGCGGGAAGTCGGTGGTCAGAATTACGTCATTTCCAACTTCCATGCATTTGAGCAACAGAGTGGGGAAAAACCTATGGAATTCTCCACATCTGTCTTTTGTTAGCAAAAAGCTAGCCGGCTAGCGTGGATGTATATTCACCTCCTCAAAACAGTGAACTGTATAATCAGTGTTTTAAAAATGATTTCACAAGTGAATATGTCTGTATGCTGATTGATCTGAAGTGAATACTTGTATAAACTCATTTAAAGGGAAGATGTTTATTTAAAGGTAAGACTGTATTAACAGGTTCATGCTGAGGGCAGCAATGTTGATCTGACGGCACTTTCTGAACTTGAGATTGAGGAGACCATCATGAGTTCCTGAGTAGGATTTCTGAGTTGAGGGGCGATTTAACTGGCTTTTCCTGGTCGAGGTACCACCTTTAGTTGAATGCTTAATCGCTGACTTGTGTCAGATGGGTGTATGTCTTCAGTGTGAACTTAATAAGTTTTCCACCAGGCTGTCAGAATTGAAGCAATGTTATTAAAACTATTAGATTTTTAACTGCAGATCTACGAAAGTGCAAGTCTTTAATTGATATTTCCTGATATTCAGTCCATTCATCGATTGTGTAATAGAGAAACATGGGGGGGGGCATATACAATTTAGGAGCCGCCAGTCCTCCAAAGTTTTTAGGGCTAATAATACTATAAAAAGCCTATAATAATTTTATCCTTTTTCTGTCCAGGAAAATCATGTTATAAAAGAGGCCAAAGTTGAAGCTGAAGAAGTGTGAAAGTTCAATTGCAGTCACTGTGAATAAATACTTGATTCTGGGTAATATTGTCTTCTTTATTACTGCAGTGTCCAATAATTAATATTGGTTATGCAGTGCAGTCTTCTTTTATCGTTTTGTTAGTGTAATTAAGTCTGAACAGTTCTGACATCCTGGAAGTCAAATGTACACCTCGGTATGTGATATTGCCTATAAAGAATTTAGTCTTTGGAATCAGGGGTGGGTGCTAAATTATAACAATTTGTGATAAAAATGGTCACAAAATGTTTTTCTTTCTTTTTCTTTTTTTTTATTACAAACTGCTTTAATTACAAATTACAAGCAGCTTATTCTGTTAAAATGCTCTTATTAAAATGTTTTTTTTTTGTCAGTATATATTTTTTATAAATAAAATGTTTTTAATATTAAATATAAAACTAAATTCAACATGTATTATTTACATTTCTGACATTAAATAATAATCTTATATATATATATATATATATATATATATATATATATATATATAATTTTGCTGGAGGTTTCTTCCAGTAAAGAGAGTGGACATCTATGCTTGGTCCCTCAGTGGAGTGCGAGATTATTCAGGTATTACTGACTGTGGCTTTTGGTGAGTGATATAAGGCCCTACTCTATTTAAGGAATGATTCCCAGAAACCCTTTTCGAAGAGGGGAAAAAAAAAGAGACAAAAATGCAAATGGGAAAGTCCAGGTTACTTTGTCTAATGCTTTTCTGCGTCTAGTATTGCTGTGTCACTTGTCTCGACGCTCAGAAAACTTTATTAGATTGATGAGATGGCGTCTGTTTTTTCAGGAGTGTCTGCTTTTAATGAAAACGGCTTGATCTGGATAGGTGAAGAAAGAAACACTAACCTTTAACATGCTATTCATACCTGAATAGAAACTTTCAATTGGTGTTCGTTTTGTTTTCTAAAGCTCTGAAATTTAGCCTGCATAGGCTAGGCTTTTTTTAATGACACAAAACCAGATATTAAATGGGGGGGGGGGAGAAATCAAGCGTTTGCACATAGCCACGTGTTGCAGATTTCCTTTCTTCAGAGCATCATCTACTGCATAGTGAAGAACACTGCTGACTTACCTGATATCTTTTTGATGTCTGTAATCCAGACAAATTGATTTGTATTGATATGCAGAATTCATTTGTCTATCCAACTGATGTAAGATGATAAATAGATAAAGAGAAAATACTGCTTATGACTAGCTTTAACCTGCAATAACAATATTTACTGTTTAATTAGCACAAATATAAAGAACTAACCGTCTTGTTCTCGTCAACTTTACTCCACTAACTGTAGATTGTTCTGGTAATGGCATCCAATTTAGGATTTAGACCTGAAATAAGTTGCTTAATCTTAAATTCTAGTTTACATGCTAAGCTGCTCTCACTTATTCTACTTCAAAAAAATATATATCCCATTTTATTTAACTGAAGTGCTTTTGCTATTTTAGTAATGAGCCAAAAGCAATAAAATAAGCACTATACACTCACCGGCCACTTTATTAGGGAACACCTGTACATTTGCTCATTCATGCAATTATCCGATCAGCCGATCATATGGCAGCAGCGCAACGCATGAAATCATGCAGATACACAGAATGGTGCATGTAAAAGAAAGAAAAAAGAAAAAAAAAAACAGAACAGAACAGAACAAAAATACCCAGCAAGCATCAGGTGAGGCCATGGTAACTAAATTAACAACTCTTTACACCTGTGGTGAGCAGAAAAGCATCACAGAATGAACGTGTCGAAACTTAAGGCAGATGCACTACAGCAGTAGACGACCACATCAGGTTCCACTCCTGTCAGCCAAGAACAAGAATCTGAGGTTACAGTGGACACAAAACTGGACAGGTGAAGAATGGAATGAACCTCAGTTTCTGCTGAGGCGCACAGATGGTAGGATCAGAATCTGGTGTCAACAGCATGAATCCATAAATCCCAACCTGCCTTGTGTCAACAGTTCAGGCTGGTGGTGGTGGTGTAATGGTGTGTTGAACGTTTTCTTGGCTCACAGCATGAATGTGTAGCTCAAAAATCTGCAGGAACTGCATGAGCATTCATGTCAACATGGACCAAAATCTCAAAGCAATATTCCTAACTCCTTGTGGAATCCACGCCACAAAGAACTGAGCAAAGGAAGGTCCTACTGAGTATTAGTATGGTGTTCCTAATAAAATGACTGGTGATTGTATATGTTCATGTGGCAAAAGCTTTTGAGTAGCATACTTCTAAAGTTAAAAAATATGCATATATATTATATTTTTAAATAACAACCATGTGTTTGACACCTAGGGACTGATTTTTTTTTTTTATAATTGTTCTATTACAAAACAATGACAGAAGCAGTTAAATAATAAAAAATAATGTTCCAAAAGTGTGCTTTCACCCATAATTGTTATTCTTCATTTTACAATCATTTAACTATTATACACTATGCCAATAGCCACTTGGAAAAATATTCAGACCTCCAAAAATCATTCAAATGCTGTATTTAAAACACACACACACACACACACACACACACACAATTCTGTCAACAAATACAACAGTCTCATGCTAAGTTAAACACATTCTGTATTTCTGACAGTTCCAAAGGCATAACAACCCCTCACTTTCTCCTTTTAACTTAAATTAATTTTTAGGGAAGACTCACATTTCAGTATCACTACACCTACAGGAGGAACTAAGTGCTCTGTGGCTCTGGAAAACTTTCAGTAAGTTCAGGATAACTGTTGCAAATGGCACTAATTCAGAAAAAAAGAAATATAATACAAAATTAGAATGGTTTTAGTCTTGGCTTAATAGCCAGGTTATGGAATTTAGACCATACCACTCGAGAAGTCTTGGCAATTAAAGAAAAAAGTTAAAGAAGGTCATTAACTAGTAAAGGTCAACAATCACAAATTCACATTTTTTTAAATGCTGCTTTCATAGAAAACAATCTTGACTTTAAATCAATCCTGAAACATAGTAGTGTGGGCAAAATGCCTTGTACCCCTAATGAAGCCTTGAATACTTACACAATCCACACATTTCAGTGTAGCTTTTTTTCTTTGCTACTTTATTATGATCCTTCTTTGTCCTCCTTTTCTGCAGTTTAACCATTGCTTGGATGCAATGAAAGACTGAATATTTTTGCAAGTGGCTAGATGTATGAGTTCCCAAAAAAGTTGTAAAAGCGCATAAAATATTAATATGATACATGTGTATTTTGTTTTGTTGTACATACAAGTCCAAAAACAACTAGAGAGCAAGTTTAATAAAACTGATTAGCGATGAATTCAGGAGGTGAAGTTGGGGACAGAAAGACAGAAGCTCACTAATTACCACAAGTACAGTTCAGTGTGCATGTTTAAGTTATTAAATAATGGGTACTTTACTTCCTTAAAGCTTCTAACTAAAAGAAAATGCTTTCATGGAAATCAACCCAACATGTACAACAACAACAAAAAAAAAGCTTGGAAAATCAGATCTTAGTGCGTGTTCAAATATTCAGAAAGAGCGCATGTGTATGTGTGTGCGAGAGAGAGAGAAAGAGAGAGAGAGAGAGAGAGAGAGAGAGAGCCTGAGAGAGTGATCGGGTTACCACAGTTAACAAGTAACTGATAAGATCCATTAGATGCTGTATTCCAACTTTGTAGTCAACAGGAAAACAAATCACTGCTTCAGCCATCAGTGTTACAGAGCAGAGAACAAGTGATAGATGAAGAGTACCAGTAATTTTGGAGAGAGAGAGAGAGAGAGAGAGAGAGAGAGAGAGAGAGAGAGAGAGAATGGTGTCCTAGCCTGTTGAACAGCACCCTCCGGCTGCAGCAGCGGCTTGTGGTTCATCGTCGATGATCTGAACGCCTCTTCGTCCTGTGCTTGCGTGGCTTGTCCCGTTCCCCTTAGATCTCTCCTCCACCTGTGCAGTCTCCATCATTCCTGCACATTGTGACACAGACACATTGCGGCACAGACTTTAATGCGAAATCTCAGAACACCTCAGAATCAGCGCATAAAGTTTTATTCGATCGTTCATTCTGGATCAAGTCTGTATCTCTCCTCATTCCACCAGCACATTAAATGTGCCACCAGAGAGGGGAAAACTTTGGACCACTGCTATAATCCCAAGAATGCATGCTTGGACTGTCTGATCATGCTATGATCCAACTCATTCTTGCATGTAGACAGAAACTGAAAAACAGTGTAGTCTGGGGGAAAAAAAAAAAAGCAACAAAAGCCATGGACTACTGAAGCAACTGAAGAAATACAGCAATGCATCAATGCCACAGACTAGGACATGTTTAAATCAAGTACCCACGGTATGGATAAGTATACGGACACAATCAGATCTCATATCAGCTTCTGTCAGGAAAACTGTATCCCCACTAAAACCATCACCTGCTTCTCCAACAACAAACACTGGCTCAATGCAGAGTTCAGACAGCGTAAGAAAAAGACAAGGCTTTCAGGACTGGAGACAAGGAGGAATTTAAAAAGGCAAAACACAAGTTTGAGAAAGCCATCAAAGCAGCCAAACAGCAATACTCTGATTAACTGAATCAACAACTTTCTGCTAATGATTCCTCCTCAGTCGGGTCTTCAGTCCATCACAAACTACAAAAAGGAGACACCCCCTGCACTGATGACCCCCCCCATCTTCCAAAGCAGCTAAAAGACTTCTACAGCAGATTTGAGAGACAGATGGCCCATCAGGTGCCTTATCTATCACCTACTCAGCCGCACTGGGAGCACTTTGGGGGTTCGGTGCCTTGCTCAAGGGTCTCACCTCAGTCGTGGTATTGAGGGAGGGAGAGAGCGCTGGTCATTCACTCCCCCCACCTACAATCCCTGCCAGACCTGAGACTCGAACCCACAACCTTCAGGTTCACCTTCGGGTTGCAAGTCCGACTCTCTATCCATCAGGCCACGACTGCCCACTATTTAAAAAGTAAATGTAAAGAAAGCTTCTGGCCCTGGCTCTGATGCACCTAGAACCCTCAAACACTGTTCTGATCAGCTGTCCCCATCTTTACGGACATATTCAACTGATCATTGGAGATGAATACTGGTCCAGCATGCTTCAAGACATCAGTCATCATCCCATTTCCAAAGAAAAAAAAAAAAAAAAAAGACAACTGGCCTTAATGACCAGTTAGCTACAGACCAGTAGTCCTCACATCTGTCATCAAGACCTTGAAAGACTGGTGATGGGATTTCTCAAATCCAGTACTCAGGATCTTCTGGATCCACTGCAATTGGTCTACAGAAGCAACAGATCTGTAGATGATTCAGTTAACATCGGGCTTCACTTCATATTAAGGCACCTACAATCTCCAAACACATATGCCAGGATTCTCTTTGTAGATTTCTGCTCCATCTTCAATACCATCGTCCCTGAGCTCCTACAAGAGAAACTCATCACTTTGCAACTACCTGGTTTCATCTGTACATGGATCACAAACATCTTTTCCTACAGGAAGCAGTTTGTGAGAATCGGTCAGAACATTTCTAAAGCCCGGTCACTCAGCACTGGAACACCACAAGGTTATGTCCTCTCATCCATCTTATATTCGCTCTACTTAAATGACAGTTTCCAGTGATGCATCTGTGAAGTTGGTCAGATTTGCAGATGACGTTACTGTGATTGGTCTCTCAACAGTGATGACTCAAAGTACCACCAGGAGGTTCCCACCCCTAATATATCCCACCCCTTGAAAGCTGCCATTGTAACAAGATAATCAATGATATTCCCTTCACCTGTTAGTGGTTTTAATGTTATGGCTGACCAATGTATTTGTCTTGTGAAAAACAGCATGCTGAAGAGAAGTGTGGGGTTTTTTTGTTTAAAATTCCCTGTAGCCTCTCATGATTTGAGATGAAGAAGTTACTTTTTCAGAGGAGAGAGTGCAGGCTTAATTAAGTTTAAATGTTCACGTAGTATAAGCAGGAATTTATTACAAATTGCCTACATAATGCAGTCTGTTGAATGTATTGTTGAATATGCTGATATCAGATCTAGAGTCTCATATAATCTGAATCGATACGTTGCATCAGGAAGTGAAGCAGTCTGAACACTTACTTTTACATAAGTCGAGGAACAGTTCTTCAATTCCTTTGTTTAATTTAGCTGACGTGTGATAGTGTTTTGCCCCAACTGACTCTGCATACCTGTGAAAGAGAGCATTTTTACAGAGGAGTCAATTAAAATCATTTCGGACATCTTGTAGACTTGATTTATTGTGCTCTTTCACATGTCTTGTCCAATAATTCTAAAACGCAGTCACTGTGGCAGTAAAAAAACGATGAAAATGACGGTGAAATGATGAAATGACAACTATTTTCAGCTAAGCAGTTTTTACAATTCTAATCATTTAAGCTCAGAATTAATTTTGCATTATACTAGCTGGTTAAACATTTTGATGGCACAGGTTTAATATATAAGACAGAAATAATATACATACGCCTCCGCCTCTTCCACTGAAACATGTCTCTCTTTTTCCAGATCAATTTTATTACCTAGGAGGAGAAACAGGAAGATCATCAGGAGAGTCATCATTACACAAACATCATTCACAGGATTGCAAACTGGATCAAAATGCTCTCATCAAGCTGTTAAAGCATGTGTGATGATATGACATTATGTATTATATTATACAGTATATGATATTCTGCTGTGTGTGGCCTCCCCAGAAGAGAAACACACACTTTCCAAACCTATAGCACAAAAACATACTGCATATATCAAGATTAAATGACTCCAAATTATTTATAGCAGCAAATATTGTAAAGATTCATATTTATTCAGAGCTTCTAATAATATTTCTCCAAATACAGTTCACATTTGTGAGACTGGTCCTGAAAAACCTGCCAGAAGTCACTAGATTTGTGGGGGGGGGGGGGGGGGGGCAGGTTTTTCCACCAGTAATACACTCTCTCTTTCTTTTAACAAAACAAATAAATATTTTTTTTTAAGTTTACCATTATGGATATGTTTTTATTAGGAGCCTAACAAAATTCAAATTCGATACAGTGGTGTCTTGATATGGTGCATTTTCAAAAAAACAACAAAAAAAAAAAGCCTTGCCTGAAATATGTGCCTTAGGTGTCTACTTTCTATTGATTAAAACATTCAGCAATATTAAAGTACAGTAACTAACTTCCTGACGGTGTTTTTCCGTGGTCCATTCTGCCTCTTGGTAGTGTATAAGGAAACGTTAGCTATAATGTAGCAAAACGAAACGCGGCTAAGCTGTTACCTGCGTAACGTGTCTTATTCTGATAAGCATGGGGCTTTTCTTATTCAAATGTTAGTTGTACTGTCAGTTATGCAGCTCTCTGTAGTGTTGGTGTGTTTTTGAATCCTGTGTTCTCCATTACCGAATATGTACTTCCCGATCTCCGCTGTGATTCCTATGATGATTCAATGAGGAAAAACTGTCTGATTGAGAGTTAAAAGAGAAGTGTGTGTGTTTTTTTAATGCCTGTAGCCTAGATAAATAGAAAGCTACTTTTTCAGAGAAGGGAGTGTAGGCTTGATTAAGTTGAAATATTTATTACACCTCAGATAATTTAAGCGGTATTTTATGAGGACTTTATGTGCTAGCCAGAGATTTAGCCAATAGGACAGAACTGCCGAATGAATCAGCATTTATTTCCCCTTAGATATAAAGGCGCAAATGCACTTCAATTTCACCATGCATACATGCGCACACAGCTGCTACGCGAATGGCATTGTTCACATACTTGCTTGTGAATCTTATCACATCTGGTGGATTAAAAGTGACATCCACTAGATTGCACATCAGAGCCAGAACATTTCAGTCCATCTGGTTTCCAACTCAAACTTGTTTAGCGATTTCATGCACAGCGGCGATAACAGAATGACGGCCTCCGTTTCTCTTTAAAACTTTGATTGTTGATCCGCATCTCAAATCAAAAACCTTAACTGTACATTCAAAATTATTTACTAATCTGGAAAATCCAGAAGACTGTTACTCAAGACAGTTTTTTAAAATTCAAACAATAACTCTAATAGGTGAACTATTAGTGTTAGCACTCAATAACGGTCTAGAATAGTACATAAGTATGCGATTTGAGACACAACGTTACTTTGTTTATTTAGTTGGGGACACACTGTCACATGGCGCTACACTGTCTCCACAATGCTCGTTGGTATTGCACCACACACGTCATGCTCATTTCTGAGGATGTGCACAAGTGACATGCCAAGTAATCACAGGATTCGCGCAGCAGCCATCTTGTGTACGCATAGTAAACAGCAGTATAAATCAGACTTAAATGTGAAGAGAGATAAGTCGAGTGAAGAGACAGTGACAAGGCCCCGGGTTGTTAAATGCTGTGAGTGATTCTTTTTACCTCAGGTGATGAGACAGAGGCTGATAATCTGAATTTCCTAATGTAAACCCCCCCACCCCCCATCAGTAGATTAGGGTATAAATGTAGAGGTAGGCAGCTCTGAATTGGGATGAAATCTTTAAATTCCATTTTCTCCTTTTTTCACTTTTAGTGATAAACAGATTTTAAACTGCGTAACTTCTGGCTGAGATACATACAAAAAAAAAAAAGTATTTCAGTTCAGAAAAACTTTTCAGAAATATATAAAATAGAAAATGTCCACGAATGAATGAACCATGTGAATGTTTTTTGAAGGTCGCCACATATAACGCAATGAGAATAAATCATCAACAGAGTATCAGCAGAGTAGCAACTTAAATACACAAGGTCGGCCCCTGGGGGAATTAAAAGGCTGGATTTCTGTCTGAATGTTTGTGCTGGAGAAGATGAAGTAAGATGGAGAAAGCCTGTGAGGGTTTTCCCAATCACATGAGAGAGAGTAGTGTGATGTCATGTGACGTCATGTGTGCGTGGCAGTGCTCACGTTCTCGTAAGTCTTCAATACCCTGCACAGTCCAGTAAAGCTGACTCTCTACACTGTCCTTCAGATTCTTATTTTAATAAAAATAGTAAAGAATTTATATGGTAAAGAATACATTACTTACCTACTATACATAAACATATTTCGTTCCCCAACATTTTCCTTAATTCTTTCACCCAGTTTTTCACCTGACAAATATGAGAAGGGGGGAAAAAACTCATATTAGTAATGACAAGATGACATACTGACAGGAAATTCCTTGGGTTTTTTTTGCCTAATATTGTGTCGACAAGAAGTTCACTTCGAGGCTTCATAGATATATTCATCTACTGAATGTGAAACACATCACAAACTCTTGTGAGAATTCTTAAAGTCATTTAACACTTTATATTAGACTATGCTGTTGACCTCATGATAAACGTGTGTGTCCATGTGAGTAATATTTTGATTTGTAATCCTTCATTTGTGGGAATGTGAGAAACAGCAGAAGTGTGATGTCCCAGGCTGAATCATGTTACTTAACGTTTGCTAGCTATGTCATACACTTATGGTCGTATCAACCTTTTCTGGCGTATCAGAAATTCCAGCCACTGAAAGAAAGTTTTGGAGTCGATTATGCACTTCTAAATAATTCCGAGCTTCGAAAATGATCGTGGGTGATACAGTTCTATAAACAAGAAATTAATATCGAGTAAGTGACATTTGGACACAATAATGGCCAAATGTTCTGTTTAATTTTGCTCCACTAGCAGAAATAGATCCCAAAAAAGCCACACTCACGTTATAGCACGTCGGCTAACTGGCTAGCTAGCGCACATTGATTTGTACATCCTCGTTAAAGGTGCTTCCGGTAAAACTGCTGTCCCTTCTTCCTCCTCCCCCTCCTCCCTTCACCTGACGAGCTTTCATATTTTAAGTCAAAATCTATATTCCTGAAAAGAATTGTTTGCCATGTTCGCTGATGATGTAACACTACTGTAGTAAGGGTTTCGAACAAGTAAGTGGATTTACGTGGTGAACACAGACAAGCTGAGTGATACACACGCTGAAACGTCCTGGTGCATTTATAGGAAATATAAGCACTCTTGGAACACCGCTGGACCAGTCAAATTAGTGAAGCGGATCAAAGTGCTGGATAGTAAATGTGTGTGAAACCATTCCTAACGATAGCCGAAATGATGTACGAAATCTGATCACAAGTGGTCGGTGGAGATGCGTTCCAAATGCCCGGTGTTAGTTTGGATGTCTCTCTGCTCTTACAAAGAGAACCTCACCTTCTGGAAGGAGTCTTCATCGGTGATGTCGTAGACTAAAATGGCTCCGTTGGAGTCTCTGTAGTAGATTGGCCCGAGAGCGTGGAACCGTTCCTGCCCAGCCGTGTCCTGAAAGTTTCACACAAATGGTCACTGAGAGATCAATGTGTCACATGATATTACTAGTGCATAACATTATGGAGGGAAAAGTAAAAAAAAGCAACAATGAATGGAACATGCTCTCTTTTATATTATAAAGTTTTAGCAAATTTAAAAACACATTTCTAAATAAGGCATGCAAATCTCATAAAAGTGCAATAAGTCTTAGCAATAAGAGAGAGGCACGATAGATTGATTAGGAAAAATTAGATGTAAATGTTGTTCACTGAGCCAAGGAACATGTCCTGAACACACAGTGGAGCATTTAAAACACTCATTTATTTTCTTTTTTGTTTTTTAATTGTCCATAAAAAATGCACATTGCAAATAATAGTTGGAAGTAGCAAGCTGTGGTCAAACACGCAGCACAAAGAAGTTTTTTGCCTACAGTTTGAGTTGTTTTGAAGGATGTGAAACATATCTGATCAACGTTATATTCATAAATAACACTTTCAGCTTTTACTTTCAGCCTTAAAAGAAAAATTGCAGTTTTTGACCTGTTTTGGCTGAAAAATTTTCAGTGACACAAATTGTAGTGCTACAAATGAGAAATGCTACCAATGCTACCAATATGAATATGAATTTTTATGCATTTAGTTGAGATTGTAAGGGAAGTTTTGAAATTTTTATAATAACTCGGAGTAGAACTTTGTAATTCGGTTTAAATTTCTGATTCAAACACTACATCCGGAGACTTAGGAAAAGCACAGATTTTTACAATCACCATTTCAGCTGACGAGCCAGTGATATTTTGAGAATTTAAATCTGAATATAAAAGTGAATTTGAAACCTTAAATCCACTGAGTACAATTTCAATTTGAGGTAATATGTCTATAAAAATTCAAATAAATGCATAAAAATTCAGATTTGTACATTTGAAATTCCAAGTGTAGTGCACATTTTAACATGAGAGGAACAAATGTGGATCTTTATCAACTGAGTAAAACTTCTTTCGGTGTTTTGTTTATATGAAATAAGGATTTGTTTATTTGTACCGGATGTGTAAACTAGATGGATATGTAAGGGTAAATTGGGGTGTACCGTACGCATATGAAATGAAAATAACAGACTAGTTATGAAAATAACAGACTCAACTCAAATCTGCTCTCATTTCTAGTCAACTTTGAATTAGGGCAGAAACTTTGCTTAAAAAAGCAGATCTGCTCTGTGAGACGCACGCAACACAGAGAACCAGAAAAACATTTGACTTTTAAATTATTAAATATATTAAATTTATCGGGTGGCTCAAAACATTTAGCTGACAATGTGAACTTCTTGTCAAAACCATGAATGAAATTGGTTTCAAAAAAAACATTTCAAAACTAAAGCTGATTAACGTGAAACCTGTAAAATGACAGGAATTCAAATGTGTTAATTCCCTCATCCGTGACACTGTTTAAAGGGAGACTTACCCAAATAGCCAGATTGACTCTCTTGCCTGTGATGTTGAGTTTCTTTGTAAGGAACGATGCCTAAAAACAAAACAAGAAAGATACAACGTTTCATGTTAATAACATTAAAAACTGTAATACCCGGCTTCAGAGCACTATTTGTATTAGTGTATTAAAACATAGAAGACAGAAGAACCAACTCCAGGTCACGTCAGCAGCTAGAATAAATGTCCTCATGCCATTTATAAGTCAGTAGAATTTCATTGTCTCGAATATCGCGATACAAAATACTGGCGAGACGGATTTTGCTTCTCTGAGGTGTATCATGATATTTCCGTTTAACATTCATTATGAGCTCTACCTCTTCTTACACACTGGGCAGCAGCACCAGAGGTAGCAGCATACAGAGCACGAAGTATGCAAATGGGAACCTAAATGTCTTAAAGCATGTTTACTTATTAGTCCAAAATTTATGCTAAACAGAAGGACGGGTTGTGTCAAACCCACAGCCTGGTTTCATTTAGCCTGTGTGAACCCAGAAAAAATTATACCGAAACGGCCCATAGTACAACACTACTCCTCAACATTTTCACACTATCCAGGATTCACAGCAAATCCGTAGCCTAGCCATCTGAAGGTAGTTAGTGTAAACCCTGTGTATATACGTGCACTCTTGTTCCTACCGTGGCTGGCTTTACCGCAGTCTGAAACGCAGGATAAAATCAATGTCTGTGTGCTGAGCTTGATCTAAGACACGCCCACATCTAAAAATGATTCAGAAGCATGTTTTGTGTTGTGCTGGCAGTGGCATAACCAGAAACTAATTTTTTTGTAAATACACAAAATAAAACCAAGCCAGCAAATTTTTCTCATCTGTACAGTTAAATCTGTTAATTGGGATCGATGGTAACTTGATGACTTCACAGACAAGATATATTAAAACTATACATTGTGTACGCTCAGAAAATTCAACAATGTAGTGTTTATCAGTGCTACTGGATCAGAAAAACTGTTTAACTACTTACAAGCTAACTACTTCATTTGAGACCCAACCCATCGAGTTGTCGTACAGAGTACCGACTTTTTGTCCAAAGTAGCATGAGAGAACAATTTCTGATACGCCAGAAAAGATTAATAAACATGACCATAAATGTATGATATAGCTAGCAAACGTTAAGTAACATGATTCAGCCTGGGACATCACACTTCTGCTGTTTCTCACATTCCCACAAATGAAGGATTACAAATCAAAATATTACTCACATGGACACACGTTTATCATGAGGCCAACAGCATAGTCTAATATAAAAGTGTTAAGTGACTGTATATACTTGGTAAGAATTCTCACAAGAGTTTGTGATGTGTTTCACATTCAGTAAAACTCATATGTTCCAGATGATGTCTTACATCAGATGGCATGATGATGACACAAATTTGTTATTTAATCATTTATGGCACAATCTAACGCTAAACAATCTTTCCATATTAATAACGTTGCAATGAAATGCCTTTAGGACTCTGAAACAGATTAAAATAACGCGTTATTAATAGGAGATAAATTATACCTTACATTATAAATCGGGCTCTACATTTCTTACAATACAATGTATTGATATTGCTGTGATTTGATTTGTTGTCATTACAAAAAAAATTTATTACAATTTAATATTTTATCGGTGTCAATATCATCTCGTGAATCCTGTATCGGGATGCGTCTCAAATCATGGCTTTAGTGTATCATCTCATGTCTAATTATAGTATAACTAAATAAGTAACTTAGTTTAGTATAACTAGTTTAGTATAACTAAATATGATCAAATATTTAAAGTACAAAAATTGGGTTAGGTGTTTGCAAGTTTTGCGAGTATTTGCCTGTTCAAAAACTACTCAAAACAGTTAAGGCATTCCAGTCAATAACTAATTGTTCAGATGAGGAAGGTTTAATAGTGGAAAGAATAGCATATAAAAACTTAAAAACTAGGATCCATGACCCATTTCCTGCCTTCTTTGATGGAAAAGGTGCAAATTGGTAAACGACTAAAGGCACAAAAACGGAAATAAACAGAAAGCATATAAACAGAAACTATAATTTATTTTGTGCTTTACACTACAAATATAATGTAGACCAATGTTTCTTAAAGATTAGATTATGCATTAAAATACAGGTCGCTACGGAACCACAGCTCTGTCGAATTCTCAAATCAAAAGATTAATTTTCTATCTCAGCACGGTTCTGACAGTACTTCTGTCTGTAACATACATGCGAGGTTTATTTTAATGTGCTAGTTCTAATATGTTATAATTTCTATAGTAACAGCTTGCTCACAGTGACCTGCATGCCGAACACTCTATATAATCTAAGCCTAATAATAAACAGATTAAGATAATGGTGTGTGGTGAAAGTTTCTGTTAGGAGATGTTTATTAAACATTTCTGGAAGGATTCACGGCTCTCAGGTGCCAGCGCTTTGTAACAGTCAGTAAGTTTTCTGTCATGGGAATGCCTTCAGGACAGAGGACTTTGGGCTTTCTGGTTTCTCTGCAATATGATAAGCTGTGGGATTTTTTTTTTTAATTATTAACTTAAAAAGAGAGAATAAAAGAGAGGCTGGTGAGAGAAGAACTGTTCATAAAGCAGCTGTAAGATGACAAGTGTTAACAGGAACTAATTTGCGTCAAGGATGTTCCATAGCATTAAATGTAATTATAATTTTTTTCTAAAAATAATGACGTCATAAATCAATAAATGAAAAATTGTAATCGGGATAGTGTAGGTGTGGACTGATTTCCTATAACAGTGTGTTGTGTTTTAGTCGTCATTTAATTCCTTTCAACAAAGCGGCTTCCCCTAATGAACGAATCATTTCACGTCTGTGTGTGACTCTGAAAAAAAACCCTGGATCATTATGTAGTCCCGAACTACAGTCTCATATTAGACTACACATCTCAAAATGTGTTGGTTCTTCTATGATTTCTGTACACATCTCATTAGTGACAGTTTGTGAACAGTAGAGGTCTGGAGCTAATTTGTCAATTATTTCCCTCAAGCAGCTGCTACACTAATATGTCTAAGCATATCGTTATCTATTACACTATGCAACTTTTTTTTTTTCCGTTCCTGGGTCGTAAGGTTATTTCCTAATTGCTTATACCGCAAAAGTATAGAAAATGGCTATTATTCCCCTCAACCTTTGCATTTGTGGACAGGACTTTTTAAAATTTATGCATTTTCATTGGGAAAACAAGCGAATTTGCATCTTTTCGTTCACATAAAGTCAGGAAAAAATATAAATTTCAAAATATGTTGTTTTTTCTGATCTCAAAAAGGATTATAGCAGTGTCAAGACATTGCTGGACACCTTGAAGTATGATGAGTATGGCTGGGAAGTCATTGGAGACTTCGAAATGGTGGCATTCCTGGTGGGTCTCCAAGGAGGTTTTACCAAGGTTCCCTGCTATCTTTGTCTTTGGGAAAGCAGGGACACCAAGGCGCACCAGCAAAGGCGGGACTGGCCACAGCAGACAAAGTTCACTGTAGGGAGGAACAGCATCAAGTGGGAGCCACTGGTGGACCCCCGGAAGGTTCTGATGCCACCACTGAACATCAAATTGGGCCTTATGAAACAATTTGTAACAGCTCTAGATACGGATACGGCAGCCTTCAAGACTTCTTTCCTATGGTGTCTGAGGCAAAAGTCAAAGCCCGTGGTCTTCTCACTAGTAGGGAGAAAGTGGCTTGGAACAGCTTTGCCCCAGTGGTTTGGGGCTTCCTGGGCAATCACAAAGCAGAAAACTATGTGGAGCTGTTGAGACTCTGGTGACAAACTATGGCACAGTGGCCTGCAGGATCTCTCACAAAGTCCATATCCTTGCTCATCTTGATAAATTCAAGAACATGTGAGCGTACTCCGAGGAGCAAGGTGAGCACTTCCGCCAGGATATACTGGACTTTGAACACTGCTAAAAAGGACAATATAACAAGAACATGATGGAAGACTACATTTGGGGGCTGCTTCGTGAAAGTGATTTACAGTATAATCGTAACTCTCAAAAAAACTACTCACTTCTAAATCTTTCGTGGTCATTTTTGTATAACTTGAGTATAAATACATGCTAAAGCAAAGTTTGGTGGAATTAAGAGCCATTTTCTATATTCTTGAGGCATAAGCAATTAGAAAATAACACTTACAACCCAGGAACAAAACCTGTGTTACATAGTGTTATCTATCATCTGTTTTTTTTCTCTTCTTCTACTAATGAACAGATTATTAAACATACTTCAAGGCGGCAGCTCAAATCTATAACTCATACATGATTCACTTCTTCAAAATGTTACAATTCAAGAGCATCCTCATTCCCACATATATTTATCTCCCGGCCTGAGCAAAACATAATAATCACATTCATGACTTTGTAAAGCAGGATTTTTGTACCCAGAAAAAACTCTTGCTTGTATCCAAAGCTACACAGTGAACTGAATCTCAGTGATATGAGACCAGATTTCTTCCAGTGGATCAGAGATGAGGTTAGTGTTAGTGTTCAGGAGTGCTGCTCAGGAGGTAATAATAAAAATAATAATAATGTACATAACAATATCATGCATAATAAAAGCATTATGTCCTTAATTCTGTGTAAACCTGTCAGGTGCTTTGCTGTCTATAGTGTGTATTTTGGTTTGAGTACTGTTCTTCAGAAATCGAAACAGATTTACAGGAAACACCGTACGTGTGTGTGAGTGTGTGTGTGTCTATATGAGGCAAGTTCCTCTAAAATATACAGCCAGATAAAAATGGCCTGGAATGATAAAATGCTGTTTTCTTTCCTCCCAAACGAAGCACCAGACTAATATCTACCCACACCAGCATTCTTTTCTTCCTGTAAATGAGAAGATAGTTGATAGAGAATGGTTAAATTAGTAGAGTGGAGTAAACATTATCTGTCAATCCAAGCCAGTTAGCTAGCCATTAAACAACAGCTACGCCTGCCTGTCTGTGCACACTAGCACACTAGCATACTGAGCAGGAAGTATGAATACACAGGTGGCTGAGTAGCTCCTGGCACACTATGCAGTACGCTAGTGTGCTGCTTCCCCCGACTCTGAAACGCAGCGTGTTAGCCGAGCGAGCTAGCGTTACCTGGAGGGTCGTGATGTGTTTGTCGTTGAACTTGTTTTCGCAATAACGGAGAACCAGAGACGTCTTGCCCACGCAGCCTTCCCCTAACAACACCACCTTGAAGGAGTATGTTCTGTGAGCAGTACTGCCGCCAGCCGCCATGGTGGAGAGGTCTCCTTCTTCAACTTCAGCAAAGAAAAGTAAACCGAGAGCTCGTCTCCTGCTGCCTTACATTAGATAGCTACATTCGTGTCATATGAAATGGTCAGGGGGAAACGACGGGGTTAAATTCCCCTACTGAGTTTAAAAAAAAAAAAAAAAAAAAGGAAAAAAGAAAAGAATATTTCCGCCTCTGTGAGTCTGTGCTGCTGAGCCAGGCTAATGGCGTCCTCTGCTACGTCACACTCCGGGAATCATATGACAAACAGCGGAGCTGCTGCTCAATCCCTGTGACGTCAGCGGTTACCTCAGCTTTCCTCACTTCTCTCTATACAGCTCCAGTTATTTACATTTTACAGTACATACACTTTAAATTATAATTATTCTACTACACTATAACTATAATGACTTGTATTGTGTTCCTGTAGTTATAGGAAAATAATCCATGTCAGGGTTTGTGTGATTTGTAGTCTATTTTATTTCTCTTATACCACAGCGACTATTTTTTCAGCAATTACAGTTTTACTTTTTAGCCGTTTATAGTTACATTTATTGGTGTCAGTGAGTTTTCTTGCTGTTCTTCTCACTGAAGTTATAGCAGCTATAAATAGTTCTTTCCACACCAGCCTGTCTTTTTTTCTCTCTCTCTCTTGAAGTTAATATACACTATATAGGCAAAAGTTTGTGGACACCTGACCAGAACATCCATATGCGCTTGCTGAAGGATGTATTCATTCCAGATTTAGTCCCCCTGTGTTTGCTGTTATAATAACCTCCACTCTTCTGGGAAGGCTTTCCACTAGTATGGAGGAATTTCCTGTTATCTATATCAATGTCATTTGTTAACCAGTATTACATCAATCAGTATCTATGCAACAGTATTGAAAAGTGACCTTAAATCACCTCATGTATTAACTTTTACAGCTTCATTTATATACTACACTGAACCATTTCTAGTGCATTTAGACTAGGCCTGACTCTAGGCCTGTGATCCTGCAGGGATGTTTCTGTGAGAACGGACTGGTGTGACCTTGAAGATGGAGTTTTTTTAAGGTGAAGGCTAATGTTGTTTTGACTGAACTGAACTCTCGCCGCGGTTAAAACTAAGATAAGGGGACAGTGAAATAACTCCATCCAGTGAGATTATTGTTCTAGAACTGTATAAAAGCATGGGCCACGACTATGTAAATCAGATGCTCTGCAGACCATCTCGGCTTTGTTTTTTGATTCAATAAAGTCTATAGATTTTTGGCATCCAGAACCCCTTGTCTTTGTAACTCATATTTCTTATTCTGATTTGCAGAAGTATTTGCCACGACACTAGATTTTGGAGTGTGGTTGTGGGGATTTGTGATCATTCAGCTGCAAGAGCATTAGTGAGATCAGGCACTGATATTGGGTGAGGAGGTCTGGGGTGCAGTCGGTGTTCCAGTTCATCCCAAAGGTGTTCAATGGGGTTGAGGTCAGGGCTCTGTGCAGGACACTCAAGTTCTTCCACTCCAACCTTAACACACCATGTCTTCATGGAGCTCGCTTTGTGCACAGGGGCATTGTCATGCTGGAACAGGTTTGGGCCTCTTAGTTCCAGCATACAAAGATATTCTATACAATTGTGTGCTTCCAACTTTGTGGCAACAGTTTGGGGAAGTGGAACAGTGGATTAGTCTACATAGTTTAAAAGGTGATTCATAAACATTATTTATGCAGGAAATCTACTGAGAACAGGCTCAGCACTCAGCAGACATGGAAAAGTCGATCAATGATTGACCAGTTTTGCAAACATAGCTTTCTGAAAATCATGACTTGGGAACAAAATAGCTACAGGGACTCAGAAGAGGACACCAAAGGGTCATGACACAAATTCACCATCTGAAATCCTTTGTGCAAAACATGAATGAAACTCTTTAAGAGGTCATTTTATCTTATTTTATATACATGAATCCATATTCATCATAAATTTGACTTCACTTTGAAAAAATACTAACTATTTCCTACCCACATACCAAATAAAGACCTGCAACCTACTGTACTGTACAACAGACAGCACCAAAATGACCTCAAACACTTTCCAGATGGTCCCGGTGAATTTCTTTTTTGTTTGTTTGTTTGTTTGAAAGTACATGTTTCTGTTGTGAACTTTAACTTTAAAAGGTTATTACAGGATGTTTGCTGGTAAAACTGGGACCCTGAGCATATAGCGATATATATACTCAGAAGATTTTGTTTAATTTATTAAAAAAAAACACACACGCAATGCGAAGACAAAAACATATAACAATCCATTAACTCGCTAACATGTTAGAGCAGGTCTCGGCTTCACCCGTTTGTCTGCCTACCTCTATTGTATAACGATTATAAATGTTTTACAGCTTTCCAGCTCATTATTTTATATGAAATCAAAACCTTCATGCTGTTATACATCATAATTGCTAATCATACTAGCAGTTAAACATATTGTGACTTTAGTATTATCTTACATTGTCAAATATATTTCCATATATATATATATATTTAATATAGAACCGTATAATACTTCATGTCAGGTCATGATGTGGTAAAATGAATGAGTTGTTCAGGTTCAAGCTGATTTAATCTGTGGTTGATAGAACATTTAAAGAAAGGTAAGCTGTAAAATATCACTATAACTCAATATTCACTGGGGCTGGGAGATGTGAGGATATAATCATGATATCATGATATTGTGACCAATGATGTTACAATACACGTCTGAGATTCCATGATATATTTATATTCAATTTTCTTGTTACGTTTTTTTTTTTTAAATAATAATTACAAACTGCCTGGAAGCAGCTGATGTGATAATGTTAAGACTGTACTTAAAAATAGTAAACAAAAAAACTCTTTTTTAGTGTTAGAATTTTTAAAATCAAAAATATTATTTAAATATAAAAAAAACAAGTAAATTTATTATAAATTTGTTTATTAATAATAGTTTTTTTTTTTAAATGCAACTCTGCTCTATTGCTGGAAGTTTCTGAGCAGACCTATATATTGTGATGCATACCGTGTCAGAGAAATGTCTTCAAGAATCGTGATATGATATTTCTGTCCTATCGCCCACCCCTAGTATCGACAGAGAAATTAATAACCGAAGAGGTTCACTGTGCACAAAAAATGTCTTTTAAAAAATCTTTAATAAGAATCACTAAAACAGTAACAACACTGAACATTCACAGTAAATCATCACAGATGGATTTTGATCTAAAGATTTAATCTCCAGGTTAGGTCCATAATGATCCCAAATTAAAAACATTCTAGCTAGCGGCATGTAAATGGCTTGCAAGCACATTTGTTGCAAATCCAGTTGCAGTTGTGCATGGTCGCCTTTAGTGGATCAGCGCGTGGGCCAGACGCCCCATGCAATTCCTGGCAGGATCAGAGCTATGAGGACTGAGGAGAAGAGGTTTACACCATTGTTATCCAAAATAGGTTTCCCACATATCCACTTTACTTTTGGTGACTCAAAGTTGACAACCTTCCCAGTGCTTTCATCATAGCCTTGATGGAGAGAAAACACAAATAATGTTGAACAGTAAGGCAGCTAGATTGTATAATAGTTAGTAGCTAAAACAAGATGATGGCATATTTGCTTGTAATTCTGCTGGGATTTAGTTGCATGACATTCATAGACGTTACCTGAATATTGCATGACTGCACCCAGCAAAGAGTCAAGCAATGAGCCGAGGAAGCCCGCCACAGCACCATACACGACAATAGGCCACTGAGGGGCTGCCAAATGCAGATCGCTAACCATCAGGAGCTGAGAAATGAAGTAAGCCACGCCCACAGTGGCTCCACCAAGCAAGCTAGCTACAAGACCAACGATGGTCACTCCTCCATTGGTACCTGTGATGGAGATTACAAAATAAAGCAAACGTTTCTGTTTCTAACATAATGGAAAATACGTACAACTGAGAAGAAATAGTACAATTATGAAGCCCTGGAAGTCTATTGGTCTTAGGCTTGTGTGATATAATGATACACAATATCACACTGCCATGATATCCAGTGATGTTTACTTTGACTCTATTCCCAGACTTGCCTAACTTTACGAATTTATATTTTATAATATGCCAAAAGAGCAGTCTTTTTCTCCACAATAAAATAAAAGCTGAGCCAACTGACATTATTGTGGAATGATTTGCACAGGTGTTTTGAACTCTCTGATATTAACTGACACTTCCTGGAAGCCCCGCCCCCTTCCACCAATCTTGCTCTCGACTGGACTCGTGGTGAATCCTTGCTGTCTGTCAAATGAAGAACGTTTTGAATTCATTCATATCAAAGACTGTATATTTGACTTAGCTAACATTAGACAAGCATATATTTAGCATCAGTTTACCATATTTATTAGAGACGCGACTGAAATGCACAATGTGGCCAAGTTTATAGATTTATTCCCCTCTTTGCTGTTATAATAAGCTCCACTATTCTGGGAAGGCTTTCCTCTAGATTTTGGAGTGTGGCTGTGGGGATTTGTGATCATTCAGCTACAAGAGCATTAGCGAGGTCAGACACTGATGTTGGTTGAGGAGGCCTGGGGTGCAGTTGGTGTTCCAGTTCATCCCAAAGGTGTTCAGTGGGGTTGAGGTCAGAGATCTGTGCAGGACACTCGAGTTCTTCCACTCCAACCTTGACACACCATGTCTTCATGGAGCTCGCTTTGTGCACAGGGGCATTGTCATGCTGGGACAGGTTTGGGCCTCTTAGTTCCAGTGAAGGAAAATTGTAATGCTACAGCACACAAAGACATTCTATAGAATTGTGTGCTTCCAACTTTGTGGCAACAGTTTGGGAAAGAACCACATATGGGTGTGATGGTCAGGTGTCCACATACTTTTGGCTGAAAATAGTAAAATGGCACTTTTGAGAAAACGGCTTTGTCAAATTTAGCACTTTACAAATAATGTTAATGGTGATAATTAGAAAGTGATTTTCTGCGATGGTCACTGCAGACACGTTCAAGACCTTTGAGCAGCAGCAGCACCAACAGAAAAAATGTCGGCCATGTGGACATTAGACAACCGATCTGTAAAATGATTATATCGGAAAATGTACTGTTAATGATTATTTTACTCTTTACACTAAAATTACTGCAGAATCACCAAAACATTCACCACCCAGCCGAGTATTTGTCATCACTGAATTCGTCATCACTTAAAACTGAAAGGGAGGAAATGCTTGTTTTCCTGGTATTCATTATGGACAAGAAATCTTCATTGTGAATTTTTTTAAAATGGTAAATTGCAAACTGGGGGTGGGGGTTGGGTGGGGTATGGGGAATCTATATCGCACAAGCCTAGTTGTCCTCTAGAGTAAGGCTCTTAACTCTCAACTGTATGATTGGATCCCATGGTCTCATTTGTAAATCATTTTAGATAAAAGCATCTGCCACGGGCTCAATTAGCTTGTATCTACTTTCAGTGACTGGAATGTAGCTCGTCTGTAGCTGTAAACAATTTGTCATCCATCAGTGGAAAGGGACCACCACAGTACCACTGGTGATAAGATAATATTTAAGTGGTGGATCATTCCCAGCACAGCAGTGTGTGTAGCGCTGACGTGAGTGCATCAGGCGTAGTATCTGTGTGTTTTTTTTTTTAACACTGTACTTTCATTGGTGCACCTTGTTGTTGTACAGATAGAGACTGAACTTTTACATGCATTATTCATCTTAATTAGTGTTGTGTTTATGACCAGAACCACTGCTGCACTTCCCAGTACATACACACACCAGTGTCATAGCACTGGCTGAGGAATGTTCAGCACCCAGATCATATCTGAGGATATAGTACAGCTGAGAAACTGTGCACTGGACAGACACAGCCTCTACAAAGGAAATTCCCATGTGGAACACGTTATTGCAAGGCCTTTTTCCTCACCTGCTGGGACTTCCTTCCATGTGGTAATGAGCCTGGGTTGGCTCTTACTGAGAACAGGACCTACTTCTGAAGCCCAAGTGTCACCCGTACTGCAGGCCAAAGCTCCCAGGAGTGACAAGCACATCCACGATGCGGAGTATTGCACCGTAAAATCTACTGGCATCTCTCCTGGACCGACTTCTATCATGTATAGCAAAGCTAGCTCTGTCGGCACACCTCCATTACAGAAAACCTGTATCCAGTTCCTCTGGCCACCTGCAGAACAACACAGATACAACACAGACGAATTCAAAAACAAAACCATGACTGTAATCAGGTTATGTTTTTCTTTTAAGCTAGTTTTTACTTTCAGGTTAATCTAAGACTGATGCCTGGGACCAGCAGCAATTCATAGGCAAGAAGAAAATATCTCTTCCCATCTACATGACTTAGGTCTAATTTCATCCTTAATTTGATGAATTAATAATTTTGGCATTTATAGCAGAACACAGAAACATTTCCTATACCAAGTGAGTTGACTAAAGTCAGCCTTTTTCTGAATTATACTTAGAAAATAGAAACTACAACAACCTTCATTATCAGAAGTGAGCGGTTAATGAGGCATCAATAAGCATCTAATGGTTGTGCATCTAACAATAATCTTATATTTGTTTCCAGCACAAACATTATTTACGTAGGAATCTGTATTGTGTCTTTGCATCCAGCTGTTGTGTGTGTAAAATGTATAACTAGTATTTTTTTTTGTACTTTTAAGCTAAAATTTAGGTTTAAGCTGTTCTTGAGATAGGGAAGAAATGCTTAAGTACAACATCTCTGAGAGATTGGACCAAGTGCTGCACCGTTTCTTTATAATGTGTAAAGAAGATGAAAATTCCCATGTGATAAACATCGACATAATATTGTAATTAATAAACAGATCATTCACCTTCTTTATATTCTGAGTCGATGCGTTTCTTGACCGCACCCTTCCATCGTGTCAGTTTGCTGGAGGTGATGAAGAAAGCAAACAAAGCTGCCAGGAAGCTCATGTTGGCCAAGGTGAGAATAAAACCAACCAGTAATGCTGCAACACACAGATATCACAAAATAAAGCAAGGGCTTAGACAGAAATATACTCTTTCTTATAATTAACCTCCTGTCTTCCCTAGAAAACAGTTCAATTATTCCAGTTATGGTGATAAAGCTAGAAGCATCTTGGGTTTATATAGAGGCTGATATTCTGATACACCCTTTCATATAAGAGTGAACATCTTGTTTTGTTTGCACAGTGATGATGGTGAACTCTCAGCTCACACTTTCCTCTGGCTGACCTCTGAAACGAGACAGACGCTGTAACTGTACCCTGTTCAACAGGTGAATGCAGACTGAATACACAATGTACTACAGAGGATGAAACACAATAATACTGAATCATTTAAAGACCTCATTTATCAATCTTTTAGTAGCGTTGTGTGGAAATGTTTTCGTAAAATTCCCACCAAATTTATGACAGTTTCAGTAACGCTGATTTTCTTTGTACTCATGTGCACATGTTGATAAATGCCAATCAGAGCTCCTTCATGGCACTGCTGATTTGCTTTTGTTGATGGCAACAAAATTCCATAAAAGGCAAAGCTCACGGAGGACTGAAATTGACAAAATGACCACTAAACGGCAAAAAAGAGCAATGTGTGTTAAATCTTCCAGTAATGCAGCTCAGCCAATGCAGCATGTCGGCTACCATGCACACAGGGCATCAGCTAGCAGCTTTAATAAATAGTAATAAATAGTACCCACAAAACACTAGGCTCATCTTTAACAGTGAACAGGGGCAACTCTGGGTTGCTGCCCTTCTAGCCATATCTGTGACTGGCCAATAAACGGAAAAGGTTAAAATGTGCAAAAGAACACAGACACTGGACAGAGGATGATTGGAAACAAGTGTTATGGACAGGCGTTTGAAGTTTGAGGTCTTTGGATCACAGAGAAGAACACTTATAAGGCGCAGAACTAATGAAAAGATGCTGGAGGAGTGCTTGACGCCATCTGTCAAGCATGATGGAGGACATGTGATGGTCTGGGTGTGCTTTAGTGCTGGGGAAATGGGAAATTTGTACATGGTGAAAGGAATCTTGAACAAGGAAGGTTTTCACTCCATTCTGCAACACGATGCCAGACCATGTTGTAAGACCAATTTCATCTTACAACTGGCCAATAACCCAAAGCACTGCTCCATCGTTTCGCAAAACCTATTAGCAGTCAGCTTGTCTGTAATGGATTGGCCGGCGCAATCGCCAGATCTCAACCCTACGGAGCTGTTGTGGGAGCAGCTTGAACGGATGGTACAAAAAAAGAAAAAGTCAAGCTACTCCAACTTGTAGGAGGTGCTTCAGGAAGCAGAGAGTGAAATTAATGCAGATTACCTCAACAAACTGACAGCTAGAATGCCGAAGGTCTGCAAGGCTGTAATTCTTTGATTAAAACAAAGTTTGAAGCACTAAACTGTTATTTCGTGCAGAAATCATTATTTCTAACCTTGTCAAAGTCTTGACTATTCAATTCAATTCAATTTTTTTGTACAGCGCTTTTAACAATGTACATTGTCACAAAGCAGCTTTACAGAAATACATATATATACTCAGGATATAAATTTTAAATTTATGAATTTATCCCTAATGAGCAAGCTAGAGGTGACGGTGGCCAGGAAAAACTCCCTGAGACAATATGAGGAAGAAACCTATATTTTCTATTCTTTTTGCAACTTATTTGATGAATAAAAGTACGAGTTTTCATGGAAAATATGAAATTTCAAATTTCAAGCTCTTTGAAACACATCACTGTAGCTCTGGAGATCTCCATAGTTGCTTTAAAAAGCTCTGCTTCAAGACGACCTGCTGTAAATGCTTGTTGTAAATTTACCTGTTGTAAATCTTAACTATGTTTTATATGCTCTTAACCTGTGAAGGCTTTTTGGTCTCTTTGCAATTTCAGCACCCTTTCAAAACATTTACAGATTCATTAGTGCCTTACCTCCCAAACAACCACCAAAATCGAGACTCTTTTTCTTGAAAGCGCGAGACGTGATAATAAGCGGGACCAGAACTGAGAACAGCCATCGCCATGGAGACACAGGCTGCAATGTACCTGCAGTGTGTTAAGGAAAGAACAAAACACCTTTAGAGAACCGAATCAAACTCTCAAAATCAGTATTTCAATGTTGAACTGTGAAACTGTGCTCATGAGTACATGTTTAAAAAAAAAAAAAAAAAAAAAAGAAAGTCAGAACTGTGTGAAAGTGTGAGCTCACCGGAGTAAGTGCTGATAGCTATGGATATGATCCAAAAGGACAAGGAGATGGCCAAAGTGAAACACAACACTATGAGATCAGTCATCATCTTGACAAACTTCTTTAGCAGTTTGTCATCCACAAAACGTGTTACTCCTTTTGAGAGGTGCAGCTATAAAGCATGAGAGAAAAATACAAAATATACTACACAAACAATGAGTTATTCATGTGTTATAAAACTTAACACAGGTCCGCATTATAATTAGACACACTTGGACCACACTGCTGTCAGTTGACACTCAGGGACAATTCAACATTTAACATCTTTCTGCATTTTACATCAGAAGAAACATACACTCTCCGGCTGTGTGACTGTAACTGCTGAGAAAACATAGAATCCAATATTTAAACTCTTAATTAGGGCTGGATGATATTATGACATCATAAAAAATGGGCCAAGCCCAAAATTAAGCTTTTAATGGTCTAACCAACAAATCATTGGTTAAAAAATTAGCAAGAATTAAACAAATGCACTCCTGCCATGGTGTTTGGAGTGGAAGAACTCGAGTGTCCTGCACAGAGCCCTGACCTCAACCCCACTGAACACAATTTACAATTCACTATTTGTGTGTCTATAAATAACAGAATTTCACATTAAATGATTGAAATTCACCCATTTAATTTTTTACACTTTTAATTAATACATTTAATATCTTTTTCAAACATACAGTCTATGAGTAAACAGCAATGATAATGTGGCTGCTTTAAACCCTCGCATATCCTAGACATCATTAAATGCAGACCTAGGTGCAGTACCATTTTGACATTGACATTTGCTCATTTGGCTGATGCTTTTAACCAAAGAGACTTGCAGTTGGTCCAGAATAAGGGTTCAGGGTCTTGCTCAAGGACCCATCAGTGACAATGCTTGGATTTGAACTCTCAACTTTCCGATCGAAGCACAGTGCCTTCAGATCTGTTGCTTGTAGAAAATTGTCAATGAAAGACCAATCTTTGTGTTTAAAGCATGCTTAACTTCTTTAACTCCTCTTAGGAGCAGTGGCGGCTTGGTGATTAAGGCTCTGGGTTACTGATCAGAAGGTTGGGGGTACAAGCCCAAGCCCAAGCCCAAGCCCAAGCCCCAGCACTGCCAAGCGGCCACTGTTGGGCCCTTGAGCAAAGCCCTTAACCCTCTCTGCTCCAGGGGCACCTTATCATGCCTGACCCTGCAATCTGACTTCCTAACCTCTGACCCAACTTTCTAACAAGCTGGGACATGCAAAGAAAAGTAAGTAACTGTGCTATAATGTATACGTGACAAATAAAGGCTTCTTCTAAACGCTGGGAAAATCTAAAGGGCAGACTCAGTTTCAGTTTCTCTGTAACATGACAAGCTGTGGTTTTTTCCTGCTTCAGTACTTTCCGGAGAGAACAAGAGAAAGGATAATGAGGGAAAGCCTGTTTATAGCTGTTATAACAAGAACAGGAACTAACTTGTCTTGTGGATGTTCCACAATATTAACTGTAACTATAAACGGTTAAACGTATGACATTGTTCTTGTTGTTGTTGTTTTTAAATACATTTTTAAAAACGTAACTGTTGGTGAACTACTGTGGTATAAAATGAATAAACTACTTCGGGATTGTGCTGTTATTGGAAAGTAATCATCTTCGGTGTGGTAACAGCCCAAAATGCAATTAGAGTACTCACACCTTAACAATGTGATGTGTATTTAGGCTGCTACGAAAAATAAACACCTAAATACAGATTCTGTTATTCCGAACCATTGATTATTTTCCTATAACAGCAAGCCCCACTGTGGTTTATTCTTTACTTATTAGGACACAATACCTGCTGCACAGCACACAAGCCACTGTGTCTTTCAGTGTGAACTCTGTCTGTCTCTCTCTCTCTCACACACACACACACACACACAAGCCACTGTGTCTTTCAGTGTGAACTCTGTCTGTGTCTCTCTCTCTCTCTCTCACACACACACACTCTCACACACAGACACACACACACACACAAACCACTGTGTCTTTCAGTGTGAACTCTGTCTGTGTCTCTCTCTCTCTCTCTCTCTCTCTCACACACACACTCTCTCACACACAGACACACACACACACACACAAACCACTGTGTCTTTCAGTGTGAACTCTGTCTGTGTCTCTCTCTCTCTCTCTCTCTCACACACACACTCTCTCACACACAGACACACACACACACACACACAAACCACTGCGGTTTATCTTCTATTATCAGACTACTGCACTACATGCATTGTGCTCTACTTCCGGGTTTAGAGGGTTAAAGATTAAAGAGCTACAGCAGAGCTACTGACGCAACAGGCCACACCCCCCAGGAAAAAAACCGTGTATCGTGACGTAACTATTCACGATATCGCTATTGTATCGTCATATCCTCTGGTCTAATTGTAAACACGACGATAAGCTAAGGTAAGGTGTTTAGCTTGTGGATGCTAGCAGAACAGGAATAACCGGAAGTGTACCTGCAGTAGAGGAAACCGTGCTGCTGCTGTGGTGCTTGTTCCATGTTAAAAGCTAGAAACTTTCATTAAATAGATATAACACGAAACTCTCATTGTGATTACAGCACACATCTATTCATATAGCGTACTGTTCTTCTTCTACTGCTTTCCTGTCAGTTACAGTAGCACTCTACTGCCACCTACTGGATTGTCTGACATCTGCTCCATAACTGACCAAAGTCTAGAGAATGCTGTGTGTGAAAATCCCAGAAGATCAGCCTGAGTTTCTGAAACACTCAAACCAGCCCATCTGGCACCAACTACCGTGCCACAGTCAAAGTCACAGAGATCACACTTTTTCTTCATTCTGGTGTTTGATATGAACATTAACTGAAGCTCTTGACCTGTATCTGCATGATTTTATGCACTGTGATGCTGCTATATGATTGGCTGCATGAAGAAGGTGTTCCTAATAAAGTGGACAGTGATAGTATGTCATGTGCAAACCTTCCATACCTTCAAATAAGAACAGGTTGGTGCTCACTGACAGGAATAGAGGAACACCTAACAGAAAGGTTACACAAACTAAACTAAGGGCTTGTAATTCACCATAAAAATTAATACATGGCTCTGGAATCCAGAGTGTATGTCAGAAGTTTCACAAAACTGGGGTTTATGGCAGGGCTGTCAAATGGGAACCACATGCCACTGAACATGTGTGTGTGTGGGTGTGTCCCCGCCTTGCTCTTAGTATTCCTGGGATAGCCTCTGATCCACCATAACCCTGACCATGATAAAGTATTTAGTATTTAAAGATAAATATAAATAAATGAGTCAGGTTTGATGCAGGGTTTTAATCATCACCAACACTTGCTTCCTCTTAAGCACTATTAATTTACTTAAAGTGTATCTGTACGTACCATGTTTCCCTTAACCCTGTGCACTGTCAATCCTGCCCCGATAAGCCACATTTGTTCACCACATAGTGGTTGTTTCTTGACCATGCATGCTGGATTAAAGTGTTCCTTTCAATTCCTGATCTGCAAACATAATTATACAAAAACATTTAGGGAGTTGTTATAAGCCTAATATCTTACTCATGTACTTTTCTCCTCTTCACCATTCTTCTTACACCCTGAACACTTTCTCATGCACACACAAAGCCATCATTTATTTATTTATTTTTTATTAAAATGTCTTTAATACAAATTACATGTGACATATCAATACAAATTACATTACATTTGTAATTTGTCTTTAATACAAATTACATATGACATACAAATGACATATCCGAGTTATAAAAAAAAGACATTCTATATACAGACATGAGAACGTACACTTCAGTGGTGAAGAATAGCTGCTAATATATCTAGATTCACAGCTCTTCTTTACACAACACATCATCACAGTTACTAACTCTACATTTTTAGATTTATCTTTCGCAATTGTTCAGGTTCATACAAAGGTTTTGCTCGGTATATTAGAAAAAATAATTATGATAATATATTTGGATCAGCTTGAACACGTAATGTTCATTCAGTGGTTTATTTTCTGTTTTAATAAACATCTTCTAGTTGTTCCTTATATTTTATATTTACCTGGAAGCATTTAGCTGATTCATCATGTTAAATGTTAAAGTGGGATACTTTAACTACATAATGACATCAAATCATGGTGTGTTGTGTACTAATTTGTCATAACTAGAAATGCTCAAAGTGTCCATGTTTAAACTGAAATGAAAATGATGTCTCAATGATATATCAGCTAATTAAATATGAAACATTAACATAGATACTGAAGTAGCAATCTATAGATCCAATGTCTTTATAAACCTTAAATTGATTCTGATAGAAGCCTTGCTATGAATATTTCTACACTTAATGTTACATACATACATATAAAGCAGGACAATGTATGATGAATGCATTAATCTAATTATTACTGGGGATGTCAAGTACTAAACAAGTGCTATTAAAAATCAAATGCATATTATAACAACTAAAAGTTACTTAAATCTTCATTAATTATCTGAAATGTTTCATGCAACTGTTTCTGCAACACATTCAACAGCAAGCATGTAACATTACCACACTAATTAAGAGCTACACAACACTGTGTCCTCTATACAGGTTTGTAAGTGTGAGTAGCTGGTTGAATGTTATATTCTTGTCTATTAATAGTGAAGCTTCATCATCACATTTAGATAAATATTTAATACTTTAACCTTTGCATAGGTCAAAAAGTAAAACATGAAACAACACATATTGACCTGGCGTCTTCAATATGACTAAGATCGTATAATGTTATATAACGTAACTGTCTTCTTAAGCTATCAAGTTTTGCCAAACATTACCATGTATTTACAATGTACTCTGCATACAGGGAGAGAGACATTTCCACAAACCCAGGAGAAGCCAATGTATGTGTGTGTGTGTGTGTGTGTGTGAGCAAGAAATGTGCAAAATACTTGTCTGGGAATTTACAGACAAATTTGCTTTCTGATTACTTAAGGTACACAAAATACGGAAATGTCCACAAGCCCAGAAAATAGTGAAAAAAAAAAAAAAAAAAAAATCTTACTGCTGTTAGGCTTCTCCTTTGTACGCAGGACACTTGACAGCTAAATAGTCAGGGATTTTACCATTTGACAGTTAAATGCAGGTTAAGACCCTGCCACCAAGTCTGGACAAAGCATAAGACATCAGTATTCCCCTCACGTACACTCGACCAACACACACGCAGTGTTACTGAAGGCTTGTCTATGTGCAGTTGAAACACACTGATGCTTTCACACTAATCCATGTAACGTTGACTGGGTTTGTCTTACACGCCGGGCTGTGTGGAAAATCATTAATAGGTCAATTAAAGAAAGTCTTGCATTTTAGCCGACACTCAACTTTAAGACGTACACACACAGTGCATGGCGCGATGATGGGGCTTGGTATTCTGTGCCAAACATGTTGGTTGTTTGTTTAAACTGGTGAAAGAGACCAGAGCTTGCGTGGAGTCACAGGACTGCTTTTCGGCATCGTCTGAGTCGAGTGAGGCCAGGCTCAGGTGCTGGTTTCTCAGCAGGGTCACCCGAGTCTGTCTGAGCAGGAGTCCCAGGTCCTCTTTGAAATGGGGGTTGAAGAGTGCATAAAGCAAGGGGTTAAGGCATGCAGGCAAGGGTACAACCACCAGAAGCACTGATTTGACAACGTACGGGCCCACGGCGGAGATTTTCAGCAGGGCAGAAAAGGACAGGAATGCTACAGGGAAGTAGAGGACACAATTTGCGAAAAGAAGCCAGGCCACATGACGGATCATGGAGCAGTCCCAGAGCTTGTCGTGTTCCCCTTTCTCTAAACTGCAGTACAGACACATGTAGGTGACAGTCATGATGAGGTAGCACAGAGAGTTGACCAGTACTTGAACCACCATCAAGCCCAAACCAGCGTGTTCTCCAAGAGGAAGAGGAAGGCAGAGTGATGATATGCTGTATTCACCAACATGTAGGAGAGGTACTGATGTTACAGCCAAGCCCAAGATGAAGCAAAGTGGCACTGCTAGCTTAACCATTGTTTTTGGTGCTCTACAATCCAATGCCGCTTTGCCGTTATGCACAGAAAAACTTCTTTCCACAGCAGCCACAGTCAAGAGAAAAATGCTTGTTTCTGATGCAAAAACAGACACGAAGCCGGTGAGCTTACAGCTTGTACTGCTTTCCCAGTTAGCGCCATACTTAGCAAAGCTACCAAAGGTGAGGGCATCTACAAGAGCCATAACTCCACTGCATAGTCCTGTCAGGCTGTTGACCAGCGCTAGCAAGCCCACCAGCAGCTTCACGGGAGACAAAAATGTTGGAGAGAGAAAGATGGACACCATGACCATGGCGTTACCAACCAGGGACACGATGGCAATGATCCAAACTCCGCAGCGCACGAGCCAGCTCTCAAACAGATGAAGACATGGCTGGAATGGGCCTGGATAAAAAGAAATAAAAAAACACATTTGGAGGAAAAGGTAAATAAGAAAAGCAATTGTGATGACATGTACTTCTATTACCTGGTGTTGGGGAGCACTGGACTGAGTGGTGTGATACAGTGTCATCTTCAAGGTCTGGGAAAAGATCCTCAAATTCATGGTCTCCTTTTAATGAGAGAAAAAAAAAAAACGAATGTCATCCAATCAGCCTTTACTTTATTACTTTTTTTTAAAAAATTGTTGTATCCTATTGTATTTATTCATCAATAGGAGTTAACGAAAAAATTAAAAATAAATAATTCTATGGCATATTAACCTTAAACCATATAGTCTTTAATACTAACTGTGCAGAGTAATATTAGCAAGCGTTGTCATTAAAAGTGAGTGCAATTGTGTGCACACAGAGATATTCGAGCGTGGAGCAGTGAATCGAGTGTGTGTACAAGTGCACTTCAATGCTGCGAGCACTGAGACACGTACGCTTGCTTGCCATCACGTTCAAAGTAAAACTCCCAAAATGGCGGAAGTGAAATGATCACAATAAACTTAAATTACAGCTGAACTAAGTACGTAGCTAATACTCATAGAATCACGTTATATGTTTTTATTACTTTTTTATTACATTTTTAATTATTTGCCTATATATTTGTTCCGTTTCCCTGTGAAAAGTCAGTTGGCAAATGTAAATACCTCATGTAGATAACTTCTCAGTACAGACTGTTTACAGAGGAAAGTCAATTAGCAACAAAGGTGCTATTAATCCACACATCTTTCAAATAAGAGAATAATAAATAATAATAATAAAGAATAAAAGCAAATACACCTGGTACTACAGGCATTGTAGTGGGTTTTGGGATAGTTGCTAAAAAGGATTGTGATGGTTTAGAGTTGAAATATTTATATAACATTAATATTTATTAATATGAATAATTTTTGAAGCACTAAATATAATAAACCATTATGCATTTCACTACATCACCCAACAGATCTTCTTTAACAGTAAAGTTTAGTTTATTTACCTTTAATTAACAATGCAATAATTGTAAACTAACATTTGTGTTGGAGTGACAAACATATTAACCCGAGTGGTCTCGGCCATTTTGGAGAATTTTACTTGCAGACGGTGATTAGTGAGGGGAAAACAGGCTCACACTCACTGCTCACAGAACTGAAGTGCACTGTACGCTCGATTTACTGCTCCATGCTTGCAAATACTTTTGTGCTCACACAATTCATGGCACATCGCACTCATTTTTAATGACCACGCTCACTGATACTGCTCTGTGCGCTCCATTAAAAAAGCTGTTTAAATGCCTTAGAAGCTCTCTAAAAAAAACTTTCACAGTATAATTTCACCGAACTAAACTATTAATTGGAATGCACCTAACAATTATAACATGCAGCTGAGTTAGTGGTAGCATGAATTATATTTGCATGTCATGATAATGAAGCGCTTGTAACAAAATAGCCTTTTTTGTTAGGCTCAGGTCATAACATACAGAGATGGGAGTACCCGTGCACTCTCGGCTCCCAGAACTCCGCACACATAACGTAACATGATAGAGAGGAGGAAGGAGACAATAAACAAAAAAAGATAATAAACAAAAGCCATCTAACTAAATTCTAGGGAGCTACCTAACCTAGTTACAAACCAAAAGAAAGAAAATACAGCAACTTCTCTAACTCCTTAACTAAGAACAATATTACAAAGAAAGGGTCCTCCCTCTAATTTTATTTACAGTGATATACAAGATTTGTAGGTTGTTTCAGAGTTTCACCTTACTTCTATATGCGGTTATCGCTACACACACCAGTCAGAAAACAACAGTCAGCTGCGAGATAGACAACACAATCTACCAACCGAAGTGCAAACGAACAGGTCAGGCCTGGCCGGTTCTACTCAAAGGAAGTCTGGGAAACCCAGACTTGGAAATGTTGGATAGCAAATTTGGTACAGAAAAATAAATGTTTACCATAAATGATAATTATATACAAGTAGTGACTTTATAGAGTTCAATAGAAGTGGCTAAAAGAGATGATCCAAAGTGTAGACACCTGGGTTGGAGGCAACACTCTCTTTCCTTCCCACATCATTGCTGCTGTTCTTCCCTTTTTCCCACCCGATCGCGTGTTTCTCACAAGTCAGAAAGGCACAGCACTGAAACGCATACGGCATCTCCATGACCCTATGAATGTGAAGGGAAGCCTGTTAAATATTTGATATTTAAATAAATATATAAATAAATATTTAAATATTTGTAATATTTACAATTGATTTAATAATTAAGACCAAGGTAGATTAGTTGTGTGTGTGTGTGTTCATATGGGTTAAAAGAATATCTGTCAGAATAACGTCAGCACCCCAAAAGACTTTCAATCAGTAGAAATTTCAATAGAAATTATTTAAAGTAGATATGCAAATCACTATGAAGAAAAAAAATGTATCCTTCCACTCTTCCCTTCATTTTATCTTAACAAAACTTCTAAAATGTTCTGTCCAAATGTGCAAAAATGAATAACATTCTAATTTAAGTTGCATACAGTGTGTTGCATAAGTATTTACCCCTCTTAAACGTTCTCACATTTTTTGTAATGTTACAACCTGGAACTGAAATGGACTTAACTGGGATTTTTACCTTAGATTTACAAACTATATCTAACATTTGAAGAGGAAAAATCTTTTATTGTGACACTAAGATTAGTGCTGCGTTCAAGGCGAAGTTGCAACTTGTAATTTCCTTACATTTACATTTATGGCATTTGGCAGACGTCCTTATCCAGAACGACTTACAATTATCTCATTTATACAACTGAGCAGTTGAGGGCCTTGCTCAAGGTCCCAGCAGTGACAGCTTGGCAGTGCTGGGATTTGAACTCTCAACCTTCCGAGCAGGACTCCAAGGTCTTAACCACTGAGCTACCACTAATTTCCTGCCTACAAATGATAAAAACCACTGAAAAGACCCCTTCAACTTGTTAACTAGGGATAGTCTTTTTAACTACCAGTTCCTTTCCCGTTTATAGACTGATGTCAAATCAACATGGCCGCTCACATTGTGAACAGTGTAATGTCACATTAGATGGAGGCCATTGGTGAATAGTGAGGCCATTTTCATGCTGTTTGTTTAGGTAAGGTCAACTCTGGGGTCTTCCAAACCCAGTTTAGGTGTTTCACAGCAAGGGGAGTGAATACTTATGCAGTCACAATTGTTACAATTGTTTTTTTAAATTTGTAAATAACTTCACTAATGTAATCTAATCCCCCCTTGTGTAGATTCATTATATAATATCCCAGTTGCAGCAAGGCATTGTATATATATACATTTGAAAAAGACAGAAGAAACCTGAAGATACAAGACAAAAGCCTATGTATATTCATTTGACATGTTTTTACCTTAGTCTGGGGAATCTCTCCACTGGAATTAACTCTTGGAGGTCTACATTACCAGCCAGTTTCAGGTGAGTCAACAAATGCATCTCAACCACAGGTAAAGATGAGAGGTGATTGGAAGTCAGGTCACTGTGAAGAAGTGAAGTTATCCAAATACACCATTTTACACTGGTCAATAGCACTATATTTATCCAAATGAAGGTTTGTGTGTATATAGTCAGTATCAGAATTATTGGCACCAATTATTGGTAAAGAGTTGGTTTAAAAAAATACATAATAATAAAAAATTAACAACTCCACATTTTTAACAAATCCACATGTCAGAATTATAGAAATTCTTATGAACAAAAAGTTGAGTCTGAGTATTCATCTCATCTCAACTCAAGTGGTAATCCATGAATTTCTGGAGTTTTAACTGGTGTATTTAGAGAATATACAAATGAAACAAGACAAATTGTGTTGACTGTCTCAAGTCAGACAATAGGTATAAAAAAATGCCGGAAATGCCCATATCTAATGTTAGGGCAATAATTAAGGAGTTTAAAACAACCAAAATTGTAATGAACCAATTGGAAAGTATGCAGTTGTATTTTGCCCCCAGCACACATTGAGGCAAAAACTTCTTGAAGGATCACATTGGAGATTTGAGGAAAATGTTTGCCATGCTTGGTGTCACCCTGTGAGTTCACTAGACACAACTGGAACTTTGCCTGGAACTGGATTCTATGGTCAGATGAGACAAAACAAGTTGAACTTGATGCCAAAAGTGTGGCTAGAGATGCATCTGCTGCCAGCAAGTCTAGTCCTTCTTGTTACTAATTTGTATGCCTGAAATGCCTTTAAAATATACTTCAAACATGAAGGAAGCTACTTAAAAACTATTTCAGACATTTGACCTTGCTGTGGCTTTGACCCTGTTTGAATCAATTCCAAAATATAATCAGTTCATCTGCTGGTTACAGTGATAATTCCATATAAATCCTACAAACAATCCCACTCATTCTTGAGATATCACGCTAACTAGAATCTTGAATAGGCGCACAGACAGACGCACAGACAGACAAAACATAATGCCTCCACCACCTGGTGACAGAGGCATAAATAGAGTATTTTGGCAACAAACACTCAAGGTGAGCTTGGTGAAAAAACAAGAAAGACTCTACAGAAAGTAACTTAATCTCCACTGTTCAGTTTGGTGGAGGATCTGTGATGTTCCTGTCATTCTTCCAAAAGCCAAGAGAACCTTGTTAGGATACATGGCATTATTGACTCCATGAAGTACATGGAAATTCTCGATGAAAATCTGGCTGTGTCTGCCAAGAAGCTACAACTGGGTCATGATTGGATCTTCCAGCAGGACTATGATCCAAATCTACACAAAAATGTTTCATTGACCACAGACTCAAGCTTTTGACATGTCCCTTAATCTAAAACACCATTGATAACCTGTGGAAAGATCTGAACAGGAGAGTCTACAAGAGTTAACCTGGAGGATCTGGAAATATTCCATGCTCTGTATTCTCCAATCTCATCAAGCATTATAGAAGACTCCATGCTGTTATGGTGGCAAAGGAAGGTTCCACAAAGTAGTAGCACAAATGTGGTTTCTTAAAATATGTTTTTTTTAAATTATTTTCTTAGAATACATTCACTTCAATTAAAGGCTAAATTTCTCTCATATTTTCAGGGTGATATTATCCAAATTAACCACAGACATTTTTTTGCCACTGAGGGTGCCAATCATTTTGGAGCTGGCTGTATACTTAATGTTAGTACTTAAATTGTGTTCATGACTCAATATGCTGTAAGCTGTTGGCCATGGTACATAATAAAGGTTTGTGTGTATGTATGTGTGTGGCTGTTAAATACTGGAACTCACAGTTTGGTGAGAGCTGGCAGCTCAGAGAAGGAGAGTGGATCCACAGAGCACAGCTTATTCCAGGCCAGGCCACTACAATGAGAAATTAACAAATTTTGAAAAATTCCATTGATGGATGCTTATGTAGGATTCTTCCACTTGCTGATGATACAGGCTGTAGACTTCATGACATTCTGAACTGTTACTTCATAGAGTTTTTCTACCCTTTTTTAATTCTTCAGAAAGTAGACAGGGAATTCAAAGGGTTTATCGATGCTTCATTCATACCACTTGTTACCACTATGGCTCAAACTACCCAACTCTTCTCACATTTCACTTCATGTACAACCCATACCCAAGGACATATAGTCATATAATTATACAGGATACTGTGTGTATTCCATATTGCTTTCTACAAGACATAATCCTCCCATAGCAACAATATTCCTCCAACCTTCTTACACCTGCATTTAGCAAAAATAATTTCACTTACTGAGGCCCTGTTCAGGAGTCAAGCTTAAGGCCTTAACATTAAAGGATCTCAAAAATGAATTAAAACCAATTCATATTCATAATATTCTACAGAACATACACCATTTCTGTCATAACCATCACTCATAGCATCATTCTGCTGACTGAGTTGTCATCTTTTGTTAGATTGCAGCTGGCTGTTTAGACTTTTTATATGATGAATGTGTATGTGCAGCGAGCATGACGACATACATGACATGAGCACTAAAGCCACTCATACTCACAGGGACTTGAGTAAAGGCAAACCTCGAAATGTGTCTGCTCGCAGCTCATGGATCTGGTTATGATGGAGATCACTAGTCAGTAAAGACAAGCATGAGTTATTGTTATATTGTTATATAATTGCTCGTCGTATCAGCTGGCTGATGTCCAGTTTCATTCATAACTCACATCTTTTGAATCTTTTTGCAGCCTTGGAGACTGGGCAGGGATTGGATTAGGTTGTATGAAAGATCTCTAGAAAGAAAACACATCTGTAGGTTAAGGTTGGGTCATGGATACACTTATTCAACAAATCTCATCACTTGCCTCATCGATGGATATTTCTTAAAATTTAACAAAGAAGTAGACATATTCTGTACTGTGTAGTGGCCTATGAAGAGTGGATAAGACTTAAGAGCACTCACAGCATCTGCAGGTTGGGAAGCTGCTCACACACTGTGCTAGGTAGCGATGTGATTCTCGCACCTGTGATAGCACTGAACACAGAGACAACCACTGCAATTAATTTAAATATTTTCAGACTACTGTAGTTTTTATGTGCAGGTCATGAAGCAAATTGGAAACCAAATGGAGCCAAATAATTTGTGCTTTTACAGTTTTGCTAGAGAATCAGACAGGGTATGGATATATGTACAGTTGGTCCAGAAAGTATTTAGCCCCCTTCAGTTTTTTCATGCTTTATTGTGTTATAGATTTAATAAAAATTGATTATATTTACTTTTTTGACCTACACACAATAATCCATAATGACAATGAGAAAATATTTGCAAATTTATTAAAGATCAAAAACTCATATCTTTCATTTAGTAAGCATAACCCTATATTCAGTACTTTGCAGAAACACCTTTGGCAGCAATTACAGCTTCAGGTCCTTCTTGGGTAAGTCTGTACAAGCTCCACACACCTGGATTTGGGCAGTTTCTCCCATTCTTCCTGCCAGATCCTCTCAAGCTCAATCAGACTGGATAGGGAGTGTCTGTGACCTGCCATCTTCAGGTCTCTACATAGATGTTTTATGGGGTTAAAGTCTACACTTTTTCTGGGCCACTCAAGCACATTCAGAGACTTGTACTATGCTTTGGGTCATGGTCATGCTGAAAGGTGAACCTTCGCCTCAGACCCAGATCGTGTTCGCTCTGGAACAGGTTTTCTTCAAGGACCTCTCAATATTTGGAAAATTCATCCTTCCATCAATTCCGACCAGTCTACCCATTCCTGCTGAGAAGCACCCTCATGTTATGATGCTGCCACCACTATGCTTCACCGTAGGGATGGTGTTACCCAGCTGATGAGCAGTACCTAGTTTTCTACAGATGCAGTGCTTAGAGTTCAACTTAAAAAGTTCAATCTCATTCTCACGCACCTTTTAGGTGCATGCCATATGCCTTTTACTCAGAACTAGCTTCCCTCTACCCAGTCGGCCCTAAAGGCCTGATTAATGGAGTATTTCTGAGATGGTTGACCTTCAGGCAGGTTTTCCCATGTCTGCGGAGGACTTTTGAAGCATTCAAATATCTCAAATATATCAAATAACATCTGCATGCATGATACATGATTGGCTAGTGGGATTCAAGCTAATGTTTCTGGATGATAGGACAAACGCTGCGCCACTCAGTAGGTAAATTTTAATCCATTTCAAAACTGAAGCAGTCTGAATACTTTTCGAACCCACTGTATATGTTCCTTCATCTTCAGTAACCGCTTTATCTTGGTCAGGTTTGCAGTGAATCTGGAGTCTATCCCAGGAACACTGGACGCGAGGCAGAAATGGGCAATTTAGAGTAGCCAATTCATCTACCGGCATGTTTTTGTGAGATGGGAGGAAACCCCAAAGACACTGGAAGACCATGCAAAATATATATACAGTAGTTATTATATATAGTTAAACAATCCTTTTTTTATTGTATTGAAAAACAAATAAACTGAACACATTGTGCACAATAACTGAATATTATTATCTATTTCCAGTGTATTTGCTCAGTTAGTAATTCCAGTATTTTGCGGTAATGCAGAAAAGGTACTACAGTAAACTGTGTATTTGAGGACATGGTTTCAGAGGACAGCGGGAACTCACAGCCTCTCCAGACTATGTGTGCCTGTGAGATCTGGGAACTGCGTGATATCTGCTGCTCCATTTAAAGACCTAAACACAACAGGGAAAAAAATGTATGTAACACTCTCATTGTGGTCAAAGTTGGTGCTGTAATTTAATCATGAAGACAATAAAATGTGATGGTTCATTGATCCAAATTGTAGCTTGGCTCACAGCGTTCTGAGCTCTGGCAAGTGCTGGAAAGCAGACTGACCAACAAATTGAATGGGGTTGTCATAGAAGAATCTGTCAGAAAGAAAAAACCCAACATATTAATAAACTGTGCCTTGATTCTTCTTTCAAAAACAACAAAAAAGAGAACAAAAATAAACTGAATAGTGAAGAAAATCTCAAACTTATAGTGAAAAAAACAGAAACAATCATTTGCTTTATGTAGTTTAATGAATGATAGAAAAATTGGGATGGCAAGTTGATACTTCTTGAGTGAATCCCAGAATTATGAAAGTTCTCTAAATTATCAGAAAATAACAGCAATTATAGCGTTCCCAGAAATGTTACGCAATTGTAAAAATAGCCCTTTGATATTTAAAACATCTGTGCATGTTAATTACCCCATGTATGAATCTGAATGTATGTACCCCGTGCATGTATTTTCAAATGGTTTTTAAAATAGCCTAAAAATAGGTCATTAAAAATAAATAAAAACTAGCTCATATTTGTCACAGGTACACAAGACTTGATTTAAATCATCATATTCTCACTTATCTATCAAAAAATAACACTTACTAATAACTAATACTACTACTACTAACTAATACTTATAGTAATTACACTTACTAATAGTTTAATCACATTGGTACTGATAATTGAACACATATAGAGACCTACATTGTTAAGAGAGAGGGGTTTCCAATGAAGGCGTGCTCAGGGATGGACTTGATCTTGTTGTTGTGAAAGCCCCTGCAAAGAAAAAAGTAGACACATAGCCATGAACTGGTGAAAATAAAGGTACAGATAGTATGGGGAAAGAGACACTGTGTATACTTACAACTCCTTTAAAGTCTTTAAGGTTCTGATAGCGATGGGAAACTCCTCCAGACTGTTGTAGTTCAAATCCCTGTCAATACAAGACATTTAAATCACAGTATTATGAGGAAAGTTAATTTGTCCTTCTGTTCACATTAATACATGTAAAAAAAAAAAAAAAAAAGTAAAAAGTTTTAGTACTTATTATTATTTATTTCTTATTACTTAGATTTTTTTCTCATCTTCACAACTGTAATGCATTTCTCACAGGATCTTCAACCAAAACTGGATAACTGGAGATTGGAAAAAGACAAGACAATGTTTTTCCAGTCCTCAACTGTCCAATTTCGGTGAGTCTGTGCCCATTGTAGCCTCAGATTCCTGTTCTTGGCTGACAGGAGTGGAACTGGATGTGAGCTTCTGCTGTTGTATTCCATCTGCCTCAAGATTCAGCATGTTGTGCATTCTGAGATGCTTTTCTGCTCACCATGATTGTAAAGAGTGGTTATTTGAGTTACCATAGACTTCCTGTGAGCTCAAACCAGTTCTCCTCTGACCTCTCTCATCAACAAGGTGTTGTTCCCTTACAGAATTCCTGCTCACTGGATGTTTATCCTTTTTCAAACCATTCTGTGTAAACTCTAGAGACTGTTGCATATGAAAATCCTAGGAGAAATACTCAAACCAGCCCATCTGATACCAACAACCATGCCATGGTCTATTCTGATGTTTGAACATTAAGTGAAACTTAAATGCACTGCAATTAAATACAGCACTGCAACTCACATCATGAGGACACTCGTATACTGATACTCACCATGTAGCACTTAAAGGTCTGTGATGGACCTGGTCTGTTGTAAGTGTAGTAACTGTTTTAATATAAGGAACTATTACTAGAAGCGGAATATCATATAGTCTGCACAGAAATACAAACAGTGAAACATCCCAGTGCTGTTATATGCCACAATGTTAAGAGCCTTGACTCGCCCTGAGAGGGGGTATTTGTGACAATCATGTGTTTATATGTTTTGTTATTTATTCAGGATCTAATCCAAATTATAAGTGATTCAGCATCATCAACCTATATGTGCTGAAAAAAGACATAAAACAACACATCTGTTTGAAATGGGAGTATGGGACTGAATACTAACTGAAAGAGTATATTAATATACTTGCCTTTTTTAGTCATACAGCAAAACTTTGTATTAAGTATAATTTGCCTGGAATGTGCAAAACATTTTTCTACACTACCCCCCCTTCCTAATGCACACACAATTCTGGGTTTGCAAGTAAAATATTCCCTGAGAGGGCAACTAAAGACCTTCTCTATTGAGCTAAAACTCCTTATCTTCTTTATCTGAAAATAAGAAACTAGGAAGGTAAAAGCGGGATGGACGGAGAATAGAGAGGGAAACGGAATGGCACTTTTACTGAATGTTAATGAGAGGTCAACTCACAAAGTCTCCAGGCTCTGTAGCCCATCAAAGCTCTGTTTTCCCAGGGACAGCACTCTGTTGTTATTGAGATGCCTGTAGTGAGACAGCAAAGAGAACAGTTAGATACACCCACCCCTCTCCGCCTAGTGAGCTGAAAGCTGACTGGAACAAAAAAAAGGAGTAAAAGACAAAAAAAGCAACAAAGACCAGCAGTTTTTTCTACACATCCTTTCATTGTGTCCAATGTCACTCTAGACTAAAAAATATTCTCACTCTAGACTATAAATATACCCTGAGCTTTATTCATTTTAGCATGACTGTAAAACAAAACATGATGATCAAAGGGAAGGAGTGTTTTATATTATAAACAGCTTCTTTGATGGAGCATTCTCCAAGCCTATTAACCAGCTCCATAACCGAAATTACACTAGCACCGCAATTATAGAATAAAAATAAGAATGGAATAAAGTATGTGTTGTGGAAACAAATTCATTTCTGTTATCACTTCTGTTATGTTGTAGCAGCTATAAACAGTCATTCCCTCACCATCCTCTTTATTTCTCTCTCTTCAAGTTAAACAGACAAAATAATTACAGCTTATCAAGTTACAGAGAAACATACTGACCATTACAAAGCACTGATATTGGAGACTCCTTCCATAAATGTTACACAAATGCCTCCTTACAAAAAATTAACCATATTAAGGATTAGACGTTTATCTTCTTTGAATAACAGCACATTTTTTATGTTAGCATCCAAGATTCAATCCCTGAAAATTAGCTGTTACTATAGAAACCATAACATGTTAGATTGAAATCTATCAGTAAATTAGTAAATTATTCCATTAAAGGAAGATGAAGCAGCCATTTTTAACTGCTGGATTTTAACTGCTGAGCTTGCATGCAATGGGTCAAGGGTGTTTTTCTTCTTTTTCTGTGTTTTTGTTGCTATATACAGTGAAGAAACAAGAATTTAGAACGCACTTACAGAACCACCAGATTTGAAAGATTGGCAAATGCTCGGTCCGGGATGTGGGTGATCTTGTTGAGGGCGAAGGTCATAGCCTGCAGGGAGGAGAGGGTACGCAGGGCATCAACAGGTACCTCTGTCAGAGCGTTGTCATCCAGCCACAAGTGGCGCAAAGAGGACAGTCCATCAAAACAGCCTTGTGGCACTCTCGAGATGTGGTTTGCATCTAATCGTCTGGTGGAAAAGATGACAGTAAATTTGACTGGTTGGGTGTGAAAATATCAGGTTCATAATTTATTTGTTTAATATGAAGTCAAAGTGATATGGCTGTGTTTGTGGGTGGCTTTAATGGAGTATGATGGGATAGAGAGGACCTTAGACACACACGTTATTTAGCATCATTATATTTATACCGTGATTTGAAATAAATAAATTAACTGAGATTTTTTAAAGGATGGAACAATGGTTCAGGAAACACAGCAACCTCACAGCTCCAAGGTCCCCAGTTCCATCCTGAGCTCATGTTACTGTCTATGTGGAGTTTCTCTGCATGTTCTCCCTATAGGTTTCCTCCAGGTTCTCCAGTCTCCTCCCATCTCCCAAAAACATGCCAATAGGTGGATTGGCTACATTGAATTGCTCCTAGCTATTTTATTTGTGTGTGCATGGTGACCAGCCATGGACTGACGTCCCATCCAGTGCGTATTCCCACCTCACTAGCAGGATAGGCTCCGGATCCAACGTGACCCTGACTAGATTAAAGGGCTTACTGAAGATGAACGAATGAATGAAGCTTTCTAAATAAACAATTTTGAGTGTATAATAGTGGAAAAAAACATTGCCAAGAATAACTGTAATATCCTCACCTTGCTAAGTCTTGCCACCGTATAGTTTGTAATGGCAAGCCTTTGTGCTGCTCTTCACCTGTCTATCACCTATGCACATGTTCCTGCATTGCTCTTCATTCACATTGTAAGTGACAATTTTATTGTGAGTGTGAGTGAGTGTGTGAAAGTGTACCCAGGTGCCTCAGTTCTTGATGACTAAACATTGCTACTTTCCTAGATGCCACCTTCCATTAACCCTGGTAAAGTTGAAGTAGAAGTTGAAGTCTGAGATTTAAAACCTGGTTTAGTTCACATAAACCTGCCAATGAGCAGGTCAACTTCACAGAGTAAGCTGCCATAGTAACTCGCTCTTTGAACTTGGTTCCTGGAACAAAAAACTCCAGATTTTCCTGAATTTTGTGGTAGTAGTAGTACCCTGTGGTTGCTCAGCTTTAGATGTTGATAATGTCATTGATAATACGTCTAACCTTTATGTAAGATAACAGATATCCTCTGCTCTACGACAGTGCCAACTTCTCTGCCCTGTATGATTTGTGGTGGTGTTGGAGGCTCCGAAACATTTTAGGGGCCTCAGCCTTCTTACTGAAACTAAAATAAGCCTAGGCTTAAAACTATGTTAAATCCTTTGACTATCACTGAATTAATTTAAATTCTATTTTGGAAACCCAGACTTTTAAATGTGTTGAATTCAGGCAAAATTTTACTACTGAACTACTGAACATTAGTTTAGGCCGTATAGTCTAGTAAACACTGAGGTCCGTATACAGAGTTGGCAACTTAAGTCCAAAGGTTACATCAATATTTACACAGGTAAACTGGTATGTATTCAGACTTCATGTGCACAGGTAATTAAATCAGTTTTCTGAGATCCCCATCCAGATTATGCGAATCACCTCCATGTAGTTCACGCCAGATTTTTCAAGTAGAGTCAGAGACAGGGTTTTTCAATAGTGTTTAGACCATGGCCTTTAGACACAAGAAAATGTCATCAAACCTGAAAAAAATCAAAGTAAGAAAATGCGAGCTGATAAGAAAATACCATTTTTTTTCCTTTGCTGTCAACTGTAATATGATGTAACAAGAGACAATTTAACAATGATATGTGAATGAAAAGATGGCATGCATTGAAATAAACATCTAATAGGAGTCTAGTTTTGTATAAATTGTCAATATATTGCTGCATGAATAGTCTTAAATTTAATTATCTGCAAATGACTGCAAATTTGGTTTAATTTAAGAAAATGGTTTCCAAACTCATAATTCGGCAGCTTATAAATTAGCACTTGATTCAGCACATCTGATTATTTTGCATTTATTTATTTATTTTTTATTTCTGTGCACAAAAGGTAATGAAGCCACGAGACACTAAATCAAAGTCCTCAAACTATAATGTGTGCACAGGATATTAATTAATATCACACTTTTAAATATGCCGACAGTTGGAAGTTTAAGCTGACCAAGCACTCGCCTGCTGCATTTACAGCTCACTTTAAGTGTTGCTCATAATTTTATCTATAAAAATTCAATCCTTCTCATAGGTTTCTCTGATTAAGATGCTGATTAAGACATGAAAATATTGACTGATTAATTAATTGATTGAGTCATATTTATTTATTTAATATTAGCCTTGAATGGCATGGATTAGTTTTTTAGTTTATTTACAATTCCCAAAGCACTGATTTCAGTGTAACATATTGTCAAACAGTGGTGCTGGACTTTGAGCTAATGTCGTGCAAGAAAAACGGACTTCAAGTTCAAGTTCAAGCTCAGAATTGGGCTTAACTGAGACACGCCTTTGTTTTACTCAAACTTCACCCCTTGTGCGTGACTCTCACCTAAATTCTGAATAGTGCTTATGTCTGAAAGTTGAATACCAGTGTGCACTTTTCTGGCAATAAATCCTCACTGTGTGTGTATCTCATCTCTGAATATGGCCCTGAATAAATAAATTAGGTTTCATACAACTTTATACTCTCATACTCACTTGCTCATTTTTTTACCATACTAACTCACCCTGTTTTTTTTCTTGAAAATATACAAATATCTTCAAATTATGATAATATAAATAAATAAATTTTTCAGCACTTTGTTGATGAGGGCTCTTTACATTCACCACGAATGTGCTGTGTTGATTAATTTCAAGCACAGAAATCTGCTGGAACTCATCGCTGTAGATATCCTCTCAGGTTCATTCAACTCAGAGTCCAAGTTCAAATTAGGGTTTATTAAACCTGGTTTCTGGTGACATGGATACTAGATATCATTATCTGAATCATGATTACTGGTACAAGTAAAGACAACCAGTGACCAGCTGCAATATGGTGATATGGTGAAATACTTTGGTAAAAATGATTTGATGAAAATGAGTTTGTTCAAGTTATAATGTTATAATTGTTCAAAATAACTACAATAGAAGGACACTGTAAGGCACTACCCTATTTAAAGTTTCAATAATTTTAACTGATGGCATAATCTCCACTCTAAAATTAAGTGAAACTAGATAGCCTATCTACACTTCATGACTGCAGCTCACCCCACTCACCTCATTTTGACCATTAAGAAAACAAAGGCCAAAGAAAGGAAGCATTTTTTCTCTTCCCTGACAACTATTACCAAAGATACCCAAAGAGTCAACATACTCAAACAATGACCACCCTGTTTCCTTTGCCAGGCAGAGTGCTGTACAGAACAGTGCTTATGGATTAATGTGATCTTGGGCTGACGGTTTGCATGTATTTGAGAGCAAAGAAGCAGATGAGAAAGAGATAAAGAGAGCAGATGGGTTCTAGCACAAATGCATTGAAAGATAATCTTCATTCAGCCTCCTGTACTACCCTTTCTCCGTCTCTTTTAAACTGATCAAAGTTGAGGCCTCATGAGGACTGAATTCATTTGGAGACGTCTAAGGGTCCACTCTTTTGTGTCACTTTCTCCTTAGTTCCCGTCCCCCACCTTCTGTTTCATATGATAATTAACGGAGCCTTGGCACTGAGGGGGTCAATCTGTAACCAAAACAAGAAGAGAAGAGAAAAGAGAGAGTGTGTCTGAAAGGCATTAAGCCATATGTGTGCTCCTATGTACTCACAGGGAATGAAGGTTCTGCAGGCTCTTAAAGGCCTCTCTGGGGACCTCCTGAAGCTGGTTGTTTTGGAGCATTCTGTGTGGGAATGTGTGAGAAAAGGCAAAAAGAGAGCATCAGGGTCCAGAGAAGGTTAAAGAAAAGAACAGTAACAGGAAACCAGCTAAAGGAAGCCACCAATTAAGATAATACTAAAAGATAACAGAGTTAGACTCAAGATATTGTCATTGTTTACTATCCACATTGCTACATATGAAAAAACACCTCATTTGTCACATACTATACAAACAATAGTGCACCATGTACCAAAGCACACTGCTCTACTGCGAATGTATCACAGTGTTTGGGAGTTCTTTCTATATTTGCTTAAACGAAGTCAATCCATCCATTCTCTATACCGGGTCGCACGTACACAGGGTTGCAGGGTAACCTGGACTTGGGGACTCCCAGGGGACTCTGGGCACAAGGTGGGGGACACCCTGGACCGAGCATTTGCCAACCCATCGCAGGGCACACTCACACACACACTCATTCACACACTACGGATAATTTAGAGATGCTAATCAGCCTACAACACATGTCTTTGGACTGGGGGAGGAAACCAGAGCACCCAGAGGAAACTCATGAAGCGCAGGGAGAACATGAAAACTCCACACACACAGGCCGGAGATGGGATTCAAACCCCCAACCCTGGAGGTGTGAGGCAACAGTGCTAACCACTAAGTCATTTTCATAACAACAAGCTGTATGCAAGCCCTTGCCAAGAGCATCTCACAAAATGCAGCACCCAAACTTCGTTAGAACTACAGTTAGCATCATGTGTTATGGTCAGCTGGTCATATCAGTCATGCACGCTCACAGCATGTTTGACAACACAAGTGGATACATACAAGGAAAAGCCCCTGATACCAAAATATGTTGGTGGATCGGTGATGGATCTGGTTTCCTCTGCCAGGAGGTTCACATTTGATAGAGCTTTCAACAAAACTATAAGCCAAAAATACTTCCAAATCAACCCAGAAATGGTTAAAGAAACACAAACTCAATGTTTAGTGATGACCAGCTCAGTCTCTGGATTTGAACTCTAGTGAAAAGCTAACAGTAGTACGTCCACATGCAGAAAAATAAGAATATAAAGGAGCTTAAAATGTTCTGCATGGAGAAGTGGACCAAGATCCTGCTACAAGTGACTGCAACCTTGTTAGATATTCCAGGAAGAGACTCATACTATCGAATCAGACACCTTTCCAAGCCAACTGAAGCTGGTTATGGTTACAGGCAGTTAGGAGGGATAACTGGTCTGAGGAGTTCAATTTTTGCAGTTCCTATTTCATCTCAGCTCATCAGCTCAGTAGCTAACTATCATATGAATGAAATTGGTCTGGTAAATGAGAATTTAAGAACTTTTTAAAACATGCCTAATTTATATTGCTTTAAAAAATCTACATAGCTCACCTAAAATATACATCAAGAAACTAAATAGCTAACGCTAGCTAACATTCTTACTCAGAAGTTGCTATAATAGAAATTTTTATTTAGCTAGCTTTGTTTAGCTAACAAATGAGTTTATGGAAACTTGTTGAGCAGGACCACGGTGTGCTCGATCTAATTCCTAAATTCCACAGTCAATCCAATTCCTAAATAAACTTCTCCATAGATTCTTGTGCCAGATTATAAATAAGTAGTGTCAGGTTGCTAGGCTAGTCAGATCTTTTTGCAACCAGGGTGCACGCACATCTCTTTTTGTTTGAAGATTATTTCAATATCCATGCAATATTTTTGCAATGCCCATAAGCTACTCAGCACATTGGCTATATTTCTGACTGTATCCTGCTATACAGCAACACACATTGTGGCTTTGGTTAAAATCCTAAAAAACTTGTGAAAATTCTAATTGTCACAGAACATAATGGGGAAAATGTTGTGTTTGTTTGTGAACTGGGCTTTATGCTCATTAGAAATACTATGTGAAATACATTATGTTACTCTGATTAAACCAAAACACCTAGCGCTTGGGACCATTTGCTATCATTTATTTAGTGTAATGCCCAAATCAATGTCTTGATCTAATTTATAAGTAACAGACAAAATGAAACACATGCTTTCAAATGATATCACTCGACAGTAAGATGCAGTGCGACACACAAGCCTGGCAGTGTGTGTGGGCTTACACACAGCAATTCATGAATACATGGTTAAATGGAAATAAAAAAAAAAAAAAAGTGTACAGGAATGTGATATACAGTATGTGTAGAAGAGTTTTTTTACATGCAAGCACTAGGAAGAAAACTGATTTGTTACCTAACATTTTATGGACTGTGGACTTCTTAACAGTGATGTATCATGAATTTTCAAAGTAGTAATCGTATAATTCCAGGCCTACTGGGGTCATGGGATATTTAGGCACTTAATATCGGGTCACTGTCCAAAAAAGGTTAAGAAATCCTGCTCTAACTTTAGAAATTACCTGGCAAGCCAACAGTCTAACACACACTCACAGGCAAACATGTAAACCATAATAACACAGTAAGGCTTACTCACAGAGTTTTGAGATTGATGAGGCCATCAAATGCTCCTTTAGGAATGTCCGTCAAATCATTTCCTGCTAGACGCCTGTGAAAAGAGCAAAAGCAAAACAAGAAAGGAGTTTAATCCTTGATAAAATTTAGGTTTGATGTGTAAGGATTTACAATGTTAGCTTTAACAGCACACTGCATGTTACCAGAACTCTCATTAATCATTTTGAATTTAGAAAATAAGAATGTGGCTTATTTAGTAATTAGGATTAAAAAAATATTTCAACTGTTTTATATAATAATCTGTAATAATATTCATCTTCCATCCAAAGTCCTAACTTTAGTCACTGCCATGAATGTAGAGTTGAGGCCAAACATTTACATACACCTAGGCTAAAGATATTCAATCTCAGTTTTTCACAACTCCACATGTCATGTTACCATACATTTCCATTTCCAAATCAATTAGGGCATCTACTTTGTTCACATCAGAGGTCATTTTAAAATAATCAATTAGAGACAGATTTATTTCACCTTTAATTCACTATCAGAATTCCAGTGGGTCAAAGGTTTACATACACCAAGTTCACTGTCTCTTTAAATAGTCTGGAAGATTCCAGAAATTGATGTAATGACATTTAGAAGCTTCTGATTGGCCAACTGACATGATCAGGAGTTAAATAAGAGTGCTTTGGCTGTATTTAAGGGCCTACCTTAGAGCCAGTGCATTTCTGCCCTTGATACCATACTAAAATGCAAGGAACTCAGCCAAGGCCTCAGAAAAATATTGTGGACCTCTGCAAGTCTGGTTCCCCCTTAGGAGCAATACAACTGAAGGTACCACAAGCATCTGTACAAACAATTGTATGCAAATATAAAAATCTTGTTATCATTCAGGAAGGTGGAGGCAAAAAATAATTGCCAAAGTTAAAGATCCAGAGATAAATTTTCAGCTGAACCCCAAAACAACAAAGGAACTTGTGAAGAAGTTGGAGGCCTCAGGTACAAAAGAATGTACAGCCACCATTAAGAGAGTCCTACATGGCCATGATCTGAAAGGCTGCCATACAAGGAAGAAGCTGTTACTCCAAGACCAGCATAAAAAAGCCAGACTGAATTTTGTGGAGATCACCAGCCACCAGTTTTTGGAGAAGTATTCTCTGGTCAGAAGAAACAAAAAATTGTAATTGTTTGGCCAAAATGATCAGTGCTATGTGTGGAGGAAAACCATCCCAACTGTAAATCATGTTGTGGGGGTGTTTTGCTGGAAAAGGGAATGGTGCACTTCAGAAAATAGATGGCATCATGAGGAAGGAGAATTATCTAGAAATATTGAAGCAACACCTCAAGACATCACACAGAAAGTTAAAACTTGGTCAAAACTGGGTCTTCCAGCAGGACAGTGATCCTAATCATACATCCAAAGTTGTAACAAAATGGCTTAAAGACAACAAAGTGAAAGTATTGGAGTGGCCAGCACAAAGCCCTGACCTGAATCCCATATAAAATTTGTGGACTGAACTGAAAAGTGTGTCTGAGCAAGGAGGCCCACAAACCTGACCGACTTACACCAGTTCTGTCAGGAGGAATGAACAAAAATTCCAGCAAGAAGCTTGTGAAAGGCTACTCTAACTGTTTGGTTCAATTTAAGCAATTAAAATGCAATGCCACCAAATACCAACAAAATGTCTAAAATTTCAACCCACTGAAAATCTGATATAGTAAATAAAAGCTGGAATAAATCTGTCTCTTAGCTATTATTGTGAAATGAGCTCTTATGGAAATAAAGTAGATATCCTAATTGACCTAAGACAGGAAATGTACGGTAACATGAAATGTGTGGAGTTATGAAAAAAGTGTTTGAATGTCTTTAACTTATGTGCATTTCAAACCTAACACTCAGTGTTGTGACTCTGTACTGTAAGTTTTGGCACCTGTGTACCCTTTGGTTGGAGACTGCAAGTATGATGCAATTTTAACTATGAATGTTACACCAGGAAAACAATATATTAGTTGCATTTTATTGTTAGGCTGCCATTATATACGGATTTCTTGATTTTGCTGATTAAACGAGATTAATAAGAGAGTGCTAGCTTAAATGGAAGCAAATAGAAAATCAACATCTAAGCAAAGAAAATTACATTTACCAATTGTAATTACTCTAAATAATAGACAAATGTGTCAACCCTTAATAAAAAGACACCTTTATATCATTGTTATGAACTAAAAGGAACACACAACTGTAATTAATCACATATTAGTTAAAATTTATGAAGTATTAAGTTCATGGCATTACAGAAGACATTGTGCTATAGAATCCTGACTGTGTTTTTAATAAGGTTAAAAATTACAATGTGGAAAATATTAACACATAGTGGAAAGACTGAGTATCACTCATTTGACACTAGTTAGAGACAGATATCTACATGCTAGTATCCTGTTTCACCTCTTCAAATCAACTTCGCTCTTGCCAGTTTGCTTCAATGTTAAATTCCACAATGTCTCAAGAAACACGACAAGAAGGAGGCCAAGGGTCTGTGTGTACCCTGTATACCAAAGGGTCCGCATTCTAACGGGGTGGTGCCATTTGTTGCAGAGAGATGTTGTATCTCGTCCATTGCAGGGGCATCAGCAGGGGGAAACATGATAATGAATAAGGGCATCCATCCAGGCGCTACTAACAGATTGGAACAGCGCTTCTCCGTATGTTTTGGGGCTTCCGAGAAATTGGTCAACTTGTACGCAGCAATGGGCAGTTTGCCCTGGACAAACACAAGAGCAGAGACACTACACCTGAGCAAACACTCATGGGAGAATTTGTTCTTAATAAATCATGGCTACCTGTTCATTCTAGCTGTTAGATTAAGGGTCAGACAGGAGGTTGAAAGAGGGCACGGTGAGGACAGAGGAAGACATTCAGTGGCTGCAGAGTGGTTAATTCAGTAAACCAGTCCAAAAGGTTTGTGCACTCTGGCCTCAAAAGTTGCATGCTTGCCTTCAGTAAACAGATTTGGCCACATTGCTTGTTCGATATGTATATTTGAATGTAGACTTATAATTTCTTGTCTTTTTTGTGTAGTTTGTTTCTTGTCTTTTTCATGAAAATAGGCATTATTGTTATTTTTGTCAAGTAAACTCTTGTTTACTCAGTACAGTAAACAGTTGACATGCATAAGGTTAAGGAAGAGCAATGAATAAAATGTCAGTATTGTTGTTTTCCAAGATGGACAAACACTTGCAAGTGCATAAACACTTGTCTCAGACACAAAGGTTCCTTGAACACTGTTAGTACAGTTTTTCCATATTCTGGTACTCAGTGGTTTCTACGCTATATTATATACACAAAAGACAGAAGGGTGACAAATTAAAGGGAAAAATAGTTATGCTGTGTGAGGCTGGCATGGTTTGAGCCCACTCAAAGGGTCAGTGCAAATCAATACAAAGCTCTTTTGATGGATCACCTTTATCCTATGATGAAACATTTCTATCCTGAGGGGAGTGGTCTCTTCCAGGATAACAGTTTTCTCAGGACTATGTCCATAGGGCACAAGGGCTCACTTAAAGGTTTGATAAGTTTGAAAATGATGTAAATCATATGCTATGGCCTTCACAGTCACCAGATCTCAGCCCACTTGAACACCAAAGGGAGATTTTAGATTGATGTGCTGGACAGCTTTCTCTACCACCACCATCTTCATCAAAGCTATAATTGAGGGAATATCTTTTGCAAGAACAGTGTTCATCTCTCCAGTACAGCTGTAGAGACCTGTGGCAGCTTGTGGTGGCTTAACCCTTTCATCGTTTAATTTGATATGTTTGACAAGATTTGGGGAAAACTCCACTGCTGGATCACCAAAATACAACACAGGCTCCAGGTAGCCTGATCTTACTATTACTATTAACTAATTCCCAATTTATTCCCATTACCCTACAGCCACATTCCTGTCCCTGCAGGTCAGCCATGATATTTTATATGCTCCAAACACATACTTTCTCTATTACACCTTTAAACAGGAAGTTGAGGTTCTGTTTAGTTTTAACACAGTACTTTTTCAAGCATAAAACACAAATTCCTATAACATCTAACAACGTCAAAGCCTTGGAAATTCTGCCTGTCAAGTCGTTAAGATATTGAGCCACAATTATGAGCCATGCTCCTTAATAAGGTCTTTATAAAATGCGATAAAAATGACTGAGACCACATTAAAAATCTGGGATTTTTTTCCTGTAAAATTGGAAATAAACTGAAGGTGTCATAATTCTGAAATATTTATACCAACAAAGTAAAGTTTCAATATCTTGAATATGCAATATTCCCACTGTATATTTTTACACTCCTTAAAATCTTTCATATTATAGTGGCATGTAACGAACACTTATAACAGAGTCTCATTTATGACAGAAAAAAGTCAGATAGAAACTCTTAAGTCTCAATTTGTAGAGGTTCTTTTTTAAATAGAGTGAAAGTTTGAAGACCTGGCCATTGAAAAGCATTGATTTTGCGTTCCTGCAACCATTTTTGTGTTAAGGTCAGTATCTTGTTGAAAGATCTATCTGCTGTAACCTCCTTGTGGAGGCAACCACTAGCCTCAAAAGAACTTCCATATTATACAGTGACTATAAGGTGTTTTTCTTGTATTCAGCCCCTCGATCTTTCACCTCCTGACAGTGCAGTTGTAACAAGGACTCAAAACATTTCCCTTCCCCACCAAAAGAGGTTGCGTTCACTGGAATTCTAACACACACACACACATACACTTCCAGGTCACATCTGGATTCACTGCTATATAAACAGCTCGTGGATATTCATGCAATGCAAAACCTTGCCAATCCTTTTGTATTGTATGAGTTCTAATCCCTGTTATTTAGTATGGCCTTGATGTGTATGACCTCTGCTCTGTTTCTTGGATTTGACTCTTGGATTACCCTTTGGCCATGATTAGTCTGATCGTGAGTGTTTTGACCCCTGCTTGATTTACCGACATTGATATTTGGATTGTGATCTCAATCTGTTTGCATCAAACTTTATGCACACGGATCCTCACTCTGCACATGGAGTCTCCATTGTTACACCAGTATGCTCATTAGCTAATTACTGGTACATATTTAACTTTTCATAAAACTTATTATTATGGCCTCAACATGCAGGTATTTATTCCCCAGGTAAATAGGAAAAACTTTTTTTTTTTTTTTGAAAAACATTTATATGAGTTTTATTTGAGGTAGGTAGGTAGGTAGGTAGTTCCTGAAATCAATGTGTATGTCTTTTTATCTAATAATGCTTCCCCATTCCCTTCTATTGCACTCACTGTATATTTCCCATATTGTGAATGCAAGATTGAGAGTAATGATGTTCAGCCACAGATAATTCCAGACGACCCTATCAAAAAATGAAACAGGTGAGTGTTTGTCTGAGTTATACTCACAGCTCCTCCAGAAAGTGAAGCGTGGTGAAAGCATTGCTGGGCAGCTGACTAATGTTGTTCATGCTCAGATCACTACAGAGAGATAAAAGAATATTAAATCAGTCTGTATTGACTGACTATCCATATACTGGCAAGTGAAAGTGAATGAAGTGCATATTTTAGCCACATCTCTGATATAATCAAAATATCAGAATTAGTATTCAAAATCCAACCTGTCGTAGTCAAACAAAGAGCAGTGACATTATTGCCTGAATAAAAAGGATCAATATTATCCACATACAGTTGCACTCATTTTAGAAATAGTAATCTCAAATGCAAAATAAAACCTGTGGATTTGTAATAACAGACAATAAGAGGAAGCATTGCCCAATATAATCTGTGCTTCACGGATTTTGAGATTTTATTTAGAGTAGATAGAAAATGAATACACACCCTTTAACTATTTTCACATTGAGTTGGCCTATTAGATGGAATTAAAATAAAATAAATCATTTTTTCTAGCTAATCTAACACCTTACAATAAAACATTTCTAACATTATTTAAAAACTACAATATTTTGGTTTGATAAGTATACACTCCCTTTACTATAACATCCCTTAAACAATCTCAGGAATAAACAATTGCCTTCAAAGTCACATAGTCACGTACTTTTTTCAGCACCTGGGTGGAATCATAGCAACTGACTTGATAGCTTGAATAAAAACAACTGTTTAGTATGGCCCTTCAGTTTTTCAAGTGCAGATCCACACAAAGGCTCCAAAAACCTCCTAAAACAACTCCACAACAAAGTTGTGGAACGGTACACATCAAGTGACATATATAAAAAGATTTCCAAGGCTCTGAAAACAATCTGGGTGTCTATCAAATCTAGATGGCTGGGAAAGAAGAGGCTTGGTCAGAGAGGCCATCAGGAACCAAATGGCAATTTTGAAAGCCATTTCTCAAAAAGGTTCATTTCCCCCAAGGAGATTCTGGGGAAGACACTGATAAAATCTGCAAAACATCTAAAAATGGGTCCACTGTATATAATAAGGATTACAAGCCAAAAATGTCTTTTCTGTTTGACTAGCAAAAGAAAGAAAAAAAAAACAGAGTACCAACATTTATTGTATGCTCTTAAAGGCAATACAGCCTATTTGCTGTTTTAGGAAAAGAGAATCTTCACAGCAGTGGACAAATAAACCCAAAGTGGTGTGTAAGGAGATCTCCAATAATAGCAGCACATTAAGACGCCTTCTAGGAAACTGGATTAACTCTAATCAACAATGCAGCAGCTGCATAATTAGATTTAATGCAGGGCTGAGGGAGCTTGGAGAAAGTTAGGCAAGCAAAAAGAGGCAATTTCATAGCTCCTCAATGTCTTTCCCAAGGGTCTAAAGTATCCTGGCAGCAGGGGGCAGGGAGGGTGAAATAAATTACAGGGCAGCTGACTAGCATAGGGCAGGGATACCTTTTCAAAGAAGCTGATGGTCACTCTCTTCCCTTGTCTCTCACTCTTAGCTCTGCTGCAGAGGACTGTCTCGTCCCTAAATGCAGAGTACAAAAGGAGGCCTTTTTGCCAGGTGGCTCACTGTGTCTAGGTGAAGTTGTAGGATACCTATCAATCTTATCAGATGGATAAAATTGTTAGGTACCATGCAGTCTCGTAATTCTATCAGCCTCATTCCTTTGGACCCATCATGAATAGCCTACTGGTTTGTGGAGTCACAGTGTCTGCAAGGTACACAAAGCGGGAGAAGAACAGATAGCGGCTTTGTTTGTTTACCATGGCCGCTCCAATTAAATGCATAGCCAAAGGAGCTCCTTGCCCTGGAGGAGAAAAGAGGCCAGGCAGTGTGCCCTCCTTTGGGCTTCATGAAAATGTGAAACTTTTATCTGTCAAAACTACATCTGAAGTTCATTGTATAAATAACATATATAATGAGGGTTGCCAAACAAAGTTTGATCAATGGCAAGAATTTTTGATCAACTGGTAAGAATTTTGTTTGATCAGCTGGTAAGAATAATCTTACCAGTATTTGATTATACAACTTGAAAATCAGGCTCGGTAAAGATTAATCAAAGAAAGAGGGGTGAATCAGGTTTCCCTGAGCATCTTACAGCAGAGCAAGCTGCACCTGCTGCGGTTCAGTCTGCTGCCACAGTGAACATCTGGCACCATCCTTTAATTGGACCACTGTTTCAGTGAAAAGGGGCAGGATTGGTCAAACAGCTCCACATTAGGAAAAGAGGCAAGAAAGAGCTTTTAGCAATAGAACTCTCATAAAATTATAGTGAGAGTACTACTTTAAGTACTCAGTTATTTATGATTTTGTTCGGCTGTAGTAGCTCCGTGGATAAAGTTGTGCTCAGAAGATCAGCAGTACTAATCCCAGAGAATCACTGTTAGGCTCTCGATCAAAGCATTATCCTTTAATTGCTTTGACTGTATCCTCTCTCAGTTACATGTTGTTTTGGATAACATTCCAAAACCATGGGCATTAACATCAACAATAACATTATGTTTGCAGTTATAATAACCTCCACTCTTCTGGGAAGGCTTTCCCCACATGGCTGTGGGGATTTGTGTTCATTCAGCCACAAAACCATTAGTGAGGTCAAGCACTGATATCGGGCGAGGAAGACTGGAGTGCAGTCAGTGTTCCCGTTCATCCCAAAGTGGGGTTCAGGTCAGGGCTCTGTGCAGGACTCTTGTTTTCTTCCACTCCACCCCTGGCACACCATGTCCTCGTGGAGCTCGCTTTGTGCTCACTTCGTCATGCTGGAACAGGTTTGGGCCCCTTAGTTCCAGTGAAGGGAAATTGTAATCAATTACAATTGTGCGCTACCAACTTTGTGCCAACAGTTTGGGGAAGAACCACATATGGGTGTGATGGTCAGGTGTCCACATACCTGTGGCTATATAGCGTATTTATTAATATTACAGAATATATTGTTAATACACGGGATGTCCCAATTTCAAAAGTAAAGGTGTGTTCACGTATCTCTGCAGAATTTCTCAGAAGTAACATTAGCAAATGTAAGATTTTGCCCTTGACAAATGGGAAGATTTAGTCCCAGGCTGATGAGAACTCTTGAAAGCTCATGCTTTTTTTTTTTTTTAATTGGTTGACCAAAACTAATTATTAATGCATACAACATGACCCAAAGATAACGTAACTGATGAGTCATGTAAGATTGGAAAAAATGGAAGTCATCTCCGCATGTTAGAACCCATAGTACATTGACGTTTCTTTTCCTGGCTAAGTCAAAAATATTTAAAATATATACATTCACACACCAATCAGCCATAAAATTAAAACCACCTGCCTAATATTGTAGGTCCCCCTTGTGCCACCAAAAGAGCTCTGACCCGTTGAGGCATGGACTCCACAAGACCTCTGAAGATGTACTGTGGTATCTGGCACCAACACATTAGCAGCAGATCCTTCAAGTCCTGTAAGTTGCGAGGTGGGGCCTCCATAGATCGGACTTTTTTGTTCAGCACATCCTACAGATGCTGATTGGATTGAGATCTTGGGAATTTAGAGGCCAAGTCAACACCTTGAACTCTTTATCATGTTCCTCTAACCATTTCTGTACAATTTTTGCAGTGTGGCAGGGTGCATTATCCTGCTGAAAGAGGCCATTAGGTCATACTGCTGCCATGAAGGGGTGTACTTGGTCTGCAACAATGTTTAGGTAGGTGGTACGTGTCAAATGAACATCACATGAATGCCAGGACCTAAGATTTCCCAGCAGAACATTGCCCAGAGCATCACACTGCCTCCACCAGCTTGCCTTCTTCCTGTGCATCCTGGTGCCATCTCTTCCTCAGGTAAGTGACGCGCACATACCCGGCCGTCCACATGATGTAGAAGAAAACGTGATTCATCAGACCAGGCCATCTTCTCCCACTGCTCCATGGTCCAGTTCTGATGCTCATGTGCACAATTTAGGCACTTTCGGTGGTGGACAGGGGTCAGCATGGGCACGCTGACCGATATGCGACTAAACAGCCCCATATGCAGCAAGCTGCGATGCACTGTGTGTTCTGACACCTTTCTATCATAGCCAGCATTAACTTTTTCAGCAATTTGTGCTACAGTAGCTTTTCTGTGGGATCGGACCAGACGGGCTAGCCTTCGTTCCCTACACGCATCAGTAAGCCTGATGAACCCATGAACCTGTTGCCCATGACCCTGTCGCAGGTTCACCAGTTGTCATTCCTTGCACCACTTTTGGTAGGTACTAACCACTGCATACCAGGAACACCCCACAAGACCTGCTGTTTTGGAGATGCTCTGACCCAGTCATCTAGCCATAACAATTTGGCCCTTGTCAAAGTCGCTCAGATCCTTACGCTTGTGCATTTTTCCTACTTCCAACACATCAATTTCGAGAACTAACTGTTCACTTGCTGCCTAATATATCTCAACCCTTGATAGGTGCAACTGTTGTAAGATAATCAATGTTAAGACTTACACACTTACAGATAAACGGTGTAAAGACTTACACACTTACAGATACACAGGCATACACAGTTAGAGATAAATGGTGTAATGGCTTACACAGTTAGAGATAAATGGTGTAATGACTTACACAGTTAGAGATGAATGGTGTAAAGACTTACACAGTTAGAGATAAATGGTGTAATGACTTACACAGTTAGAGATGAATGGTGTAAAGACTTACACAGTTAGAGATAAATGGTGTAAAGGCTTACACAGTTAGAGATAAATGGTGTAATGACTTACACAGTTAGAGATGAATGGTGTAAAGACTTACACAGTTAGAGATAAACGCTGTAAAGGCTTACACAGTTAGAGATGAATGGTGTAATGACTTACACAGTTAGAGATGAATGGTGTAATGACTTACACAGTTAGAGATGAATGGTGTAAAGACTTACACAGTTAGAGATAAATGGTGTAAAGACTTACACAGTTAGAGATAAACGCTGTAAAGGCTTACACAGTTAGAGATGAATGGTGTAAAGACTTACACAGTTAGAGATAAATGTTGTAAAGACTTACACAGTTAGAGATGAATGGTGTAAAGGCTTACACAGTTAGAGATAAATGGTGTAAAGACTTACACAGTTAGAGATGAATGGTGTAATGGCTTACACAGTTAGAGATAAATGGTGTAATGACTTACACAGTTAGAGATGAATGGTGTAATGGCTTACACAGTTAGAGATAAATGGTGTAATGACTCACACAGTTAGAGATGAATGGTGTAATGACTCACACAGTTAGAGATAAACGCTGTAAAGACTTACACACTTACAGGTAACTGGTGTAAACGCTGAGAGACTCCGGCAGTGAGGTGAGTCCTCGGTCGGCACACTCCACTCTCACATACACACCATCCTGCTCGCAGGTACACTGGACCGGACAGCCGCCCGTTCGCGCGCGCGACCCACAGCACCACAGCTGCAGCACGAGCCAGTGGATTAAACACGCACGCGACAACATCACCTTCACGGCACGAGAACGCAGCGGCTCGCGTTTACACACGTCAGAGGAGAAAAAAAACGTTTGCAGCGTCGCAGAGCAGGGCGATTAGTATTATAAACATTCGCGCGCATGGGCGGTTTGGAAACACAGGTACTCCGACTTCAGGCTGCTATTTATCCTCAGAGAATCTCTGCCTCACCGTCTAGGGTGTGTTTCGTGCGCCTGACGTCACTTTGTCGGCCTACCTTGTGTGTGAGTCGGTCGCGAGCGCGGAGTCAAATTCAGTCCGTCAGCTCGTGCTGAAAAGTTATGAACGGTTATGTTTGGAGATAGAGGGATTAGTCTGTTTATGTTGAACGGGTTTAATCAAACCTCAATGACACAAACATTGGATTAGTGGGAAGTGCAAGAAGAAAAAACTCTTAAGCTCCAGTAAATATCCACAATAACAGCATCACATCATGACCATAGATTTTAGTGGGACAGACCAACATTAACAACGACAAGCAGCCTAAAACAAAATTAAATAACTGCAAAGTAACCCCATAATAGGCAGCTGAGAGTGGACAACATACAGTCTAGCAGCTTAACTGGAGCAGTTATAGATGTACACTATATGGCCAAAAGTATGTGGACACCTGACCATCACACCCATATGTGGTTCTTCCCCAAACTGTTGCCACAAAGTTGGAAACACACACTTGAATAGAATGTCTTTGTATGCTGTAGAATTACAATTTCCCTTCACTGGAGCTAAGAGGCCCAAACCTGTTCCAGCATGACAATGCCCCTGTGCACAAAGACTGCACTCCAGACCTCCTCACCCAACATCAGTGACTGACTTCACTAATGCTCTTGTAGCTGAATGATCACAAATCCCCACAGCCACGCTCCAAAATCTAGTGGAAAGCCTTCCCCGAAGAGTGGAGCTTATTATAACAGCAAAAGGGGGACCACCTCCATGCTAATGCTCATGGTTTTGGAATGGACACATTATATGGGTGTGATGGTCAGGTGTCCACATGCTTTTGTCCATATAGTTCTGTTGCGGTGCACACTGAAGAGCTAAAGTCATTAACCAGGGTTGCCAGGTTTCAGGAAATTTCCAGCCCAACTACATACCAAAACCCACAAAGAAGACCTTAAATTATCCCAAATAAAATCACTGGTAGCCCAAAAATATCATTGGGACATTGAAAAAGGGAGACACGTTTTTCTTTATTTTCTCAGTCTCTGTGTGGGAAACAAGGTCATCGTGGTGCACACGCAATTCTGATGTATGTACATGATCCACTTCATATCTTCATATCCACGCCAATCTTTGCAATATATCGTACAACAGAATTGGTTCTGTACATCACAGACCCACTCTCTGCACTAACACTTTGCCTTTGTTTGCAGAAATGTGTTAGATTTAATTCTGATTGTCTGTTATTAAACAAGATCTTGTCAACCACATGGTGTTCTTCTACTAGGCCATTTTGGCATAAAAACTGTGACCTTGGCAACCCTGTCAATAACTGTCCTGTCTGCTGTTCCTCCCTAGAGCATGGGGCAGAGAGATTTCTCCAAAAACATCAAATGCACTATTAGGGCTTGTTGCAGTTCCAATTTTTGACCACTAGGTGGAATAATAACTCTATGGAGATAAATGAGGCAGTGAGCGTCTTGCCCCATGATTGTGCAACATCAAGAAAGATGAGCAAATCAATGGAACATCAACTAATATCTGTTAGATAGCAATTTTTTTTATCAATAGTCAATCAAAAGAGGTAATTAGAATTTCAACAGAATTTCAGTCGTATGGTGGTTTTGGAGATTAGCGATTATACAACTACTGATACGTATCCCCCTATGGATGAGCTGCTACTCCACAATATTACTGTACACATGTGAATAATGAGCCTACTGTTTGATCAGTTCATAAAATAATTTTAAAAAATGTGATTAACAGCACTAGACTCTATTAAATGGTTTAACTATAGAATTACCTGAGTCTATAAACTAGGTTACACTAAAGATAAAGTTTAAATATAGGTAATCTAGGTCTTGATCAAAGCCTACGTTCTACGGCTTGTCCCTCTTAAGGGTCAATGTAGAACCCTACAGCAGAGTAGAACCCCTTTAGGAGACAAAGAACCCTTAACCATCCAAACGACACTACTCTTACACTTTGTGTTGTATGTATAAGAAGTTTGTCAGGAAACATAGACCAATATATTCAATGATCAGCAATGGCCTACTTATTGACAAACGCCACTCCCCATCAACTCAATCTCAAATTACAATTTCAAGTTAAATATGAATAATTTTGCCTCAGTCATAACTTATATCCTTCAAAAGGCTTTGGAAACCTCAGTGCAATCACATAAGGAACTATTTCATGCAACACTGAAAAAAAAAAATCAGTCCAACATATTTCTAGTGATATATCAACATTTTGATAACTATCTCCACCATTTAGTTTATTTTGTGCATGGCCTGGAGGCCAGATGTTGTTGAATTTGTTGAATACATATCTCAGCACAAACTTTGATAACAGAAGAATGACTAATGCCAGCACGGTGCAGTTGAATTGACAATCTAGCCAATCTAGCAAACAATGTGTCTTTTACACTTAAATTGCACCAAAAATATACCAGAGAACCTAGACCAAAAATGAACAATCTAGTGCAGCTCACAGTACAGCTCCCAGTGCAACAGATTTATTTCTATTCTTAGCATTCCCATGTTTATGCATATTTCTGAGGATTAGTATTGGTACATTGGTGTGTGCTGCAGAAACAGCTATCCATGTTTACTGCGCTCTCCTGCTCAACACAACCTCCAGTACCCCAGTGAGTTTTCTGAGCTTGGCTTTTATCTCACAGTACAACTACCCTACATGACTCACTTGTGTTTTTCTGCCCCCTGCTGACTTCTGAGAAAATTGGTATATAGTTGGGCCTTTGTAGCAATGCCATGCGTCTTAGAAGTCTTAGAAGCCCCTGCATACTTAAAAGTTTTTTGTCACAATATATACAGTTGAGGCCAAAATTTGCCATACACCTAGGCTAGTGTCCACAAGCTTCTGACAATACTTTGCTGGAATTTTTGCTCATTCCTCCTGACAGAACTGGTGTATCTCAGTCAGATCTGTGGGCCACCTTGCTCAGACACACTTTTTCACTTCAGTCCACAAATTTTCAGTGGTCAGGGCTTTGTAATGGTTTCTCCAATACTTTCACTTTATTGTCTTTAAGCATTTTGTTACAACTTTGGAGGTATGTTTAGGATCATTGTCATGCTGGGAGACTTTTATCTTTGTGGCTGATGTCTTGAGGTGTTGCTTTGGTATTTCCCATGCTTCAAGGTTGGGAAGGTGTTCTTTGGATTAAAAGCCTCACTTTTTTCCCTCCATACATAGTGCTGATGATTATGAACAATGGATCATTCCTTCTGATGAGAGAATACTCCACCAAAAGGCTGGTGTTCTTATGCAAACGTCAGTCTGGCTTTTTATGCTGGTCTTGTAGTAACAGCTTCCTCCTTGTATGATAGACGTTCAGGCCATGGCCATGTAAGCCTTGTTGTTATATAATAATACAATTGTAAAAATTTATTTCATGGCTCAGTGGGCCTCGGCAAGTGTTAAAGGTAAATAGAGTAGTATCAAGTTTGCAAATTTGTCAACTTTTGAATGAAAAAAAATACAAAGCATCACATCTGTGGAAACCAATGACTTTCACGGTACCCAAGGACATTGTACAAATGCAATGATAGATCATTTCAAATAAAATAAAAGGAATTAAAAACGAAATGAAAAAGAATAATAAAAAATTATATATTATATAATTTATTATATAAGTATAAGATAAAACAGATAGCAAGCTCAAATGTAATGCACACAATAAGATGCATAGTTATATAATTCATATATCAGGCCATTTGGACGTGTCACTTTTGCACTTTAGTGCCACCCTACCTCGTTGCTTTTACTTGCACTGGCATTCAATGCTATGCTATTTTGCACTTCTGGTTAGATACTAACTGCATTTCCTTAGCTTTGTACTTGTACTCCACACAACAACAATAAATTTGAATCTAATCTAAACTAATCTTTGGTATGTCTAGAGAATCCTCCTTCCTCATGATACCATCTATTTTCTGAAGTGCGCCGGTCCCTTTTCCAGCAAAACACCCCACTACATGATGCTGCCACGCCCATGCTTCATGGTTGGGGAGGTGTTCTTTGGATTAAAAGCCTCACTTTTTTCCCTTCATACATAGTGCTCATCATCATCATGAACTCCTCCAAAAGGCTGGTGTTCTTCTGCAAATTTCAGTCTGGCTTTTTTATGCTGGTCTTGTAGTAACAGCTTCCTCCTTATATGACAGCCTTTCAGGCCATTCTCTTAATGGTGGATGTACATACTTTGGTACCTGAGTCTTCCAACTTCTTCACAGGTCCCTTTGTTGTCGTCTTGGTGTTCAAGACAACAAAGTTCTTTCATCCCTAGGAGTTAATTTGTGCCTTTTTCCTGAATCATGCAGTGTCTATGTGGTTCCAAGATTAGATTGCTTGGATTTTCCCATGGTATCAAGGCCAAAAAGACTCTAAAGGTAGGCCCTTTTACAACCCCATGTGCACTCCCAATTAACTCCTAATTATGACAATTGGCAAATCAGAAGTCATTAGATCAATTTCTGGAATCTCCCAGACTGTTTAAAGAGACAGTCATCTTGGTGTATGTGAACTTTTGACCCACTGGAATTCTGATATAGTGATTTAAAGCTGAAATCTGATGTGAACCATGAACCGTGCCCTAGTTGACTTGCCAAAAGAAATGTATGGCAACATGAAATGTGTGGAGAAATGTGTGAAAAGCTGAGAGTGAATATCTTTAACCTAGGTGTTTGTAAACTTTTGGCCTCAACTGTAAGATAAGGAGACTTTTAGGGAATATGTGGCTTGTTGTTATATAATACTACATTCTATAATATTCTAATCTAATCTAATCCAATATAGGTAGGTGGAAAAGCGAGGCAGAAAAGGTGGGGTTTTAGTCATGTATTTACTTGGGGAAGGGTAAAAGTTGGGGAACTACTGTAGGTTACTGTAAAGAGGTTATTTAAATATATTTTTTATTTTATTTCAGAATTCTTAGAACAATGTTTTAGCCCAAAACTGAATTCTGCAACACAGAAAAACTGTACCTTACTAATGTGTATCTTCACTAATGATTGAATGCAGGGCTGCACAGTTATTACAGTGAATGATCCAACTAGGAAGACTTACTATTATAGAAAATACAGGCTCATTCATTAAGTCTTATCCCAGCAATAATAAACTCACACTTCCTAGCCAGCACTCCCTGACACTTAGTTAGTTAGAGAGAACCGATCTGGCACAAACCCTTCAGCTCATATGTAATCTAAATTCTGTGAGGTCTTAAATTAAACACTTATAAATCACATCTTAAGCCTGCACACTCTTTCAGACAAAGCTTGCCTGCATTTACAATGCTTTATTAACTACTGACAGTTCCCGGGACCTGCTCCAGAGCTCCTGAAAAGGGATTCTTCTTCAGTGTGTGAGTATGGCATCTGAGGAATTTAAAAAGCAATTATTTAAAATTTACAGAAGTATTGTAGCTAACAGTTCTCACTTGAAACTAATTTAATGAATGTCACTTGTCATAACTTTGATGCAAGATAATTAAAAAAAATCTCTCTTTAAATATTATCAAGAAAAAAACTATGATTATATGTAGCATTAATTGTTATGAAAAAACTTCATCATACACAAGAATATTTGTCTGAACTAAATAGATTATGTTGCTAAATTTATTCATTCATCAATCCAATCCATCACAGAATGAGATGACAAAATATTTTGCTTGGGCTACTTTTTCTTTAGAATTCATGGAGATACGCCACAACAGCAATTACAGAGGGAGCAAGAGAGAGTAGGAGAGAGAGTGTGTGTGTGTGTGTGTGTGTGTGTGAGAGAGAGAGAGAGAGAGAGACTCTTTGATGGAGTGTCTTGTGATGGATGTTTTATTTATTTTGGGGTTGGGGGATGTGGCAATGGGGTATGTGGGGGAGTAAGTGGATGTGAGGGCTAATGTCCCGACAAGGATAGGAATATCTGATCATTTTGACCTTGTGAGGACATTTGGCTGGTCCCAAAGAAAAACAAACAAACAAACAAACAAACAAAAAAAAACAAGGAATAGTGTTTTGCTTTTTTTGTTTGTGACAGGATTATGACTGTGGCTTAAAAAAAAGCCATAAGTTTCCCTTAAGGTTACTGACATTATGGTTAGGTTTAAATTTAGGCGTAGACATAACATTCATTAGCTGCATTAATAATTATGTCAGTGGAAAGTCCTCACAAGGAGAATAAGACAAGTGTGTGTGTGTGTTTGTGTGTGTGTGTGTGTGTGTGTGTGTCTTTTCAAAGGATAATTAATGCTGGCACTAAATGTTTGTTTATGTACTCCCATGCTTGTAGGATTTTCTGATAATGTGAGGAAACACACCCAAAAAATCTCAGCTCCACCTACCATGATTCTCTTATGTAACAGAGTTCGGAGTAGCAGTGTTGTGGAGAGAGTCCAATCGAAACACATATTTCTTGTGGCCAAGAATGTCCTGGAGATTTGCTTGACAGTCTAGTGAAGGCTCTCTGGATTCCAAATTTGGTCATTTTCCACCAGTGTAACCAAAACATTGCGATGAGGTATCTTTAAACAACACTGAATCAACGTAACCTCTGCCAAGAACCACATTAAAAACACTCGTGGGACCTCTGCTTATTTATCATAAGAGAAGCAGGAACCCAAGTGCCCTTTTCTTCTACTCACAATGGCTAAAGGAAGCGCCTTCATGAGACGACTATGCATTGTTCTTAATATTCTGCTCGGGGTAAGACACTAACTCTCAATGTAGTTTTTTTTAATGTGATAGTTGTACAGATGATTTGTTTTTAAAAGAAAGTGCATTCATTTCTGTTACCTTTCTATTCTCAGTTCTTAGGAGTGGTCTTGCTTCTGGTCGGGATAGTGGCAAGCACTTTTAAGATTGAACCACTGATAAGTGGTTATTACTGGCAAGTAAGACCAATAATACCTGCTGCGTCACTGACAGAAATAATTTGCAGATTCAGTATTATTAGTTTGCTTGTTTAGCCCTGTTCCTCATACTGTTATTTCACTGTTTATGTTTCTACTCCTTTTTTTACATGATACCGAATCTCTCAAATAGTCTTGCCAAATGAAAGGGTATTTAAGACTAAGATTAAAAACTACTCTGTCCTTGTATCTGCATGTATGAAGATATGCAAGAAATTGTGTTATTGCATTTATGCTGTTTTATTTCAGGATGGGACTCAGAGTGTGCTCTTCAGCATTGGATTTGGATTGGCTACCATCCTGCTCTCCATCCTAGGAGTATATGGAGCATACCAGGAGCATGTCTTAGCTCTCCTTTTGGTAAGCTAGTTTTTTCACTTTTTGCTTTCAATATCATGTGCAGTACATGAGTGCTCAAATGGTATGTACATTAAATGGTGAAAATACTCTCATTTAAATATTAGATCACCATGTTTGGGTCTGTCCAAGTATACATTTATTTACGGTACATGGAAATGTACACTTAAAGGAATGCTTTAATATTAAACCTAAATAAATTACATATATATGTATATTTTTCCAAAGATGACTTCCACAGGGCTTATTTCAGAAGAGTAGTTGCATGCTATTTCAAGCATAAAACTATTTCACAAACAATATCACATTGTAAGGTTATTTTCTCAGTTATTATGAAATGTTTTATTGCACTTGTGCAAAAAACTTTTCCCAAATTAAATAATACAGTTAATAATTAATAATCAATATTGATTTCTTTATCAGCTTTACGGTGAGTATCCTAGCTCTGGTTATTCAAGGCCTTCAGTTTCCACAATAAGATATTGCACTTCCTGTCATATATCAAAAATATGTCTGATATTTCTGAAGTAGATTCTAGTAGTTTGTATATGAGCTTAATCGATATTTATTTGAACCGGAGTATGCTACCTTATTGGTAGCATTGGTGCATGTGGAGGCTGAACGCTAAAGGCGAGACTTCTCATAACTTTTTCTGTACTGAAGCCAACCTGAGAAGAGGATGGGAAACTTGTTGGTGTAGATGTGAGAAATGGCAGGTCTTGCCTTCAAACATTAAACACAACCAGCGTTAAGAGGTCTTAACTGCAGCTCTGTTTCTGCAAACAGCAGCAGGTTTCTGGCACAGCTGTTTTCCAAAGTCCTCTGGAGCAAAGTGGTCCTTGCAAATACTCTAGTAGTGCCACAAAATGCCACAATATGGCACACAATATGGCACTCTCTGGATCATTGTAAGGGAGTTGATGAGGACATTCCTTTCATGTTTTTAGCTGACTTGTTAGGAAAGCACAATGTTTTAGCTTGTTGGCTTTCTCACCAGCTCCACACACTAGAGAGACACATCATTATATCACAACATTCCCTGCACATCAGTGCAGAGCGGTAAAATAATCACATCATAAGTACTTCATTAGAGTTAAAAACATTGTGTTCCTATCAGGTCTTAATATTAAGTAAGGAATAAAACATGGCAGGGTGTGTGGTTATAGGAAAATAATCACCAAAACTGTTTTAGTCCTCTTACACACTACAGCAAATTGCCAACACTCACAATTTCTTCTTTAGTAATGAATGATGTTATACATTTTATACATATAAAGTTGTGGAATGTCCATGAAATAAGTACCTGTCATCACATACATTACAGGAGCTATAAAGAGTCTTTCCCTGACCAGCCTCTCTTTTTTCTCTCTAAGATGATAAAACAAAAACAAACAAACAAACAAAATACCTCTGACTATTACAAATATAGCTTTGTCAGCTATAAAAGCTGACACTGGGGACTTCCAAAAATGCTAAGTAGCCATCTCTCCACAGAAAACATTATCATAACATATCAAAATCAAGGTTTTTTGAATCATTTATGTGGAGCACAAGTATCTGTATAAAAATAATAAAGCACTAGGACAAGCTCACTAATATAAACCATCCATTCATTTTCTGTACCACTTATCCTACACAGGGTTGAGGGGGGCCTGGAGCCTATCCCAGGGGGACTTGGGGCACAGGGCAGGGGACACCCTGGACGGGGTGCCAACCCATTGCAGGGCATGATCACACACCCATTCACTCACTATGGACAATTTAGAGATGCCAATCTCTAAGCCTATAATGCATGTCTCTGGACTGGGGAGGAAACTCCCATAGCACAGGGAGAACATGCAAGCTCCACGCACACAGGGCTGAGGCGGGAGTCGAACCCGCAGCCCTGGAGGTGCAAGGCAGGCGCGCTAACCACTAAGCCATCGCACCCCCTATATAAACCAGTAGATGGAATTACAACTGGCACTACTGTCAGAGCTGCTATTATAGAAAATTAATCAAAAAAAGGCATTTTTTAATATTACGTTTATGCCCTGTGGAAGTGGAAGTGACAAAAACATTTGACAAAAAAACAAACAATTGTAGAATCATATTAAAAAATATGAATGCTGAATAAAATGTTTGTAGGTTTAATGTTGGAGTATTTATTTAACTACAGGAACATAATGAATCAACACAGGATTGTAGAATCATAAAATAATCCATTAGATGAGAACCATAAAGGTTTTGTTTATAGTTTATAGTCTGTATCATTATAATTTGTTAAAGCCGGTTAAGGTGTACAAATATTACTAAAAGTAGACAAGAGGCGTACTCTCTTCTGTCTGAAGCAACACAATGCTTATTAGTAATGTTGTAATTGTTTAATGGTATTATACACTATATTCTCCTAAATAATAATTTCATATTCATTCATGTCAGAACACACTTGATGTAACACTGTTTTATTATCCTTGCCAGCAATGACTTTGAAACAAAAACTCACAAAATTACATAATTGCTTTTCAAAGGCTCACCACCGAATGTTGAATGAAGAGCATGTGATAGTCTTTTGTGTTTTCATTATCTCTCCACAGTACAGTATTTTCATGACTATTGAATTCATTGCCCTCTTGGCCCTGACAATCATAGCCATACTCGCACAGCCACAGGTACGCTCCTGGTACTCTATTTCAAAACTGTATGTTCACTGCTTTACAACAAGAGCAGTCATGTCTTAACGTATTATCTTCATGGAGTATTGCTGTTGTTTACTCAGGTAGAGAAGAAAATTGAAGAGAGTTTTGCAAACATGACATCTCTTTATAATACTGATCAAGTTTTCCATCGTGAGCTCAACAAACTACAACAGGAGGTAATACTTCTGTTGTTTTTATCTTTTTATCATCTGAATTTAAGATGCCAAATGCACTCAAGCCATAAGTTTAAATAGAGCATACAGTATGGGTGCTGGTCTAGGAAAACCCTTCACATGGTGAAATTTTGATATTTTCTAATATATACACTCACTAACCACTTTATTAGGAACACTTGGTCATTCATGCAATTATCCAATCAACCAGTCATGTCAAGAGCTTCAGTTAATGTTCACATCAAACATCAGAAATGGGAGAAATGAAATCTCAGTGACTTTGACTGTGGCATCGGTGGGGCCACATTGGCTGGTTCGAGTATTTCTGATCTCCTGGGATTGTCATACACACACACACAACAGTATCTAGAGTTTACACAGAATGGTGTGAAAAACAAAAACCATGAGCTGTCAGGAATGCTACAGTAACTCAAGTAACCACTCTTTACAACTGTGGTGAACAGAAAAGCATCCCACAACTTACAACACACTGAACCTTGAGGAGGAAGGGCTGCAACAGCAGAAGACTGATGTAGATTCATGCTGTTGCCCCCAGAATTGTGCATGTTGCAGCAGAAATTAAGATTCAGCAGACCAAGTGGTGTTTTTCCAAGCTTCAATTCTCCAGTTTAGATGATTCTGTACCCACTGTAGCCTCAGATTCCTGTTCTTGGCTGACAGGAGTGGAACCTGATGTGGTCGTCTGCTGCAGTAACTCATCCACCTCAAGGCTCACCATGGTTGTAAAGAGTGCTTATTTGAATTACCTGTCAGCTCAAAACCATCTGGCTAGTCTCCTCTGTCCTCTCTCATCAACAAGGCATTTCCACCCACAGAACTGGTGGATGATTTTGTTTTTTTCACCATTCTGTTTCAACTCTAGAGACTGTTGAGTAAGAAAATCCCAGGAGATCAGCAGTTTCTGAAATACTCAAACCATCACTGCACACCATCAACCATCCCACGGCCAAAGTCACATAGATCACATTTTTATCCCATGCTGATTTTTGATCTGAACATTAACTGAAGCTCTTGACCTGTACCTGCTTGATTTTATTTGCCACATGTTTGGCTAATAAAACTGCTAAATAAAAATATTTGAAGTCTTTTGCAGTCTCAGATATTCATCCGAACTGTTCTGATGAGATTAATTTGGATCAAATCTGTTACACAACACTTTATTAAACCCTTATCCATTTTTATTCAGTGTAAAGTTTAAGTAACAGTGTCTGTCTCCCTTTTTGTTAACAGGCTGAGTGCTGTGGTCTGATACATTACACTGACTGGAGAGATCAGATACCTTCTTCATGTGACTGTCCTCAAAACTACTCAGACAAACAAGCCAGATGTGCAAAAGTCATTGTCAATGCGCAAAATTATAGAAGTAGCGAGGTATGATTTCACATGGCACATTAAAATTTAGCAATGCCAGATTGTAGGGGCAAGTAAGACCCCAAAATGTCATGTAATGAGACTACGACATGACTCATTCTGTATATTTTTAGGTTACAAATATGTGGTATAACAACATTTTGGCTGGAAATATATGACTCTAACACTGTCAGGATGTGTAAGGCATGTATTAACGTTACAGTTATAGATTGCTAAAGATACCTCAGATATTTACATTTTGAATCTAAAAAACTTGAAATGGCTTCTTCATGTTTTTAATTTTTCTCAGGACTATTAATGACTATTTCTCTCTGACAACTTATGAAGTACTAGATAATTAATTGGATCAGATGTATCAGCAGTAGAGAAAACTGTTAGAAGACTGTTTAGGGTTTGAGTCTGCAGGACTGCAGTTGATGAACCAAGGACTATGTCTCTGCTTTCTTTATGCAGGTGAACAAAAATGCTGGCACTGACCCGATGACAGTTCAGAGTCCAGTGCACTATGTTCATAAGATGGTAAGACATTAAACATGCTTCGGCCGGTTCTCACTCCATCCCCATATGTAAAAAGAAGGAATTCACAAGTTTTCACTTTGTCTTGTCTTCCTCAGAATTGCAGCCCAATCTTAATGAGTCATGTGAAGAACACGTTGAGAATACTGTTTGGAATAGTTTTTACCTTAGCAACCATTATGGTAAGACAAGTATATTAGTATAGGAAGAAAAAAAAACTGTACTGAATTTAAGTAACTGCAGAATCATGTGCTAATTTTGAATTTATTTATATCTCTTATCAGCTGGCTTCTGTGATTGTGGCCTTGCTCCTGTGGAATAATATCAACACACGGTCGTCAGTCACAGGCATCTCACACGATGATGACAGAATGAAGTATGAACTCCAGCCACACAAAATGGCCTGATATGATTGTCATCCTTAATATATCTTGGGCCCTCATCAGGAGAAAGCTGTATAACCTCAAGAAGATGTCTTTCTATATATGTTTCCAGTACCGTATCACTTATCTGTAGGTTAATTCAAGCCTCGTGTTCTATTCGCTAGCTAGCAATGGATGCCTCATATCTACTGGCTTTATGACAGTACAGTTGTAATGTGTATTTATTTTTACCAAATATGTCTTTTATGTGCTCACATGATTGAAATCCTCCTAATAGCAGGCCAATGTGCAAATCAGAGAGGAAAGCAATAAAATAAAAGGCAATAAAAGAAAAGGGATACGCTCTAGAATATGAGTTTAACTATTTAAAATTGATTCTGAAGGTTAATTAGAAACATAAAGCAAATTTCAAATTTTTTAATTGTTCCATTTTAAGTCAAATTGTCAACAAGTCACCTTATACAGTAGAATAGAACATAAAGGTTAAAGATAACCGGATAAGGACTTGTTGTCATTAGTATTGCTGGTAAATAATGTTTTATTGTTCAGGGCAGCTAGTTTTATTTCCATAATTAGTTCCATCGTTGTACCTTCTAGCATAAGAGTAACATGAGCTTAATGTTCTAAGCCCTAAATGTTCGCAAGACTAATAATTATAGAAAGATTATTTAACCAGCAATGATAACAAGGGGAAAAAATAAATTCACCTACATTTTAAAGGAAACGTTATTTCATTATAAACAAATATTTCATTATAAACATTATATATGTTTATAATGAAATATTTGTGATGTGTTAGTGATACAAAGAGTACTTCGCAAAGAGATGTCAGGCATGATGGCTTTGATGGAGGATGGCACTATTAGCATGAAAATTGAAGTCTTGTTACCTGAACCATTTGAGGCAATTTATACAAATGAGGAGATGAGCGAGCTGAACAGACAGAAGACTAAAGCACTGCTGCACTAGTCTCACTATCAGTAGACAGTCAAATGGCATTGTGGGTAACACAGACAACCGTTAACCAAAGTGAAAATAGACCAACATATCCATTAAAGAAGTTTTAATCAAGCCAACTGAGAATTACATTCTAAAATAAATACTGAACTATATTGAAATCTGGAATTAATTATAAAGTTGGATATGCAAGACATTTAGGGTGTTTTTTTTCTTTAATAGTCATAGTCTCCTCAGTCTGCTTATTAATATAGTCTGATTTATATAATAATAGCCACATAATTTAATTAATTCATTTATTACAGTACATTGTCTTTTACAAAATACATATAAAATACAGCTCATAAAAAAAAACATGTTTATAGACAACAGGAGAAAACCTTTTTTCTGGCACAAAAAGTAGTTAAATTATTATATCAATAAAACTATAACATAAATCCTAACATTTATTGGACTTGGTCCATATATTCATTGGCTTAAGGTTTTGCTAAATATTCTACTGATATTCTTTAAAATATTCTTTTAAACTTCTCTATTTTCTGTCATTATTAATGATTAAATAATATATATTATATAGAGGCATAAAGTACATTATTTATTTATTTATTTTCATCTATCAGCAAGAGGCTACCTTATTTAAATTAAATTTTAGACTACAGATTTGGTCATGTGAAATGTTCAACAGTTTGAAGAAACTGGTCGAAGGAGAAGAAATTCTGAGAACTCAATATAATGCTTTAATTTCCCCAAGTCTGCATCTTTTCTTTATCATATTTTCGATCACAATTTGAAAATGATTGTTAATAACTCATGGAAAATGTGCTCATTCACTAGTAAGTAACATGTATGAAGGTCTCTGGTGAACAGATCTGAATTATTTGACCATTTTGGATACTTTTACCAAATATGGAAAAGTTTGGAAGGAATGTCATCTGTGGGATCAGCTGGACAGGAAAATAAAGTTTGATGTTATTTTGTTTAAAAGTTCAGTTTAAACAGGACAGATTGTAAAGTAGAAATAGCCTTTATGATTACTATTACAACGCCTGTGTCCCAAACAGAGTGTTTTTAAATAAATGCTACTTTGTACTATTGATTTCCTGACACTGTTTAAGAGATACATTAGCTACTATTAAGGGAAATAAATAACAACTGCTGTCACTATTCTATTTTAATTACTGACTTTCAGGGAAAAAATGTTATTGATATTAAACTGTACACACATATATATATATGAATACTTTTATAAAGAGTTGAGTTAAACTTTGTGCTTTTTGTCTGGTACTGAATTCTGTTCAAATGCAGTGTAAAAGCACCAAAGGGCATAATACTGTACAATTTGTCTATGTATCAAAACTTTTTTTTTTTTTTTTTTCAAACAGAGCATATGATATGAAGTTGCTGAAGTATATAAAAAGTAAACCCATGTGGGTTGTGCTGGTTCATTATTCAACCTATTGATACTGAGATCTTTTGTTTTCAATTGCTCATCATAGGATATGAAGTTATCCTAGGATCCATAGGAAGCAAAGTTACTGTTATCACCTGAAAATGTACCTTCTAAGGTCTTTTATTCATCTTCTACCACAGCAATTTGCCAAAACATTTTACATTTATTAATGATCTCTCATCCAGTTTTGATGGTGATCTGCTTCTTTTAACGTTACATGTTTATTATTTTCAAAGAGGTCATGGAACATGGGGTAGAAGAAAAAAAATAAGGGTAGTATGTTGCTAATGAATGTAGAGTAGTTGTTTGAGTTACCATAGCCTTCCTGACAACTTGACCCAGTCTGGCCATTCTCCTCTGTTCTCTCTCATCAACAAGGTGCAGAACTGCTGCTCATTGGTTGTTGTTGTTGTTGTCTTCACGTCATTCAGTGTAATCTCTAGAGACTGGTGTGTATGAAAATCACAGGACATCAGCAGTTTCTGAAATACTCAAACCAGCCCATCTGGCACCAACATCCATGCCATGGTTAAAGTCCCACAGATCACATTTTTTCCCCATTCTGATGTTGTTTAATGTGAACCTTAACTGAAACTCATGCTGCAAAAGCCTTTAGATCACGGACAGTTGTCAAGAGTAATGGATCATATGCAGTATTGATGTCTTACAGTGGCACTGAAGGTGGAAAAAATCCTCTCATGGGCACCAGCTAGATATCTCATACAAATCTGGAGGAGGTGTTGTCAAAGCACTATAATCCTGAATTTGTTGAACATTTTCCAGAGAACACAGTAATGTTTATGTATTTGATGATGATGAAGATGATGATGATGATGATGATGATGACTTTGAACTGCAAATGTCTTCAGGACCCTGACATCACTAATAGTTTTTTTTTGGAGTATTTCTTAGATTTCATTTGCACATAGTTCACTCATTCCACTGTCAAGATCGCATGAAAACATTACCCTGATCATATTTGTATATTTACCTACAAAGTATTTTCCTTCTGTATTATTTGGTAAAGGGTAATGACTAATATTCTAGGTAATATTTCTACTCTTTCCTATAGAAGATGGACTTCAGCAGAAGCATTAAAATAACTTAGGATGAAGATGAAACTCAAACCTGGACATCTGGTTCTCATTGTTAACAAAAATGCATCCCAGAATTCCTGGCTGATTGGAAAAATCTTATGAAATGTCTCAGATTCCAGAGGTCTGGTCTTCTTTTTAAAGAAAATACTGCAGCCATTTAAGTTTAACATAAAATTTATTAAGTATAAAATATTAAAGTTCTGTGTTTATAACCTTGCTTTTTTTTTTTTTTGCTTGTTTGATGAATGCTTCATGATCAATATAAAAGTTGTACTGTAGCCTTTGTATGTGTAGGGTAATGTTGGGAACAATGAAGCCTGGAGCCTATCCCAGGGGACTCGGGGCACAAGCCGGGGGACACCCTGGACGGGGTGCCAACACATCACAGGGCACAATCTCACACACACACACACACTACAGAGATGCCAATCAGCCTACAGTGCATGTCTTTGGACTGGTGGAGGAAACCAGAGAACCCAGAGGAAACCCCTGAAGCACAAGGAGAAATGTAAACTCCACACACACAGGGCAGAGGTGGGATTTGAACCCCAACCCTGGAGGTGTGAGGCAACAGTAAACACTAAGCCACCATCCCCCTTTACTATATATTATTATTTTTTAAATTATTGCTTCATTCTGTGTCTTAACTTTAGTTCTACTTGTATTCATTTCAAATTAATTCACTCAGAAAAAAAATACAAACCCACTTTGACGTTTGAAGGTTATAGCTGCTCGGTGTAGACCAGGCACAGGTGGGCAGGGTTTTCTCCAGACCGGTGGGTGGCGCTGATGAGGCAGTGTTTGAGAGCGCTTTCTATTCTCCACTCATTTCACTTCCGGTGATGCTGAAAATGGCGGCGTCCATGCGGATACTCTGCAGTGCAGGACTCCTGTCAAAGGCGATACAAGAACTCTCGCTGAAGGTGCGTGAAGTTATAAATGAATGACTCAGACAGCTGTTGTAAGGTTGTGTAATTGTTTCTGTGTGTCCTGACGGGCTTGCATTACCTAGACAGTGTGTTGTGGAGTGAAGTAGGGAGCCTAACTAGTGCTCTGTGTCTCAGGCTGCTGTCCCGCGGTGTGTGTGTGCAGCTCGCGCTCCTCCAGCATCATCACGGTTGGTCGCATTTCATTCCCAAGTCGCCTAAGGCTTTGTCTAATTCCACAGAGTCTCTCACTACAGACTTCTTCAGATAGGAGACTGCTTGTTTAAACACAGTCATAGTCAGAACCATGGAGATGTTTATTTCTGTAAACATTTCTTCATTTCCACTGAAACAACACACTAAGTTTGACGTGTGTGTGTGTGTGTGTGTGTGTTTGGGTTAAATTCACTGAATCATTACAGGTTAATTAGTATAAAAACTCAGTAATAAATGTAAATGATGGTGGGTTGTGCTTTCCACAGCTGTAACTTCTTAATAATAATAATAATAACAACAATAATATTAATAATAGTAACTAAAAGCCATGGATCTCTGACTATGCTTCACATGGGTTCCTGGACCCCACTTTGAGAGCCACTATAGCGTCAAAGTCTATAGCGCACTGATTCATTTGTGCTTGCCATATGAATCAGAACTAACTTATTAATTTGTGCACTATAATCTTAGAGATTAGAGTTAATACAAAATTGGATGTGTTTTATAGCTCCTCCTTTTCAGCTGTTGGAGTAATATCATTACAGACACCTGTAAGCTGAGGTTTTCCTCCTTTACGTTAATAATAATTAATAGCCTGCTTGTCTATTGTTTTTTTTTTCTCATTTGTTATTGCAGAAGCCATATTAATGTGACTCCTGTGGCCTTTGTGAGCACTGCAAATGTTTCTACATCATACTCCTCTCCTGAGTCACAAGTACATTTACAGCTTGCATTTTTTTACCTTTCTTAATAAACTGACTGGATACCAGTTCTTCTTGAGAGGACAGTTATTGCTGTTGGATCATTTTTTTCCTGTCTGCTGTAGATCACAGTGACGGACGAGCCAGACACACTGTTTCAGAAGCTGACCGTGTTGGTTAAAGGTCATGATAAAGCAGTTTTGGATAGTTATGAGTTTTTTGCAACTTTGGCTGCCAAGGAGCTTGGCCTAACCCTGACTAAAGTGTGAGTCACTATGGGTTTATACACATATCTTTCAATAAATTGACTGTATGCAATGACCACAAGGTGGTGTTTCTTCTACTCATGTTCTGTGGCAGGTTTGAACCACCGAGGAACATCGAGAGGCTCACACTTCTGAAGTCAGTGCACATCTTTAAGAAACACAGGGTCCAGTATGAAATGAGGACACACTACAGATCCATCGAGGTGAGTGTTATAGTTATACAGTACTTTGGAAGTACAGTATGCATTTGTATAGGAGGCTATTATTGATGATTTTGCTTTTGCTTGATTGAAACTGTGGATGTGTTGTAAACTATAAAATACAGTTCATTGAGTGAACAGGGCTTGTGTGTGTCAGATTGCCAGGATAACAGGATCCACTGCACACGCATATCTGGAGTACATTCAGCGTAACCTGCCCGAGGGAGTGGCCATGGAGGTCACTAAGGTAATTAACTAAAAAGCAATATAAGAAATTCAATACACATGTCTGTGTAGGCAAATATTTTAAATAAATTACATGAATGTGCTCCAAGTTTTGAATTTTGTTTCATAGGAGCTTTTGAGTGATTCAGCTGTGTTTCTGGATAAAAAAAAACATGGAATTATTAATTGTTTAAAATGAAGTAGAAGCTTGTATTTATTTTGGAAAAACAGGCTATACATTTCTTCATTTTACTCGTACTTCATTTAATCTGGGGGTGTCGGTCTGCATGGGCTGTATGCCCATGTGCCAAGACCAGCCCTATAAACATTGTAATCCAACCAAAATCCAATTAAAAAAAAAAAATCATCTTGTTCACAGTAGTTGAATTAAAAAGCTGTTATTCGACTAGAGAGCACAATAGAGCAATAAACTCAAAGCAATAAGCTCAGCTATTAACAAAAAGGAACTAATATGTACTTCTTTTTTAGCAAACTAATAAAGATGCTGTAACCATGCCTCTTTCCAGTTAAACTAGATTAGGGAGTAAATTCTTTTGTGTGTGAATGTGTAGATTCATGACACACTTGCTGTGGAATCCCAATTAAATCCATGTCAGTTCCATGTTGTAACACTAAAAATGTGGAAAAATTAATCAGTCAACTTTAATGGACTTGTAATTGATTTAACTGAAGCAAATATATGATGTATGTAAGCCTCTGTCTGTGGTTGATGGACTGAACACTGTCCCATTTGAGAAAAATGTGTACCAGAGGTGTACCATGTGCAACATGGTGATGTACACAGAGACGGCACACACACACACTTCACTTTACTTTTGTTTGTGTAAAGCTGCTTTGAGACAATGACCTTTGTAAAAAGCGCTATACAAATAAAAATGAATTGAATTGAATTGAATGTACATTCTTCTGAGACATTGCGGGTATTGCAATATTTTATCACTATCCTTCTAAATGAGTTTTTTTAAACAGTTGCTAATGATTGGAAGGACCTTATTTGATTTTAAAATTTTGTACTGAGACTGTAGTTCAAAAAAACTGAATATTCATTTTTACAGAATTTAATTTTTCATCATTTTCAGTGTTAAATAATTATTTTAAAATAAAAGCATACATTTAAAAAGATACATTAAATTGAAAAAAATAGATCATTATCATCAGACTTCACGGTTTGTTAGCAAACCTTTATATCATGATTCATATACTAAAGATAGTATAAAACTAAATTATCCAGGTATAATGACTGTGATGATATCTCTGTAAATTCTATATGACAAAGATAAAAATTGTATATTTCTGCTTCTAGACTGCTATAGAGAAAGTTCCAGAGCATATCCAGACACCCTTGTGGGATAAGGAGAGCCACCAGGAAGCCAGCTAATGAGGACCTTTTTTGTTCCATGCCTTTTGTATTCAATAGTCATTGCAGCTTTGAGGATTTGAATGAAAGGAGGAAGAAAAGACTCTCACCTCACATTATTTCAAATCATGTGGATTTTGTGTAAATGACAGCTTAATTCATAAATGTGTCTCGTGCTGTATATTTATAAGTGTAAACAATAATATATATTAAAAAAAAAGATATAACGTGGTTTGTTTTTTTTGTTTTTTTTGGGGGGGGGGTGCTTTTATTGAAAAGGCCATTCGCGGCTGTTCTTGTCATTATTGTAATTACTGGAAGAACAAGAGCAGATAACAAATTTGTGACTGTTACTTAAAAGTGTAAAAACTTGAAAGGAAGTCCTTAACTCAAATAACTGCTCTTTACCATGGTGAGTATCTCATAATGCACACTGCAAAAAATGACATCAAGTGAAAATATAGTCAGATTTATCTAGTATTTCATATTATAAGATTACAATAAACCAAATATAAGACCTATTTCTAGTTTTGCTAACATTAAACATTTATTTCAGGAAAAAAAAGAAAAATAGATAGAATATCTTTTTAACCTATTTCTAACAAATGTCTAGAAATAGGTTTAATCTTATTTTGTTTATTGTAATCTTACAATAATGTATATTATACATTATACAGTGTATATTACAATAAGAAATACTAGATAAATCTGACTATATTCAAGATTATTTTCACTTGCTAAGATGTCATTTTTTTGCAGTGTATATGTTATAGAATCTGACTTTTAAGAGTCTAAATCATTCAAGAAAGTCCAACATGATTACATATTCGTATATATTTTTGGGGTCAATTAAAAAAATATTGTGAAATTGTAGCCAACAAGTAGAAACCCTTAGCAGGTAAGCAAGGCAGCATTTGTATAAATGTCAGTGTAAACTGATGTTCAAAAAAGTTTTTCAGAGACACTTCTGAATTAATTGAAACTAAAGCTACATGAAGGTTTGCTCTGCTTTGATTTAAAAAATGTACCAAAAAGGCATGGATGGTCATGCAACAGACATGTAGAAAGTTTGGACTTTTGTCTGGCTCAATAATCCAATTTTTTGCCATTAAATTTTTTGCAGTACAGTGAACAAGGTAAACAGGAGTCACGTAAGTCACACGAATGGCTTTGAAGTAAATCAGCCATTATTTTTCTCAGCATCAGCCATTATTACAATTTATTACAAGTTTTTGGGTGAAGTTCATTGTAGGTGCAGAAGACTGACAAGACAGATTAAAATGATTAAAATCCTTCAAAAAACCTTTAATGACACAAGTAAAATCAATCACATTAGAACAGAATTACCTTAAAAAATTAACAAAATTAACCATGCACACCATAGAATACAGGTGCAGCCATTTATAAAGGTTTATAAGAGGAAAAATAGTGATGCAAGCTTGAATGAAAATCCTTCAACCAACCATCAGTGAAATACAGCATGGGCTCGTGACTGCTCATCTTGGTGGGGCAGGATGTGTTAACGATGTTAATATTAATGAGGACAGTAATAATAACACAGCCTCTCGACTTAATTTCTGAGGCTATATCACGTTAGACTTACGCAAGTTCATTTTAATGTAACCTTGTAATAGATGTAGTCTGGTCTTAAGGCCAGCGCCCCAGCACAGACGAAAACATAAAAAGTGTCAAATAATACAATTCCATTATCTCTGACATAAATCTGCCACCTCAATATTTTAATTTGACTCACTTTTTGCCAAGTTTTCGAACACGGCTTTATTGAAATCAGATGGTATAATTTTATAAGGATTTGGTGCAATGATGTTTCTGGTTGCTGATAATTGCTCTCCAAAGACATTAACAACCTAGCTAGTTACATAGCTAGTAACTAATCTAATCTGGGAAAAGACTGAATACAACTATGGATTAAAAAGATCACAGTGTTCATTTTGGTAACTACCATTCAAATGGGTTTTTAAAAAGAAATTAATATGTATTCGATAGAACAGGTGTACTTCCCATCGCCATTGTCACAGTGTGCAAGACAATTAGAGACGAGGTTAGATCATTAACTGTCCTGTCCGCTGCCCCTCCCCCCCACTCAAACAAAGCGTGGGGGCAGAGTGAGTCCTCTATTAATGCTTGCTTGTTGCAGTTCTCATTTTTGACCCCTAGGTGCAATAATAACTCTACTCATCTAAATGTGATTTAGATGCGCAACATCTAGAAAGGCGACCAAATCAGTGGAACATTGGCTTATATCTGTCAAATAGCATTATTTTTTAAATCGTTGATCACTCCAAACAGGTAGTTAGCATTCCCACAAAATTTAAAACGTGTGGAGTTGTGCATAAGTACTTTATGAAGATTAACATTTGTTGAACAGCTGATATACTGTATAGTACCTGCCTATATGGAAGAGCTGCCACTGGTGAGATCAGCACAAATTAATAGCGAGTATCTACGATATACAGGTGTCTTTAACAGCACAACCATGAAAGCCGTATGTGAGTCACTCACCATCACGGAAGACTCCTGAAAAAGGTCCGTACTGTACAGTTGATGCCTTGGCTAAAGTGCGCAGAAGAAAAAAGTACATCAAATACAAACAATTCACAACACACTATAAAACACACTACCTCCTCTGATGGTAGAAGCAGTCATTTAATCAGTTTTTACTTCAATTTCATTTTTAACATTCAATTTCTGTGCACATCTGTATTCGATTTAATTTGGAAGTGGGAAGCTGGAGCTCAGAATTATGTCAAACTCCATGCATTCGAGTTTAAAATTGGGGGAAAAAATCATGGACGCCTCCATGTTCGTATTTTGCTAACATCAAGCTAGCTACCTGTCATGTGTGATGTATATTTTCCTCCTCAAAACAGTGAACTGTATAGTCAGTAATATAGATTTAACATGTGAATATGTCTGTATGCTGACTGATCTAAAGCAAATACTTGTATAACTCATTTAAACGTAAGAAGTTCTACTGTGTTTACTGCTGATGATGAGAGCAGCCATGTTAATTTGACATCACTTGCTGAACTTGGAGGAACTCAGAGTTGAGGAGACCATGCCGAGTTCCTGAGTAGGAATTCAGAGCAGAGGGGGAGTTTTCTTTGGTTTTTCCTGGTTGAAGGTTGGGAATTATGATCTATAATCGAATGCAGCAGTATTTTGCTCTGGGGCCTCCATAAAAATAAAAGATGACATTCTGCACTTTATGCGTTTTTAGTTGCTACAAAAAAGTGACCATTCTAGTACTTTTTGATGATACTTTCTTCAGAAGTAAGTATTTGAATTTTATTCAGTTTCTGTGTTTGTACATCTGGACAGCTTGATTTAATTATTCTGTTATAGTCTTCAGCCCTGTTTCCTTGAATGTGTGGTTAATTTAGTCAAACATCTGGAGCAAGGTGTAGAACATCACACAGATTATCTCCCAAAAGAAGAATTAACTGACAAAATGGTATTTCAGATAGATGCACTATATGAGAAACAACTGGCTCCTCGTTTATTTTTTAAATATATGGCTCTGAGGCTGCAGTGACAAACCCCTATTTTCATGTGCCTTTTAAAAGCTCATACTTGTATATTCATTGTTATTGGGCCCTGGCTGCAATCCACATACAATGCAAGTGAGTTCCACTCAAGTGAAGTTAGACTGTGAGCTACGACACTAACCCCAAATCAGTGAAAAGTGGCCCAAAAAAGGTGCAATTCATATATCCCAAGTTCCCATATATCTTCTTAATAAGTTCCCATACCATTCCCATTTCCCATGTTAACTCCAAGCTTTTGAGAGAGTCAAAAGCTCCAAGATGCTTGGAGTGAACATCATGGTGGACCTCACATGGACCCTCAACACCATCTGCCTAGCCAAGAAAGCCCAGCAGCATATTCACTTCCTGTGGAGGTTGAGGAGAGCAAAACCCCTACTTCCATCCTTACCATCTTTTACAGGGTGACATTAGAGATCTGTCTCACTGGAGTTTGTTTTGTTTCATCTGCTGTTTCAAATATTCTCACAAGTTGTCTATGGACTTGAGATCTGGTGATTTTGCAGGCCAGTAGATGTGACTCAATGTTGCATCACACTCATCACACACAGATTTGCACCCTACATTCGTCATCCTGGAACGTGGGAGTGTCAGTGGTGTGTTCTGCCTGGACATGAAGCACAAACAGTCTAACCAAAACTGATGATCCGTTACATTCGTCCAGGTGCACAACCTACTGACATTGTATAATAAGATGCTGCTAATAGCAGGCGCCACCAAATATTTTTCCAAGTAGTTTGTGTAGCCAAAACTCCTTGTATTGTGTCTCAAAGACAAAACTGCTTCTATTAACATGCAACTCACTATTATGCTATTATTCTTTACAACTCTGGTAAGCAGAATGAGGGAAAATATGATCTTAGGGACCATGGCATGGTTCTTGGCATCAGACAGACTGGTTTGTATATTTCAGAAACTGCTGATCTCCTGGGATTTTCACACAGAATAGTCAAAAAACAGAAACAGAAAAAAAAAATCCATCCAGTGAGCAGCAGTTCCGTGGGTGTTAACACTTTGTTGATGAGAGAGGTCAGAGGAGAATGAGTCTATGGTAACTCAAAAACCGCCTTTTTACAACCGTGATGAGCAAAAAAGCATCTCAGAATGCACAACACGTAGAACCTTGAGCCGGATGGGCGATGTTTTTCCAATCTTGAACTGTCCAGTTTGGGTAGTCCTGTGTCCACTGTGGCCTCAGATTCCTGTTCTTGGCTGACAGGAGTGAAACCTGATGTGGTCTTCTTCTGGTGTAGTCCATCTGCCTTAAGGTTTAAAGTGCAGGTGCACTTCAGATCTGTTTGAGAAGAATTATGCTTTGTGACATAATGCATTATCATGCTGGAATTAGCCAGTAGAAGATGGGAAAATTGTGGCCATGTAGGGATGCACATGGTCAGCAACAATACTCATATAGGCTGTGGCATTCAAGTGATGATTGATTGGTATTAAGGGGCCCAAAGTGTGGCAAGAAAACATTCCCCACACCAATACACCACCTACACCAGCCTAAACTGTTGACACAAGGCAGGTTGAGTCCATGGATTTATGCTGTTGGTGCCAAATTCTGACCCTACCATCTGTGTGCCTCAGTAGAAATCAAGATTCATCAGACCAGGATACATTTTTCCAGTCTTCAACTGTCCAGTTTTGGTGAGCCTGTGCCTACTGCAGCCTCAGATTTCTGTTCTTGGCTGACAGAAGTGAAATCCAACATGGTCTTAAGCTGTTGTAGCCCATCCACCTCAAGGTTCGATGTGTTTCGCATTCTGAGATGCTTTTCTTCTCATCATGATTGTACAGAGTGGTTATCTGAGTTACGGTAGCCTTTCTGTCAGAAGCAGTCTGGCCATTCTGTGTTGACCTCTCTCATCAGCAAGGCATTTCCGTCTGCAGAACTGCTGCACACTGGATGATTTTTTTTCTTTATTGCACCATATTGAGTAAACTCTATAGACTGTTGTGTGTGATAATCCCAGGAGATCAGCAGTTATAGAAATACTCAAACCAGCCCATCTGGTACCAACAATTATATCACGGTCAAAATCACGGAGATCACATTTTTTCCCCATTCTGATGGTTGATGTGAACATTACCTGTAGCTGCTGGCCCGTATCAGCATGATTTTATGCATTGCACTGCTGCCACATGATTGGCTGATTAGATGACTGCATGAGCGTTCCTAATAAAGTATTCAGTGACTGTAAATTTTCATAATATACTCTATGTAATACCATAAGGTAAGTTTGAGCCGCAAAGTTTGAGGCTTGTGTCTTTAGCCTTGGTAAAAACCAATGTAAATCTAACAATGTCTTACTCAACAAATTTGGTGACTCCAGATTTTTTTTTTTTTGCTAGACCAACTTTTTGAGCAGATGGTTCATAGTTGATGACAACTAACTCTCATATTGGTTCAAAACTGATAAAGCAATGGCACTTCAAGAAATCTTTTAAGACTTAATTCTATGTCTGGTTGCAAAAGTTCTGTACAGAACTAACCATACAATCAACTTTCACCCTTATATGCCTGTTTGGTATTCAATGTATTTAGGCAAGAATGGTAATTGAAAAACAGTCCATTTACAGAACCATGTCGCACTACCCGGCAGTAAAGTGCTATTAGTGGTTAAGGTTCAGCGCCAGTTCAAAATCCAAATAAGTCACTGATTTTAGTTTTATTATTTGGAAAAAGTGCCTGTCAAATGAATGTTTATATACTTAAAGTTATAAAGTAAAATCTTGTGAAGTTCAGATGGTTTACACAAAGCCTCTGTGCTCTGTGTGTTACCAAAAAGAAATACACACTTTTCACTGAGTGGATCCTTTCTTACCTTATGATGTGCACAAGGTTGTGAAGTAACTTAAGTGTCTTATGTGCAAAAGAGACCTGTTAGGGGTAGTGGAGTCTGTTGGACACAAAAGACAACTCACCTTGGTAATTGGGGAAGGGGACAGGAAGCGTCTCACTGCACATCACTGGGCAGAGGGAGAGAGAGCGGGTGTAGTGTCCTGCCGCCATGTCCCAGTGCCTTCCAAAAGGGTGACTAAGTCCCCCTTCAGGAGACAACAACAATCAGTCGAGCATCAACAGCACACAGGCTAGCAGAAGCAGCAAAGCTAGCAGAAGTGAAAGCACTCGACTCTCAGAGGAAGTGAGAGTGGAGGCAAGTGAAAGAACTGAAGAAAGGCGCAACACCTGTAGACACACGCTTGGCCATCGGTGGATATTTAGTATACTTCTTACCATCATTGTATTTCTTTGTATAAAAGTATTTCTATACATAATTTTAGCTATCATCTGCAAAAAAAAAAAAGAACTTATGAAGAGTACATCATTCATATGTTATTAGTTAAGTGTGCAGCTGGATTGTTACATGACATTGTGTTTTACCTCTAGTAAAAAAAAATGCTGCAATTTTCACAATTTTGTCATCTCTATAAATATATTTGGCATATGATACATATACTCACAATTTGTTAAATTTTATTGCTAAAGCAAAGCTTAATTTGCACGAAATAATACAAATGCTCCTATAGGTGGTCTTTCTTATAGAATAATAATGAATATCAATTTGTCACTATAATTTAAAAAGAATAAGTATGCGTTTCAAATTATTTAACATTTTCTTTTGTGTGTTATTTTGTTTCCTTAGAACATATGTGTTGTCTGGCTGAACTGAATGAAGGTGGTTTCCATCACCAATGATATTGCACCTTTGCATACATTCTCATGCACTTCAGCAGGCTTTAAATGTATTTAAAAACCAAAGAAGAGAGGAATGAAACAAGGGTTTAAATTACAAACAGACTATTTCTTACAACATGCATGGCCCCCTTCTTCTCCAAGCTGACCCTCTGCTTTAATGAAATAAAAAAGGAAAAAAAAGAGAGAGAGAAATACTGTACATTACAGACTCCTGTTTTCAGTAGTGGGCCAAGTTTAAGAGTTTCAGCTTTCAGAAGCGCTTGTCTCATTCATTTAATGATTTCTTTGCTGTGCTTTCTGTTTTTTTTTATAACTTCACACTATTTTAAGATGTTAAGTTCCCCAAAGCATTTTAGTTCTATGTTGAGACACCTGTAAATATTACATTTATATCAAGTCTCACATGCAATGAAATAATTTTTTATTTTTTTTTTTTACAAAAAATTGTCAGAATATGTTTTTCCACATATCAGTGTCCATTTTGGTTCATACGGTTTATTGCATGGTTTAATAAATGGACGTTCGTGTACTGTGTTTAAATGAGCAGTAAAAAAAAAAAAAAAGAAGGAGTGAGTTTGTTTTAACTTTATTTTGACTATGTCCAAAGCTGTTAACGTTTAACCAGTTTACACAATTTTCACAAATCCACAGAAGTCAGTTACAGTGTGTAAAAGGATGGTCATAAAGAGAACATTTTAACATTAGACACAGTGCTATCCTAACATTAATCCATGTCTTTGAATAAATGTCAAATTAGTCACCAGAGTGGACTGCTGAACACAAATATAAAGAGATTTCAACAGCAATGTTTCCACTTTACGTAAAATAGCTGCACATTAATTCAATAAAGTGTAACTTTTGAATCATAAACACTTCACATACAGAATAAGGTCTTTATTTATTTATTTATTTTTGTAAAAGTCTATACAGCTAGAGCTGTATCCGTTTGTAAATACTGAGTAGTCATAGCTAAAAGAAACTCTGAACATTGAACAAAAGTAAAAATCTGTGAGGCCCAAGGAGTCTTGAAAAAGAAGCTACTTTTACACTAGGGCTAATTTGTTTCTCTCTCATTCCTTCAAATATACTTTTTATTCTTTACGAGTCATTGAAAATATCGATTAAGGCTTACAGGGTTAGCACCACGCAAACTAAATGCTGATTAATGGGGACAGAATGAGCTTCTCTTTGCATACAATAAAAACTTAAACACAAGGTACTTATCAGGTTTATCAGAGAACAGGGAATGATTGTGCTTTTGGGATTCCTCCTAAATACAGTGAAGAAAATGAGTGTGTTGATCAGGGACTGGAGTATCTGTTTGAATATGAATTGCTAGTAGTCACTGGTTACACCCTGGTGGTACTAATCAGCAATATTTTTTGCAATAAGTCTGAGCTGCTTTAAAACCGCCAGCCAGCAGGGGGCCCCGGCCAGCGCTGACCTCTGCCTGGAGGCAGATGGGGAGGAGGAAGAGGAGGGGGTCCATTGTGGTAGCTGCATGAAAGGATAAAATTATACATTTGGTTTCTCTGTGCTAGGTTACAGAAAAGGGCCCGTGCCACAAATTCCAGTTTCTCCCTTCTGAACCAATTTATTCATCAAAATATAGCATTTATTACAAAAAATATGGATTCATGCATTACTATCCATGGCAGCTAGAACAGTTTCATGTGTTGCTCTAATTGCAACGAAAGCAGTTCACTTTAGATGTTTACTATGCCATATTTTTTGGTGCACATGAAAACGTTAAGTTGAGAAAGGCATGAAGTCGAATGAGTGTGAAAGAGCAAGAAAGGAAAGAGGGCTGGAAGGATGGAACCTAGGGAAGAAAAGGAAAGAATGTTCTTACCCTCTGGGGTGGAAGTGGCGATGGGAGCCGGAGGGCATCATGCCCCTTCCCCTTGGGCGCAGAGGAAACCCTCTGAAAGGAGGATGCCCAGGTGGAGGTGGTGGAAGTGGTGGAGGTGGACCGTGCCTATAAGACAAGAGTTTTCCATTCTCCAGAATTGACTACACATGACAACTCATGACAAGTGGTTTGACAGGTGGTTGCTAGGGTGTTGCAAAGCAGTTGCTATAGTATCCCAGATGGTTGCATGGGTGTCTCTAGGTGGTTGCTATGGTATTGCCATGCACATTTTGTATGCTATTTACTTTTGCTATTTTTATAAGTGCTGTTTTACGTTACTTTTTTTCACTTACATTCCTTTTCTTTCTAATGTAGCACACTGGGTGTGAAATATCTATTATCAATAATAACTACTACTACTACTACTACTAATAATAATAATAATAATAATAATAACGCTTTATTTGCATTTATATTATTAGCAAAAAAGAGTGGTATATACCTGTGCATAGGTGGGTGAGGTCCCCTTAGATGCATGGGTGGAGGAGGAGGAGGAGGTGGTGGTCCTACACACATGTCCATAGCATCACCTCTGCCTCGTTTTCTGCCTTGCATATCCAGATATGGTAGTGATCTACCCATTCCCCTCCTAAACCACGATAAACAGGTGAAATCTGATTTTACAACTCACACTGCAAGCATAAAATTCAGAATCACATAACTAAAGAGAAACAGTGATATTCTACGATGTTTTAGAATAACCTAATTGGTCTGAATCCATTCATGAACCTATCATGATTCCTGGCCCTTCCTCGACCTTGTGGGCCAAAACCTTTCATCATCATTCCGCGTCCACCACGGCCTCCTCGTCCCATCGGGCTGCCTCTGCCTCGCCCCCTGACTCCACTGCCTCTGTAGAGATATAGATTGTACTTCTCAGTCATCAGATGCATGCAGATCCAGTTTCTCACATTGGGAAGGAAGCTAAGCACTGACATTGGAAGTAATGATTATGTGACCTACCTCAATTTATAGTCAGGACCTGTCTTTACTTTTGTCATCTCTGAGGTCTTCATTGCGGACTCTTCCACCTGCTCTGGAGTATTATCCTCCATCTGATAAACAGCCAAAACAAAGTACACACAACTACAATACAACTAATCATGTAAAGTCAAGTAATTAAATGAAATTACCCCAAAACACTATCTTTGACTGAATCTAGGACTTATATACTATGCACTTCAGTTATTCGATCCATGTACACTGGTGACACTCTTCTCTTTCCGTTAAATATGAATGTTCGTAGGGTGCAATTCACCAAATGAACAGCGCATAATGAAAGTGCAGGAAAGATAAATGATCCATTCCCAGGCTTTTGTACTGCCACAATACTTTGTCAGTCAAATAAAGCTATACAGCATGCTGAGAGTTTAACACTGACGTGGAACTGAATATGGATCTTTGCACGTTTAATATCGAGTAATCTACTACTGAAGAAATGTTCCGCTGACCTGAATTAAACTGAAATGCTGAAGACAGACATGTCTGATAAGCTGATGTAGTTTTGTGATAGAGGATGAGCCTAAATTTCTCCCATCTGTATTATAACTCGTTATGCAGACAGGGTAGGGAAGGTGGGTGGATGGATAGATGGATGGATGGATGATTCACATCCAACAGAAGAACCTTTTCTGACACTATTTTTTAAATACATTGTCTTGTATAGTGTTACAACCAGGAACTGAAATGGACTTAATTGGGATTTTATGTCATGAGTCTCCACAAAATAGCCCATAATACAGAAATGGGAGGGATTGATATAGTTTGCAAAATTATTTGTTGTGATTGCATAAGTATTCACCCCCATTTCTGTAAAATCTCTAAAACTGTTTAGTTCAGATAGGACATTCCTGGACTTTCACAAAGCTGGGCTATATAAAACACTGACAAGAAGGAAGCCATTATGGAAGAAAAAAAAATGCAATATGAAAGCTGACAGAGACATATCTCAAAAGATCTGCAGCTGTAACTGCAGCCACTGTATTGAGCCTGGGGGAAAACTAAAAATACTTGCTTTGTCTGATATAAACATTTACATGACAATAAAAAAAATTATTTTGCATTATCAATAATCCCAATTAAGTCTTTCTCAATCCCACGTTGTAACACTACAAAAGAAAGGCGGTGAATATTTATATTTCTGTAGTAATACAAAAGCAAACATGTAAAATGTCCATGTGTACCTTGTAAAGGTCAGTTAGATTCTTATGAAACACACTAGGTTTACTTTTAATAAAGTCTGTAAAGTCATCAGTTGATTGACTCTCTGTACTTTTGAACCATAAATTAGGCAAATTTCCATTTAATGACAAGAAAACAAGGTTCCCTGTTCTCTGTAGGGAGCGATTCTCATAGACATTTACATGATTTGTATCATGATATATAGTTTTACTCAAAAAGACTGCCAGCAATACAGTGCTGTAACATTAAAAAAAACTGTTTGATGAGTTATATAATGTCTACAAAAATAAACAGATTTTATTTATATATTTATCTATCTATTAAAATTGTATAAAAATATTAATAAAATATTTATTATTAAAATATCATTACAATTTTATTTTAAAAAAACCCATAAAACTATGTCCTGAAAAGGGGAAAATATATAAAAAGTTTAACATTTTATATAAAAGATTATATACAAAATCAGCTGCTTCCACTCAGTTTGTAATTCAGTTAATTTAACAAACATATACATAAATAAAAGATACCACGATGTCAATGATATCTCAAAAAAGCACACTGTTACATAATTAATCTGAATATTGATATTATATCATATCACCCAGTCCTATTATAACTCTCCTCCCAGCTTATTTCCTTTACATGCTCATGTTTTTAATCTTTGTATAGACCTCTAAATTGCAGGGGGAACAAAAGCAAGTTATTATTAATGTATTTATTATTAGGTCTCATGTTATTGTTTAAGGGAATTCCAAATGATACCAAATTATTTTAAATTATATTAAATTGTATTCATGAGGTTAGAGACATATAGACATAGATTAGGAATGGATGTAAGATCATAACTTTCTGGAATAATAAATCTGTTAATATACTTTGAAAATGAAAGTGCATTACTACATATTGTTACTGTTTTAAATGACATTAATAACAGAGATTATCCTGAGATGTGTTAATGTGAGAAAATAAGCTTCAAACAGATGTCCACACTGTCCTGTCTTATCTTATATAGCCATTACAGATAGTGAGAGGGAAATACGCGTTTTAGACACGGTTTTACACGATATTTTTTCACAGAATACAACATCCAGCCTGTGTTTCTTCTTCATTTGCATCCAGATATCTTGTTTGTGTGTTTGTTTACTGTAACTAGCTGGCTAGCAGTAGCTACCACAGGCATTAGTCCTATCGTATATCCTCAGTCTAGATATTATTTGTTAATTACCTCGTTAATTTACCTCGTAAGGGATAAAAAACCTCGTCCAAATGAGTCAGGAGGAATAGTTTTGCCTATACTTTGCCTAAAACAAAAATAATTCTACCATGAATGGTTAAAAACCGCTTAGCAATGGCGCTGACATCCAAAGGCTTTTACATAGTGGTGCGTTCAAGGTATCGCCGAATTGCTGTATCAGTGTTTCCCTCTGTGAAATGCTTTTTCTTTTCTTTCTTTTTTTTTTTTTTAACAAACTTGGCTATAGACCGGTCTGTTTATATTATTATTATTATTATTATTATTATTATTATTATTATTATTATTATTATTGTTGTTGTTGTTGTTGTTGTTTGCCTACAAAGGTTTCCCAATACACAATTTAGCCAAAATTATGTGGACACCTGACCATCACACCAATATGTAGTTCTTCACCAAACTGTTTTACAGGATGTCTTTGTATGCTGTAGCTTTACAGTTTCCCTTCGCTGGAAGTAAGAGGCCCAAACCAGTTCCAGCATGATAATGCTCCTGTGCACAAAGCGAGCTCCATGAAGACATGATTTGCCAAGGCTGGAGTGGAAGAACTCGAGTGTCCTGCACAGAGCCCTGACCTCAACCCCACTGAACACCTTTGAGATGGACTGGAACACTGACTGCACCCCAGACCTCCTCAACCAACATCAGTGTCTGACCTCACTAATGCTCTTGTGGCTGAATGATCATAAATCCCCACAGCCATGCTCCAAAATCTAGTGGAAAGCCTTCCCAGAAGAGTGGAGGTTATTATAACAGCAAACAACAGAGGGACTAAATCTGTAATGAGATGTTCAACAATCACATATGGTGAGGTATCCACAAACTGGCCATATCGTGCAGGAGTTCATCGCAATAGCACAAAGGTAGCCGATTTTAATATTGTCATATATTCACCGGGTAAGTAGATAATTTAAAATTGGTCATCAGGTAAAAAAAAAAAAAAAAAAAGGCTACTTGATGTCTAGCAAATGATTTTATAGGTCTTAGTTTAATAAGGAGGAAGTGACATTGCCTTTTTTAAGGTCATTGGCAAAGAAACCAACATGACAACATCTCCCATGCTTCATTTCACTTTTCAATAAGAGTTGTGGAAGCTTCAACTTCTATCTATTGGGTATTTTCAAACTATTTTTTCATTGTTGATTTGTTTCAGATTGTTGACATCTTTTTCTTAACTGAAATACTGTACTTCTTTTTTTACACACTCATATGCACACAGAAATATGAAGGATGAAAATTCTACCTCCTGAGATGATCTTTTGCTCTCGTGTGTATGTGCAATATGTTGTTTAAGCAGTTGTATGTAATTAGCATTAATTCAGCATAAATTGTTTATATGTATTCAGTAGGCTGTTATACATGTTACATAACAGTTAAACCTTTACAGTACCTTTACAGTACATTTACTGTAAAGAATCTGATTATTTACTGCAACAAACACAAATCCACGTACTACACGTCCACATCCACACAGCAAGCATTTTTAAAACCGTTTCTTATTGTGGAGGAGTTTTGCTGTATTCACGTAGATGGTTTTGTCCCAGGTGGTGATTTTTTTTTTTCTCCTGAATACAGTGTATCTCTCTTGGCGAAGATCACTTATATAGTCTAGCTATAAGACTATAAGCTATATTTTCAGCATATACTGTATGCATAATGATAGAGAAGAATCTGCTTATTAAAAAAAAATGTCATTTGAAAACATTATATTGGAGATTAAGAGCATTTAACAGACAGTATAAAGCTCTAGTATACCCAGGTTAGACCTAATAGACCTATAATCTCACTATATCAGTGTTAATTTATACTCTACATACACAAACTACTAAGCTCCATATTGGCTATGAACTAAACAAATAAACTACACACAGGCTCTATAATAAAAGGAAACAAGGTTTATTCCATGATCTCTGTCTTGAAATATTTGATTAGCATATGGAAGATATGAATAGGAAAAAAAAAGTGCCAAAACAAGTATTTACATCAGAAGTATGGCACATTTCTGTACAAACAATCTCTTTAGGCACGCAGAATACAAGCTGATTTAGGATAAAGACCAGTGTCCATGAACTTCTCAGTGTCGCTTCACTGGTGGCTGAGGATTTCCGACAGCTCCTTTATGTACTCGATGGTGTATTTGAGAGTCTGGATCTTGGTCAGTGGTTGTCCTCTGCGGCTGTAGACAGGAGGCAGGTAATCCCGGAGCTGATGCAGAGCTTCAGCTAAGCTCCTCATGCGCATCTTCTCTCTCTCGCTCGCCTTCATGCGCCTCTTCGTCGACATTTTGGGTCTAGAGGTTTTCGTCTGCACCGCTTTCCTTCCGGCGTATGAATAATCCGAGAACATTTCCCCTGGAGCCTCTGGAGCCTCTGGGGAGGTGGAGGATGAGGAGGAGGAACAGGTGGAGCAGGGAGAGGCAGAGGGTTCAGGTGAGGAACATGTGCGTCTGATGGAGCCGCTCTGCTCCCCGAAATGTCGGCTGTCAGTCCTCCAGTCCCACTGCGCCAGAGTTTAGCGGTCAGGTGATCCACCTCTGCGCCGTCCATGAGCGCGCGCGTGTGTGTGCGTGCGTGTGTGTGTGTGTGTGTTAGGATGAGCTCAGGTGAGGTGGAGGGGTGTGTTTTATACCAGCACAGCCCCACGGCTGCTTTACGAGCTCACAGCTTTTGGCGAAGTTCAAAGAAAGCTGAAGTGTCAACAAGTGCGGCTTCTTTTTTTTTTTTTTTTTCTCGAGAAGAAGAAGAAGAAGCACGTCTCGTTGTCGCCCAGGTGTGAATGAGCGGCTTAATGCGGCTGAGAAAAGAAAATAATTAGATTTCCCTTTTGTGAGAAGTGACTTTAAACATCGTCATCATGCGTCTCGGGGAAATGCGATAGACAAACGAGCTCCGGGTTTTACAGGAGGCGCGCGCGCAGTGTTCAAAACACACCCCTGCTTCTGAAGGAGCACCAGCACTGATAATCCATTTTAACACTGATAATCCATCTTAACACTGATAATCCATGTTATCACTGATAATCCATGTTTACAGTGATAATCCATTTATCACTGATAATCCATGTTTACAATGATAATCCATTTTAACACTGATAATCCATACTAACACTGATAATCCATGTTTACAATGATAATCCATCTTAACACTGATAATCCATACTAACACTGATAATCCATGTTTACAATGATAATCCATGTTAACACTGAAATCCATCTTAACGCTGATAATCCATGTTTCACAATGATAATCCATGTTAACACTGAAATCCATCTTAACACTGATAATCCATGTTAACAATGATAATCCATGTTAACACTGAAATCCATCTTAACACTGATAATCCATGTTTACAATGATAATCCATCTTAACAATTATAATCCATTTTAATACTGAAATCCATCTTAACAATGAAATCCATAGTGGAATTCATGTTAACACTGATAATCCACGTTAATATTGAAGTTCATCGTAAAATTCATGTTACTAGTAAATTCATAGTGACATTCATATTAATAGTGAAATTCATGTTAAATTCATGTTAACAGTGAAATTCATGTTACTAGTAAAATTCACGTTAATAGTGAAATTCATTTAGTGAAATTCATGTTAATAGTGAAATTCATAGTGAAATTCATGTAGTGAAATTTGTGTTAATAGTGAAATTCATAGTGAAATTCATAGTGAAAGTCATGTTACTAGTAAAATTCATGTTAACAGCTAGTAAAATTCATAGTGAATTTCATGTTAATAGTGAAATCCATTTGAAATTCATGGTAATAGTGAAATTCATAGTGAAATTCATTTTAATAGTGAAATTCATAGTGAAAGCCATGTAGTCAATTTTTGTGTTATTAATGAAATTCATAGTGAGATTCATGTTAAATTCATGTTAATAGTGGAATGCATAGTGAAATTCATGTAAATTCATGTTAAATTCATGTTAATAGTGAACTGCATAGTGAAATTCATGTCAATACTGAAATTCATGTTAACAGTGAATTCATGTTGGGTAACATTTTAAACACAGACTGCTGTGGGAAAGATTGTATCTTTAGTTAGTTAGTTTTACTCCAACATCACTCAGAACATCAAACTGCAACACATTAGATTAAAAAAAAAGAATAGTTACTTCTTTTATTTCTGTATTAATAAATAATATACATAATCTACACACAACTGGCCTTTGTATTGCGATTATTTTAATAGCACAGCTACTGTAGCACAGCTGGAATGGCTAAAATCAGCTGGTTAATATCATAACACACCTAGATATTGTGTATTTAAACATTTCAACTTATTACATTTCTTTAAATAACTATAATTTATTAACAGAACACTACTATTACTACTACTTCTAATAATACAATAATAGAAGTATGAGCTATTTTAATTATATTCCTTTAAATAACTATAATTTAGTGACAAAAAATACACTACTCCTACTACAACTACTACTAATAATAACTACAAGTTTTTACACTTTTTTTTTGTATAGAGACAAGCACCCTCTCCTCCCTAATAGATTTCCATTAGATTTTTTTTTCCCACTGTGCTGCCCTTATTGTTATTTATGTTTACCTGTGAATGTCTGTCTTTTACCACTACTGTAACACTGCAATTTCCCTCAGGATCAATAAAGTTTCTATCTATCTATCTATCTATCTATCTATCTATCTACTATTGCTACTACTACTACTAATAATAATTAATAATGCTTTAAGTAACTATAGGCTACTTTGGAGTGTGCAGTGAAAATAAAAAAAATAAATAAATAAATCTGACCATCTAACAGCTAGTGTGAATGCTGCAGCTGTCCATGCGCTCTTTCCGTACAGACCTCTCAAAGCTTTCATGTCTGAAAAGGTGTGCAACATGTCACTACATGGGCTGAGGAAAGACCAACACCGTGTGTGTAATAAAAGTTCACCATGTTTAAGGGATCTGGGTGAGGAAAAGGAAGCGACACATTTCAGCTTTTTTTTTTTTTTTTTTTTTTTTAGCATCCTTAGTACTCGGCTGTTACTTCATGTCAAAATCAACACATGGCCTGGCAGCTCAGCAAGAAGATGAAAAGATGTTAATCCAAATAATCCTCAAGTTTGTCCTGTGATTGCTTTACTGAGTTTATACTGAAAAATAATTAGAATACACTGAGAGATGTGGAAATGTTTGGCATATATTAAAAAGACAAACCAAACTTGCAACCCAAACTTTATTAAAATGCACATTTTTTGCACAAACATGCAATGATAATCCGTTACAATCAATTATTATTAAAAACAGTCAGATTACATATATTAGCAATGACTAAATGCATTATTTTTATTTGTTAAATTTAAGTTTCAGCCTCTCTGCTAGTGGCAAAGGGCTACAAATCGAAGCGTCTGAATCATCATCACTCTTTTTGCTGCATGTCTGTGTTATGGGATTTGTTCTTGAGAAGCCCATATTGTGTGGTTGTTTTTCAGGGGTTGTGGAGTCTGACCCGTGATGTGTGTCTACAGAATTTGAAAACATATTGTTGTCCTGTTTAACGAGTTGTTGTGCTAGGACAGTTTTTTGTACAATCCGAGGTTTAGGCTTGAGATTGGCTTTCAGTTTGCTTTGTTGTTGTTTGGTTAGGGGCTGATTCTCCACGTCACTGTCATCACTGGAAGAACCTTGTCTTCTACAAACACTCTTCTTACATGCACTTTCTTTATTTGTCTGCTCAGGATCGATGGATGGTCTGTTGAAGTGTTTCGGTTTAACAAATTTGTATTTCAGTGGCACTGGGACAGGGCAGGAATCTTTGGACCGCTGTGTTTTTGGGAATGTTTTATCCTTTGAATCAGGAGCTAAAGTGTTAATTCTGCTACGCCCTGATTTTTGATACCATGAGTGATCTGGTACTTTAGGATTCTCAGACAATGGCTTGTGACCTAAATCAGTGTATTTGAGTTCAGAACCAACACTCTGAACTTTGGATTCTTTCTCTTCGTTATTCTGAGAACCAGAACACTTCATGATGTTTCTCAAATGGACTCGTTCCCTCAGTGAACACTCTGAAAGTCGGTCAGTCTTTGGAGCTGCTAATTCTACACAATCTGACTGAACAGCAGTAGATGAGCCACGGCCTTCAATTTTGGTTCCATCGTCTGATTTGTTCTCTGGTTGAGGATCAGCTTTACTGTGCTGAGACTGAGGAGATGCGGCAGCAGTGAAGGACAAAGCATCCCAGTCTATGCTACTCAAGTGAAGCTGATCAATCACTACAGATACTGAAAGGGAACTCTGGGCCTGTGATAATGTTTCTGTATGGCAGGGTGAAGCTAGAACCTCTGGTTGTTTTCTAAATGAGGAGAGAGGGGCACCAGAGGCTGACTGGTTTTCAAGACAATTAGAGTGTTTAGTGAGTTTTGATGCAGTAGTTAGTGTGGCAGTGGAACAGTGGTCAGCATCAGACTCTAATACAGTTATCGTCCGTAAGTCTTTCCCTGAGGATACGAGGGGGTCAGGATGTGAAGAACCTTTCAGTGACATCTGAGCAAAAAGATCGGACACTCCATCAGAAGAAACAACTGGCTTCTCTTTCTCTGCCTTCGGTTTCTTTTCTGTTGACAGCAGACCAACAAAGACAAGAAAATTTTTTTTAAACATAAACTTGCATAAAATTCAGTGTCTAAAATGCACCATAATACATTTTTAAAAATTAGGTTATTCTTAGGTTATGTAATCAATTTGGAAGAAAACTACATTATTTCCTCAAATAAACTCACAAGCCAACAATTTTGGCACCTAAACTGGATGTCAAAACACAGTAAAATCTATGTATCTGAGGTTCTTTCTTGTAAACATCACACCGGCCTTAGCTTATAACGAATCCACTTTTGCTAAAAGCTATATAGCTAATGCATATAAATATTTGCCTGAGGTATCAGATCACAAATACAGAATTTCAGAATTTCCACTTGGCTGAAAAAATACTTAAATTTTAAGTTATATGATCAAGGACAGAGTTCTCAAAGTGGTGTCCAGGGACCACCCAGGGTCTGTGTAGAAAGGACAGGGGGTCCATGATTTTTTATTTTTTTAAATATTTGATTATATTGGTGAAAATTCCAATCCATAATTGTCACAAAAGTTATATTTATTACTGAGTTGTTATAGTTATTAGCTTGTTTGACATGAATAGAAGGGGTTTAATCCAAACCTTAATAATCAAAAAACAAATAGGCCTTATAAATAACTTACGGCAGCCGTTACAAAATTTGCCCCAGACTTGCTTTTTTTTTAAACATGTTTTCGTTAATAACTTGCAAAGTATACATTCTATAAAGATGGTATTTATATATAATTTTTGATGTAATAAAAAAAAATTGATCTGCAATTAAAATTGGCTGTAATCTGTAATGATATTAATGGTAACTGGCAAAGAAAATAAAAAAATTTGGTGGTACCTGTGTTTGAACCCCCCACAAAACCCTACTTCTGTCAACCTGGATCAAGCTCCAAATTTTATGAGACATTTAGACTTACTTCATCTTACAAATGAGTGAAAATTTGGTGTGTTATGCCCCATTACAAAGAAATTGCAAAAAACAAAACAAAACAAACAAAAAAAAGAATCTATCAATTTTGTACTTTTGCAAAAATATATACAGGAATGTAAATAGAAATATAGATAGTGCATTGAAATAGACATTTCACCATTTCTAGCTAAACAAAAAAACAGAACTGTCCTTTCAAATTGAGCACAATTTAATAATTCATACTGGTGTGGTTCCAACCCCTGGTTGATTTGGCATGGAATCACCTGAATAGAACTGAAGTGGGGGACAAAGAGAGACAGACAGATAGACAGACAGAAAGACAGACAGACAGACAGACAGACAGACGGTGTGTGTGTCACAGGCCAATGGAAGAGGGTTAAATGGACAGGGACTCCTGTACAACACCTTGTGTTAATCAAAGCGTTTGAGTGCAGAATGATTGCTGGGATCTGACTGTGTAAGTGTGAGGGGTTAGCGAGCCAAACACCAGCGGGTGTCACAATCACAGCTTTAGGCTTTGATCTCTGCCACTTCACAGAAGGAAAAGCACATTTACTTAACCACCCAAGAAATTCTCAGGGTCACTGGTTGCCAGGTACACAGCACCCTGCTTCACTAACAAGGTCACTGATGTATTAACTAGTTTAAGTATCAGCAAACGAAATAAACAATTTCATACAGTACTTTAATGCTTTAAATACAATGCCCTCCACAACTATTTGCCCGCTTTTAAATAAATAAATAAATAAATAAATAAACAAATAAATAAGGAAACTGCACCAAACTGGTTGTGTAAAATAAACATTAGACACAATAATTAAACTTTTCCACTCATACAACATAAAGTATTTCTGTTTTAGTTATCTTTTTCTAAAAAAAAAAAAAAAAAAAAAAAAAAGTTATTAGAACTATTAGAACACCCCTAAGGAATATTTTAAATAAATGCAATCAAATTGTCATTCTTAAAATACTTATTTTACAATTGCTCTCAGTATTCAAGAACTGAGAACATCTTACAAAATGCAACGTCTGAACTTCACAAACCGTCATTAGAACTACAGTTGGCACCATGTGTTGGTCAGATGAGACCAAAATAAGTCTTTTTGGTCTACCATAGCATCAGCATGTTTGGCAAAAAAGGAGAATGCACACAAGGAGAAGCCCCTGATATCACACTGTAAAATATGTTGGTGGATCACTGATGCTTTGGGGCTGTTTTGTGGCTGGTGGCTCTTATGAACATTGATCATGGATTCTACTATGTACCAGATATGATATTTCAGCCCAAATTCTGGTTGCTTGCCTCTGCCAGGAGATTCAGACTTGACCATTGATAGAGCTTTCCATAATAATATATAGAAATTTCCAAATTAACACAGAAATGGTTAAAGAAACACAAATTCAATGTTTTGCGATGACCAGCTCATGACCAACCTGTGGTGTGAATTTAAGAAGGATGTCCACATGTGCACAAACCGTAGAATATTAAAGAGCTTAAAATGTTCTGCATGAAGACCCCTTTACAAGTATCTCTGACTTCACTAGACATTACAGGAAGACAATCAGTGCTGTTACTCTCTCCTGGGCAGGGTTTACCAAATATTAATTGTAAGGGTGCCAATAATTTTCAAATCAGTGTAGAAAGAATTGCACTACTTAAAAAACCTGTGGTTAAATGGTCTCAAATGGGCTCAAAATAATCATGTATTGCATGTGTTACTTTTTAATATATTAATTTTGGATCATCATGAAGGGAGCCGATAATTCTGGCACTCATAATTAGAAGAAGCACAAGTATTGAATAGTGTGCATGCAATGATACGCATTATTTAGGATGCCAGATTTTGCTGAATTCAGATGCTTGACAAGCCACAAACAGAAATGTGTGAGCTGTTTTGGCCTGCTCTCCTGAAAGCAGTTTAAAGCAGTTTAAAGCAGTTGAGACTGTGATGAATTGACTGTGTGAACGAAGGACAAACAGGGACATACTCTTTAATTTGTTGTCCTTGGCCTCTGCTGTTTCCTTGTGGAAGAGCTGGACAATGTCTGGGAAAGCCACAGTAAACAGGTTTTCCTCTTCCACAGTCCTCACTACATCCGACTCCTCCTGAGGGCAGTCCTCAGGAAATACATAATGATCTGCACCAATAACAAAACGCACACAAGACATTTAACGTCTCAAAATCATTTAACGTCTCAAAATCATCAAATCGCCAAACTAACAGCTACTTTTCACATTAGAGGTTAAATGACACAAAAAAAACCCACAAGACTAGTTACACAGTCATGATGGTCTATTTTTTTTTAATTTAAGCAATAACCATTCAGACGCTATGTAGAGAATGAGATCATTTGTATTTATATTATCCTTCATTTTAAAATGTGTCCTTTATGTTTTAAATGTGTTGCATGGGTTAGGTGTGTGCAGGACGTAAGGAGTCAAAGTTCACAGTTTCCACAGGAAGCAACTTTAGCACATCAGGATGTTACATTTGTTCCATCACCTGCAACCCACAAATCACACCACTAATCTCCTTCACGTCTGCTTTCACAACAAGACACTAACAAGAGCAACAGTGACACTTGTCACACGTCCAGAGCTAGAGACTCACAGCTCTGTCTGAAAATAAATATTTTAAAATCTGCAAAGCTGGCCAACTACTAATGTGCTGGACACTAACTAGATTCCCCTTGAGGCAAGAAGCATCAGTATTTGACCATAAATATTTATATTTTAGGTTTACAAGATGGAAGATCTCACCTGGTTTACGCCACATGATTTCAAAGCAGGAGATACCATTCCTTATGCGCCGCTTGTATATTCTGTATAAACAAATTGGATCCAAATTACTGATTAGGTATCCATAAAGATAATTAGTTGAAAAAATTTTGACTTGTACTTTGAATTGTTTTTGTCATAATTTTCATAATTTCCAGCCTGTTGGAGCTACAAAGTGGAGAAAAAAAAACATGGACGCCTCCATGAAAGTGTGTGTTTTGTTAACAACAAGCTAGCCACCTAACATTAGTGATCATGAGTGTATGATGAATTTCCTTTCCCAAAACAATGATCTGTATGGTCAGTGTTATAGATTTAACCATCTGATGTCTCTGTATTGATTACTCTACAGTAAATACTACTATAAACACATTTAATGTGGTGATATTTTATTTACTGTTGAGCAGCCATGTTGATTTGGTTAGGAAAACCTTCTCGAGTTTTCAAGAAGGAATTCCAAGATGAGGAGGCGTTTTAATTGTTTTTTCCACTACAGAGCTCAGAAGTTCTGAGTTACAAGCATTAACTGTAAAACAGGAGTTTAGCTTGATAGCATTCTTACACCCTAACCAATGAGTATTAGCATGCGGATATGTTTTTCATTGGACTACAGAGTACTTCTGTAAGTCATTCTGGATAAGGGAATCTGCTAAATTCTAAAAATAATTTGAAGCAAATGAAAGAAAAATGACTAAATTTCATGTGCAGCACAAACCGAATGGGTTGTATCTGTGTTGATGATTGTGTCCCTTGACTTCTGTTCATAAGTTCAGTGTAGGTCATCAGCGCAAGAACTTTCTCGCTGGTGTAATGTTTGGGCCACTCCATCTTGTCCAGAGCAAAATTCTGACAGGCATAACAATAAATAAAAAATAAGTACAATTGTAGATGCTTCAATATCTATAAGCATTACAAAATTAACCTACATTACAAAAGTGTGATGTGTATTAAAATCATAGCCGTTATTATGGTACACAGAACAGACAGAATCCAGAGAGACCTGCATGAGGAGTAGGTTGGGTTTCCGTCTTTTAAAACTATTAACAGCTTTGTCCTTTGGAACCAGAAATTCATTGATGATCTGATAGACAAGAGAAATTATACAAGTTATACTAATTTCACAATAAATGATCCAAATTATAGAGCGTGTTAACGGTACTCACCTCTGTGAAAGGGAACATATCACAGGCCAGGGTTTTCCTATCAGCGGTCATTGTAAAAAAAAAACAAAAAAAAAAACAAACCAAAACATTGAACATTACTGAATATATTTTAAATGCATGCATAAGAACAAACATACAAGGACACAGGAATTTTAAAGGTTGCAGGAAAATAAACCTATTAATTCCCTGCAAAAACTCCGAAGACATTGTAGGCCGTCATGATAACACAATAATTGCTGATGATTAATCATCTTATACATAATTGAATTTAATGATGTCTTTTCTGTTAATGACAAAAACAAGCATTTACTGAACTTAAACATATTGGTGAATTAAATTTATTTGCAAAGGGAAGACATCGCACAAATAACTTACAATAAAATACACAATAAAATACACAAAGAGCTTATTGGAATGTGTCAGATTGTCCAAAAGTGTTGATAATTTTATAGTAATGCCCTCGTTCTAATATGTTATGGTTTCTATGGTAACATCATGGAAGATTAAAACAGGTTAAAAACGTGTAACTGTTGAAATGGTGACAGTTTCTGTAAAGAGAGGTTTGTTTAGCAATTTTGGAAGGAGTCTCCAGTGTCAGGGCTTTGTAACAGTGTAAGAGCTAAAGCTGTTTAAGTTTTCTACTACGGGAAAGTCTTAGCGAGTTTAGTGAATTGGGGTTTCTCTTTAGCATGACAAGCTGCATTTTTGCTCTTTTAAACATAACAGGAGAGAAAGCAGGCTGGTGAGGCAGTGGCTGGTTATAACTGATATAATGAGAGTGATAACAGGAACTAACTTGTTTAGTGGAAATGTGACAATATTAAATGTAACTATGAAGGCTCAAAAGTATGACATGTCATTCTTTAATAAGCAAAAATTAGTATTAGTATTGGCAAATAATAATCTTCAATGATTATTGATTCATTGATTATTTCGCTGTAACAGCATATGCCATTGTGTTTTATTTTATTCACCTAATAAAATAAATCTTTTCATCTACTGCACATTTTGGATTTAGTAACAGTGACTAAGTTACAGCTAAGTATATCTATGGTCCCTGACAAAACAGCTACAAATTGTTCAATGATCAAAGCCTTTGACTTGATTATATCAAGAAATTAATTGAAAAAGAACATCATGTTTACTGACTATGTATACTTTATTAGTGTACAGTATGAGGAAACTTTGGAATAGGAAATCTAAAGATTAATTCTCAAATAATCATGTAATTAGACAATTATATATGAATTGTGACAGGCTTAAGATATTGCTTCTTTTCCATACTTATCATAGTTACACATAGTAATTTCATATTTTCAGCTTCTATCGAGTTTGTTCAAATATTTATATCTTTGTATCTTAATCTGTGCTAAAACATATATAACTCACTTTTTGATGACTGTTTCGACAGAAGAGGCCTGGCGAGCGTGCTCAGTGCGGTGCCAGTCACAGGGACACTGCGAGTCATAGTCCTGAGGCTGACAGAACTTCTCACTGTCACAGAACACACAGCCACTGCGCTCATGAGCTTTAGCAGAACCTGCAGCATCCGGGAGAAAGAAAGAAGAGAGAGAATTACATCATGTGAGTGTAAAGTAATGCAGACAGATGACAAATTAAAGGAAAAAAAAAAAACATTGTGTCTTAGTAAGGTGTTGGACGCAAACCATGCCCTGATAGCATTACATAGCCACCTATTATTCCTTTAATTTGACACCCATCTATAATATTTTCTTCTATTTTTAGATAAAATGGGCAGTTCTTGGTGGTTTGGGAATATCACTTATGAATTGTGATAGTTAGATGTATATTGTGTGGTAACCTCACCGGGGTGCCGACACACCAGGCAGTGGGTGACCTTCTTCACAGCAAACTCCTGAGTCTCGGAATCAGATTTCCTCCAATCACTGAATCTATGAGAATACAGATAATAATGCACAAAATGAGTCTTTTTTTTTTTCTTTAATGAAACCTCTTGCCATATTTCCATCCTGGACTATTATATGAATGTTCAAATCAGGGAGCAACAAGATGACAATCAGAACGGCACAAGGCAAACACACAGTCCTGTCTATTTAATCATTCTATGATTGATTCTACGAATTTGTAAAACAAAATGTAGATGTATTGTGTTCCTGGGCTCCCAAGTGGTACAAGGAAAAGTGTTCACCCTATCGCCTTGAGATCGGGAGTTCGAATCCTGATGATGCTACAGCCATCCGTGGCTGGCAGACCAAGGGAGCAAAACTGACCATGCTCTCAGGGTGGGAGGGGCATACTCCCTCTCTCTTGTCAATCAGAGCGATACTAGCCAATCAGGGGCATCTGTGAGCTCAAGAGGGGAAATGGCGTTTTCCTCTGAGTGTGTTACACTGGCCTGTGAGGCAATGTGAAAAGATGCGGTGGCATCACGTGTCTCAGAGAAAACACTTGCCTTCACCCTTCCTGCTTGGTAGCTGTTGTGTGATAGGTGAGAGCTACCTAATGAGTAGAATTAGCAAATGACTAAATTGGAAGAAAATGGAGGTTTTTTTTATATATATATATAAAGAAAAAAGACCCTACTAACAGTAGGTTCACCTCTATGGACCTACTATTCTTTGAATAATGGCAACTATAAAAAAAAACCTCCTGTTATCGTGTGAAGCATTCAGTTATAAAAGCCTAATTAGAAATCTTTGTGCACCTACTTCTGAAGAAGAGTTGTTTCTTTTAAATTCTGTATTAATTTAAGAGCTTGTTCTTTCCCGACACCTGGAACACCCTGCAGTCACAAAAAAAAATGCAATTAGCTTAAAGTATTCTCTCAAATGGCTATCATGTACATGTCCAAGGTTTAAAATTCCAGATCTCTGTGTTATCTTTAGTATACTTTAGGTATATAATCACAGCCAAGGAGCACAGCCAGGCCCACGAGTGTCTCTCGCTTCAGCTGCAGCTCCGTCTCAACTCTGGACATCTTATAGCAGTCTATCTGAGGGTCCTGATGTGAGAGATAGAAACAGATAGAGAGAGAGGCAGAACACAGTAAATGAGTGAATAGATCATTTTACATTGTGAGTGAGCATTGTGAGTGAAATCTTCACTGTAATACATAAAGTAATATATTCTTTACAAAGACGGGTACGAGTAAGACGTTGCAGGTCTGATAATATCTAATCAGTGAATAAAAACAATGACAATGTAAATACCAATAGAAAAAAAATGTGTGTATGCAAAAATCAGCTTCTGATTTGATATTTACAAAAGAGCTTGAATTCGAAAGCTTGTATTTGAAGACTATGTTAAAAAAAGGTTTCTGTTACAATTAGCATCAAACATACACTAGCAGATGTTCAGGACTTGATGTGACTATCACAATTCAGTCTTTCTCCTTTCTGAAAATGACAAAAGAAGCTTTCAAAGCCTTTTTATCTCCTAACCTGATTAGAGATTTGTGCATTAACAAGAACAGTCCAGTGTCTCTCAAGAACTTGTTCAGGATGTGTTTAAAGGTGCAACAGTTGTTTTTTGCCTTAATGAATTATTAATTTTTCTCAGATAATGGTTTAAGCCATGGTCTCAGGACAAGAGTATTACATGTCTAAAGGAAACCTGTCTGGGAAAACTGCCCTCTAGTCCAGAATGCTTGATTGGGTTTGGATGGGCCTTCTGTCAGCCTTTTTATAGACGCTCCCCAACACCCCTTCACTCCGCCCTCAGCTAACATGCTAATACCACATCTTAGAGTTCATAAGAACTTATTACAAAGAAAAAAAGGACAGCGACTGCACTTGTGAACATCCTCAGAAATTATTATGAGCTGAATTTTGTGTGTTTATATTGTTATATAGTGCACTCGAAAGTGATGCCATGAGAATTCTTGCTTTACCGTGCAGTGACAGTAAAGTTGTATCTATCTAACGCTAACTGTAGTTGAACTATTATGGGTTCTGGGGAGGAGCTTCGTTTTCATGGCCAAGAAATCAGGCAGGCTCAGGGAGTTTAAAAAATAAGAATTCAAATCTTATTCGGCTCCACCTACTTAACTGTTAGAAACATAATCTTGTTACATTTTGACAAATAAAAGCAACTGAACTGTTTGTGAAAGGACACTAACTCCTTATTTCTGATGTGTGTGTATTTCATAATGACTCATAATTTACGATACATAACTAAGGACCTTTGTGTTCATGTTGAAGTTTCTGTAGACAGTTTGTGCGCCGTACAGGAAAGCATCCCCATCACTGGTAATGCAGCCATCCACCAAACCCTGCGCATCCAAAAACGCACACATCGCCTCTGCCTCACCCGCTGCAGACACCCACGGTATGCCTAGATAGTCTAACATCTCAGCACACTGAAAGACAGACAGACAGACATACAGGAGTATGTATTGCAAAGAAGATGCAGCAAAATTTCTCATAGACATGAACAGTTGGTCTGGTTATGTCACATTTATTTAATATTTTACTAGAACCTTTACATGCTTTTAAAACAGTCAGCTAACGTAACCTCAGATTAAAACAGTAATGTAGTTTAGTAATAAATATAAAACGAGGAATCATTTTGAAAACACAGAAAAATGACGCGTTGGACATCTAGGTGATAATTCTGAGAATGGGGGTGTTTACATGCATGGTAATAATTCCACTCTAACTGATTTTTACTAAACTTTACTGGACTTCAAGACAACTGGAAAGTTATTCAATGTATGTATAATGTATAACAAAAAAAAAAATAACAAAAAAAGCTCTTCTCTAACTTTGGGAGAAAAAATACTGACAGCTCAGAGAAGCACTATGATTTGTGAAATTTGCTGCCATCAAAACTCCATAAAATATTTACCAATAACTTGACTAACCTTCAGGAAATATAGGACACGATTAAGTAAACTATCGTTTGTGTATATTCAGCTAATTAAGTGCAGTGTTTATCAACATGAATTTGTTACTTAAAACTTCATGTAAAAAGTACTGATCCCGCCACCTGTAGTATCCACCGTCTAATTAGAGTAACTCATTTAGAACTACTTATTTTCTCTATTCTGTACATGTAAACCCACTCAAGGACGCCTCTGACACTCATTTCCTTCTCTCACAGTACACACAAACACACACTACCTCTCTAAGCACAGCTTTAAAGCGTCCTCTGCTGGTGTTTTTGGCTGTTGCTGGTTTCGGGACACTCTTGGTTTTACTTCCACGGAAGGCCATCCCTGTTCTCTTGCTCATAGTCTCTGCCTTAATCTTGGGAGCTTCTCCTTCCATAACAAAAACCAGCTTGATGCCCATCCGAAGGAGGGAAGATGCACGAAAAAACAAATTGCTGCAAGAACATTTTAAGAATTCAGTTAGAAGAACTGAGGGAAGTCAATTAGTTTCACCAAGCAGCACCTGGAAGCTATATGAATAAATTTCACATGGTTCTGAATGTGTGTGTTACTTCAGTGCATTGTTTGTGGAACAGATTAAATATAGCATTGAACTAAACTTGACATTTAGGAAATAAGACCAGAAAAGACAATAAATCAATTTGCTCATGAAAATGATCTTGATTCTGCAAACAAAACAATTTGTTCCTACCGTAGATGAGGTTTTGTGACTTTGCCCATCATGGCTTGGACGTGCTGGGCTTCACAGATCCACAGACTGAGATCCACAGCCAGAGTTTTCCCTGAGAGACTGTACAACGGGACAGATTCCTTCACCGGACTCAGGATTGACCACAGATCATTCACCCCCATGACTGATGAGGAAACAGAAGGACAAGTCTGAGACAAACAGAAGAGTTAAAAAAAAATACAGTTACAGTTATTACATGGCTGTTTTTCAGACCAACTGAGCTAACTAAATAAAGAACACTAGCCTATCTTATGTAGTCAGTCTATTTTCACTTTAGTTAACGGTTTCCTACATTAACCACAATACCATGTGACTACCTGCTAATAGTGGTGCCAGTGGGATTAAGCCCCTGCTTCATGTCTACCTAAAGAGTGAAGGCAAAAAGCGATGCAGTAGCACTTTAGTCCTTTAGCCTGTCCAGCTCTCTCATCTCTCTTCACCTCATCGGTACATTCTGCTCAAACCGATAAAGTTTTAATCCTTCAATTTTCAGGCCATCAACGCCATCATCTTGTAGATCTCTAATTAGTCAAGCCTCTACTTTGTACTGCATTCTGGAAATTTGCGCCCAGTGTTTGCTGTCTTCCACTATTTCTACAATTTCTCATTAATAAAAGAACAAAATTACTTCACTTTCACCAAGCATACATGCAACACGCAGCTGCTATGTGAGTGGCATTGTTTACATACTCGCTTGCGTATCTTATGCACATCTGGAGGATTAAAAGGCACATCCACCAGACGGCACGTCAGAGCCAGAACATCTCTGTCCATCTGGTTTCTACATCGAACTGTAATGTTTAGCGAGTTCATGCGCAGCAACGTTAAACAGACTTGAGAGCTTTGTTTCTCTATAAAACTTCGTGCCATTGGCGTGAACGTTGTCATGATCTGTGTCTCAAACCAAAAACTCTCACTGTACATTCAAACATATTTACTAATCTACAAAATCTAGAAGACTTCTACTCAAAGTGTATGTTTAAGAGATTTTTAAAATTGTTAGTTTTGTTTAATTTCTGGACAGTGTCACATGTCCCTATTTACACTGGTATTGCACCATGCGGAAGGGTCACGTTAATTTCTGAGGAAATGCACAAGCGACTTGACAAATGACCGCAGGACACACGCGGCAGCCATCTTGCATATGTGTATGCATATTCAAGTATAAATCAGCCTTTAGGACTGTGTTTGCAGACTGTGTTTTTGTCGTGTCCATTGCAACCTATTCAGTCTCTTCTACTTACAGTGTGTAGAGCATTACGAAAAGTATTTCTGCACTGGTTTGTGTACATGTCACCTGTATGTACACAAATAATGCTGAATGTGCTTTAAACAAAGTGTATGTGTAGATCACTGCATGTGCATTAAGCACAGTGTGTGTGTGTGTATCACTGCATGTGCATTAAGCACAGTGTATATGTGTGTGTGTGTGTGTGTGTGTAGTTCACTGCATGTGCATTAAGTGCAGTGTATGTGTGTGTATGTGTGTAGTTCACTGCATGTGCATTAAGCACAGTGTATATGTGTGTGTGTGTGTGTGTGTGTGTGTGTGGTTCACTGCATGTGCATTAAGTGCAGTGCATGTGTGTGTGTGTGTGTGTGTGTAGTTCACTGCATGTGCATTAAGCACAGTGTATATGTGTGTGTGTGTGTGTGTGTAGTTCACTGCATGTGCATTAAGTGCAGTGTATGTATGTGTGTGTCACTGCATGTGCATTAAGCACAGTGTATGTGTGTGTAGTTCACTGCATGTGCATTAAGCGCAGTGTCAGTGTGTGTGTGTGTGTGTGTGTGTATCACTGCATGTGCATTAAGCACAGTGTATATGTGTGTGTAGTTCACTGCATGTGCATTAAGCGCAGTGTCAGTGTGTGTGTGTGTGTAGTTCACTGCATGTGCATTAAGCACAGTGTATATGTGTGTGTAGTTCACTGCATGTGCATTAAGCGCAGTGTGTGTGTGTGTGTGTGTAGTTCACTGCATGTGCATTAAGCGCAGTCTGTGTGTGTGTGTGTGTGTGTGAGACCTACCGAGACTGGACTCTAACAATAAGCTACATGAAGCACAGTCTGCTCTGCTGCTCCGTTTCTAAACACACAGTTAAACATTAGCTGTAATGCTAAGTGTACTCTCTCTCTCTCTCGCTATATTAATTCATAAAGAACAGAACTGTGAGTGCAGAATTGCACCATAAACACAATAGAGATGATCGGAATATCCACAAGAGCTGTGTTTTGAATTTGATCTTCGGCGCCACAGCTCTAGCTCTCCTTCCTTAAGCCTGAGCGCCACACAGCGCCCCCCAGTGAGGCGGAGAGCTCCGGACTGTCTCCTCCACCCCGAGCGCAGGAAGTGACGTCAAACCAACATGGCTGCTCACAGCATGAACAGTAAACACTAGCACTGGATTTTTTTTCACCTCTTTGCATCTGTGTAAATTTTGTATGTTCAGAAAAAAAATTCTAATACTTTTATTATTATATTACTTTCCTTCAGCATTTGCTATTTCAGACCTGAATGTTACAAATTTTGAAAGATGTTTTTTCATTATTATTTCAGGCATACTGTTTTAGCCTTTTTTTTTTTTTTTTTTTTTTTTTAACTCATGGACAATCCATTTAGTTTTTAATATTTGATATTTAGACAGAATAAAAATTCAAATATCATGCAGGTTTAAGTAAAAAAAAAAGAAGAGAAAATCTAAAGAATCTGGATATGAGTATAAATACTTTATGCATGATTGGGTTAAATGAGTTATACTGTATGTACATGTATTAGCTTTAGATACATCAACATAAAGACATATTAACTGGCGAAATCTGTAACACTGACTCTACAGTTCACTGTTTTGAGGAGGAAACTACACATCACTCATTAGAGTTAGCTGGCTAGCTTGTTGCTAATAAAAGGTGAACAGGGAGGAGTGCATGTTTTTCCCCCACATGTTGTGATTTCAAAAACCAGTATAGAAAAGCCAGGCATGTAGAACCAACACTAGAACCAACACAGGATATTTCCTTACATTACATTGTAAAAGTATTTACTATTTTTAAATTAAAACATTTGAAAACAGTGTTTCACCTCTGTCATTTGTAGTTACATGACAGGTGTTAGTTTATCACTGGTGCTTTTGCTGTGTAAATATATCTTCCTCTTTGTAATTTTCAAATAGCTGTTCTTAACAATAAACTATCAGCCACAAAGTACAGACCATAGGCCAAAAAAACTCTGTGAATGTGATACACTGATCACTATTCAGGGGTTACTGTGGGGAAAAAACATAAATTAATTTGCTTTATAGTATAAATTCAGAAAGTATTCAGACACCTTCAGTTTTTGCACACAGCATGCACCTGAGATAAATCTAGAGTGCCTTCTCCAAGGGTCTGAATACTTATCAAAATGAGAGAGTTCAGTTTTTGATTTTTAATAAATCTGAAAATTGTCTGAAAAAAAAAATGTGTTCTCACTTTGTCATTGTGGATTATTGTGTGTAGATCACAGATTCCCAGCCCTGGTCCTGGAGAACCCCTTTATCCTGCACATCTTAGTGTTTCCTGCTCTAACACACCCAACTTCAATCAATGAGGACAGTTTTAATTAGCTGATTAGCTGAATATGGTGTGTTGGGAGCAGGGAAAACACTAAATATGTTGGACAGGAGGCACTCCAGGACCAGGGCTGGAAACCTGTGGTGTACACCGATGGCTAAAAAGTAAAGTTAATTTAGTTTATTATTTTTTTTTAAAGTTATAAAAAAAAATCTATAACACAATAAAGAGTGGGGAAAAAATAAAGGGGGCTGAATATTTTCCGAACCCACTGCATATTATTTTCTATATCAGCCTATCGAGTAAATTGGACAGTCTCCGTTGAAAACAGGTAAACGCAGTAACTCCGGCGCTTCTTGAACGCTGCATGATGCAGTTCCACGATGACGTGTCTCTAGTCTGCAGAGGCGGAAGTAGATGTGTAGCTGCTGCTGCTGCTCGGCCACCAACACTGACTCTACACTAAACTCTACATTAACAGTCCATGTAAGTTATTTATTTTATTATGCATAAATATTTACAACTGCAGTCTAAGTACTTCTTAATGCGACGCCATGCTCCCTTTATAGAGGTCTTTTAAATATTTAACAAGACACATTTGATTTAGCTAGTTAGCGTTAGCTAGCGCTAGTGTTTCAAATGTCTTGTTAAACAAAGCTATAGTTAGCTAACCAGACTCTTCAGCGTAAACATTGACTACAGTGCTTTATTAATTGCTAGACTGTGTAAATGTGATTGGACGCTTTAGATTTGATCAATCACTCCATCAGAAGTAGTGATGTGTCCTTCGTGAACGAGTCGGCTCTTTTACGCTGTGAGCCGACTCTCATGTGAGCCGGATCTTTTATTTTATTTTATTTATTTAATTTTATTGATTTTTATTGATGGTTTAACACACGAACACACACACAGTTGTAGACGCTATTAAACAAAAACGACAAGTTATCACTCATAATATCGCAAACTTTGTCCTTTTTAGGAGAAAATGCCAACGAGTCATTGAAAGACTGAAAGAATCGACTCTTATTGGTGAATCGATCCAAATGATCTGACTCACTGAAAATTCCATATCACTAATCAGAACCAGGATGGAGTTAATCAGTTAGTTAGGTTATATGTTATATTATATAAAGGTTATAGTACATTTAGTGCTCTTATTAATCATTTTCACAGTACTGTTTATTATTATTATTATTATTATTATTATTATTATTATTATTATTATTATTATTATTATTTATCCAACAGCATGGTGACAGACGTACAGCTGGCCATATTCGCCAACATGCTGGGAGTGTCACTGTTCCTGCTGGTGGTGCTTTATCACTACGTGGCTGTCAACAACCCGAAGAAGCTCGAATGATTATAACATCAAGACAAATCAGAAGGTAATTAACATTAATTATTAGTGATCCTCTGTGCTGATCCTTCTGTCCTCTGGGGCTCAGTAATGGATTCAGGCACGTGTCTGAAATGCTTGACTAGTTGAGTTTTTTATTATTATTATTGTTACCTTCTTATTTGTGATTTTTAGTTTACGTAAGGACACAGCACAGATGCATTTTGAATGAACATCATAAGCAAATTTTTTTCTTCTTCTTCTTCTTCTTCTTTCTTTTCTTCTTTTTATTTTGTTTTTTTTCTTCCCCCTTTAGGTGAATGTTGTGACTGGGGACCACCAAATGAAACAGATGATGCAGCCTGTAAAATTGTTTTGTATGAAAATGTTAATAAAAATGTAAATGTTGAACCTGTCTTGTCTTGTTCATTTACAAAGTCAGCAACGTCTTCATGAATCTCATTGAGGATACACTTGCTTGAAGGGAATCCAGACAAGAAATGTCGAAGCTTTGTAACAATTAGAGGTAAAGCTGTAATTTTTTTAAAAGTTTTCTGCCATAGGAAAGTCTTCAGGACAGAAGACATTGCACTTTTTGTCAAAAATGAGGCATGCAGAATCTCGAAATGAAATTTATTTCAATTTATTTCAAGATGGAAGAGAAGCTCTTTTCCTCATATGGTTACATGTTCTTATACTAAACAGAGAGAAATCAGTAGCTATGATGCATGATCAAACTATATTATTCACCATTTAATAATTCATACAGCCACAACACCATTCTGAATATTCATGAAATAATCGTCTTCCTTTACACGTGAGACTGAAAGAAAAAACTGGTACAAACCAGAACCATTAGCATCTCTACTTTAGTTCTGTGTGTTTGGGTTTAACGAGTAAGATGTTTAAGCAGCCATGTGTTATTACTTCTGATCATTCTGCAGCCTCACGATGGAGCAACAAAGATGAGGTTCACATAAATTCAAAGCAAACACAAGTTAATTAATATAAAAATAAAGCTTTGTCACAATCTGACCTCAAATACAGATCCGCAACTTATTAATGTCATGAGAAGATGAGGGAAAGGCTCTTTCTAGCTGTTATAAGGTAAGTGATAACAGAACTAACGTTTTCATGGACATTCCACAAAATTAAACCTAAATACAAACAGATAAATTGTACAGTATAATGTGTTTTTAATTTTTTAATAAATAAAAAAGTCATTGTTGGCCAATTTCTGTGGCGTGAGAGGCATAAAACACTTCAGGATGTGTTAGAATTGGAAAATAATCAAGTATTCCAGTTATAGTTGCCTTACTTGAAACTCTAATCGGTTATTTATTTGCTTCATCCACATGCTGCATTTGAATGTAAAGAAAATTCACCTCTTAGGAAACAACAATCTACCAATACTGAATTAATGCTGCATTCGACTTACCTTTTTTTTGTTGTTGTCGTCCTAGTGGGAAATTATGAATTACAACCTTTAGTCAAATATAAAGATAAACACTTCTGGGTGGTTCTTCACCAAACTGTTACCACAAAATTGAAAGTACACAATTGTATAGAATATCTTTGTATGCTGTAGTATTACAATTTCCCTTCACTGGAACTAAGAGGCCCAAACCTGTTCCAACATGACAATGCCCCCATGCACAAAGCGAGCTCCATGAAGACATGGTGTGTGAAGGTTGGAGTGGAAGAACTCGAGTGTCCTGCACAGAGTCCTGACCTCAACCCCACTGAACACCTTTGAGATGAACTGAAACACCGACTGCACCCCAGACCTCCTCACTCAACATCAGTGCCTGACTTCACTAATGCTCTTGTAGCTGAATGATCACAAATCCCCACAGCCACACTCCAAAATCTACTGGAAAGCCTTCCCAGAAGAGTGGACGTTATTATAACAGCAGAGGGGAACTAAATCTGGAATGGGATGTTCAACAAGCACATATGAGTGTGATGGTCATGTATCCATATACCTTTGGCCATATAGTGTACTACATGCCATTTCACCATCATATGCATATTACTTACAGGAAATCAGTCCTGCTTTCTCATTATACATGTCACATTCATATATCTGATCATGTTCAATTTTAATGATACTTTATTCTTTAAACATGATTACACCACAGTTCTGCTGAATAATCAATTCTGATTGCTCAGATGGTGTTGATTAATTTTCTATAACAGCAGCTCTAACTGTAGTTCTGGCTCCAAGGTTTATATTACAAAGCTCATTTTAATACCAATTCAACTTACACATGGATTTACAGTCAGGTCCAGGAGTATTTGGACAATGACAAGAGTTTTTGTGATTTTGCCTTTATACACCACCACAATGGACTTGAAATAAAATTATCAAGATGTGATCGAAGTGTAGACTTTCAGCTTTATTTTAAGAGGTTCCACAAAAATATGGCATTTTCAATAAGCAAACTACTTCCATTTTCAAGGGCTCAAAGGTATTTGGACAATTGACTGACAAGAAGTTAATTGACCAGGTGCTGTCCATTCCCTCATTACTTCAAGACAAATGAAGCAGATAAAAGGTCTGGATATCAGGTATCGAGTTGGCATTTGGCAGCTGTTCGACTGGAGCTACCAATATGAAGTCCAAGGAGATCTCAGTGCAAGTGAAGGAGGCCATCGTTAGACTGAAAAAACAACATAAATCTCTAAAAGAGATAGCAAAAACCTTAGGTGTGGCCAAATCAACAGTTGGGTACATTCTTAAAAAGAAAGAATGCACTGGTGAGCTCAACAACATCGAAAGGCCTGGAAGACCACGGAAGACAACTAAAGTGGATGACTGCAGAATCCTTCCCTTGGTGAAGAAAAATCTACACTCAAGAGATGCCTTCATGAATGTAAATACAGAGGGTTTACAACAAGGTGCAAACCACTGGTAACATTCAAGAACAGGAAAGCCAGATTAGACTTTGCCAGAAAACATCTAAAAAAGCCTCTCATGTTCTGGAATAAGATTCTCTGGAATGATGAAACCAAGATTAACTTGTACCAGAATGATAGGAAGAGAAAAGTATGGTGAAAGAAAGGAACAGCTCATGATCCAAAGTATACCACATCATGTGTCAAACATGGTGGAGGAAGTGTTATGGCATGGGCATGTATGGCTACCAATGGAACGGGCTCACTGATGTTTATTGATGATGTGACTGCTGACAGAAGTAGCAAGGTGAATTCTGAGGTGTATAGGGCTATACTCTCTGCTCACATTCAGCCAAATGCTACAAAACTGATAGGATACCGCTTCACAGTGCAGGTGGATAATGACCCTAAACATACTGCGAAAGCAACTCAAGACTTTTTGAAGGCAAAGAAATGGAATATTCTTCAATGGCCAAGTCAGTCGCCTGATCTCAACCCAATAGAGCATGCCTTTCACTTACTGAAGACAAGACTGAAGGCAGAAAGACCCACAAACAAGCAGTAACTGAAGGTGGCTGCAGTGAAGGCCTGGCAAAGCATCTCCAGGGAGGAAACTCAGAATTTGAGTCTACACTTCAATCACATCTTGATTATTTTATTTCATATCCATTGTGGTGGTGTATAAAGGCAAAATCACAAAAACTCTGTCATTGTCCAAATACTTCTGGACCTGACTGTATATGGCTTGCATGCCACATAAACAAATTAAAAATGCATACAATTGGTCAATGTTAAATTAAATACATATATATATCAGCACAGGTTTTTTTTTTTGGTACCTAATATATTTATTATTATGTCACCTTTGTTCTGTTCTGTTTTGTTTGTGTGATGCTGAACCATTAAACATGTCACATTCTCATTTTATATTTTGTATTTTTATATCTTATGAAAATCAATAAACAAATGTTTGAGGAAAAATGCACACAATTGTTGATATGGTGAATCTTTCTGTTAGGACATGTTTATTTAACATTTTCGGAAGGAGTCTCCAGTGTCAGCATTGTGTAAACTCTTTTAGGCTTTCAGTCACAGGAGAGTCTTCAGGACAGAGGGCTCTGTAACATCATAAGGTGCATTTTTTTGTCTTAGAGAAATAGAGGGGAAAAAAAGAGAGGTTGGTGAGGGAATGACTGTTTATAGCTGTTATAATGTAAGTATGAAATAAATAAATACTTAATTAATGTAATTCTTGGCAAATTGCTGTGATGTAAGAGGAATAAATCACTTTGGGATGTGTTGTTATGTGCTGGTCAACAAAATATTCAAAAGACCTTTTTATGACCTTATGGACTGCATCAGATAGATTATTCATGCTACGAATGAACAGTCACATAAGATATGAACACATTTATCTGATATGTGAATGTGATTAATAATTTATATAGTTCCTGAGTCAGAATGTGATCAGTCCATTGTGTGAAAAAGTTCGTAAAGCCGTGAAGCTGTCATCTTAAGATCTTGCACAGGTATTAGTTACTGACACTATCGGGTTAGGATTATACACATGTATAAAAGTTGCAGTTGTGTGTTTATTCACGTTGTACCACCGACCTTCCTAGTGATGTGTGTGATTGAGGGAATAAAATGGATATTTAGAGAAGCAGTTCAGGTCTCTGTGCTCTGGGAAACACTGCCACCCATAGGCCAAAGCTCAGATTTAGCTGGTTCTGGAGCATCATCCTGCCAAAAACAATGCACACTGTTGTATTTATTCAAATATAAAGTAAGTTATAGAGTATTTACTTACAAGAAAAAACTTATACATACTGGAAAAGGTGCACATTACAAATATTTTAAGTTTCAGTACACTGTTTCATTTCAGATGGTTCAGTTTACACTCCAAAAGCCAAACTACCATCTACTTTGGTGCACTCCTGAACTCCTTAAGTCTCTCTGGCCAGTTTGACATACTCACCAAAACATAATGTTTAGATGAGTTTATTTCAAGTTTTTAATGTGTGTTCAATTAGAATAATGTTCCTCTTAGATAATTACACTGTACCTTCAATGAATTCGGAGCAACAAGGCCAAAGGCACATATAACTTAACTCATTTTTCTTAAGAATCATAATGACACCAGAAACCCAAAGAGATCACAGCAAGTCAACTTTAATATCATAATGAATTTCTGAGATTTTAAGCATTTAGAAACACCCAAAAGTTGAAAGAGAATTTGAATTAGGCTATGTTACATCTCTGAAAGTAAACTAAGATGCAAAAAAGGATTTTTTTAACTGACTGTCACATGTTGTGGCTTAAAATACCTAATGATCATATTGTAGAACACACTTACTTCCATTTCAGTTTCATGTAACTGCAATATACATTCAGTTTTTTTGCTTTATAATATGAAATGTATTATAATCCATGTATTTTAAACAAGCATTCCATCAAGCAAAAACTGAGCACACATTGGAGTTGAAAAATGAAGTAGCCACAATTCCAAGTGGTATCTTTTTACACTATACATTCAGCACTCCATTACTCTAAGAGTTTTGTGTGTGTGTGTGTGTGTGTGTGCGCATGTGTGGGCGGGGGGTGTTACCTGTTCAGTTGTGGTTTCTTTCATGTCGCCAGAGCACTTACAGCTTTGGGAAGAGTTCCTCAGCAGATCTTTTGTTGCCAAATGCAGCGCGGTATTATCTGTCCCTAATACACCACGTAATGAAGTCACTCATCATGTAAAGACTGTGTTCCCTAATCACAGCTAAACAAATTAATAGATGCATACTTTTAAAGTCTGTATAGATTTCCAGAATTGCTTTAAAGATAATTTAAATCTATTTGAACCAGAATCTAAACAAAAAGATCTTACAGTAGAAAAATTTTCCTTCACCTAGCAATGAGATACCTCACCTCTCAACTTTTTTGCTCTAAGAAAGAAAGCCCTATGTTTTCATGTCGAGATAAGTGTAGACCTGAAGTACAGACCTGTTAAGTGTTTTTTGAGACCAGGTTTGTCAAGCTTCCACGCTCTCATGGTGGGACTGTCACAGCATGCTAACCGAGGTAGAGGATGAGACGACAACTCTGTTTTAAGTACTGGGATTCGACTCGGTCGGAAATGCAGCTCACACCTGAAACCATGGAGAAGGCAGAGAAGACTGATTCAGTAATGAACCCATATGATAAAAAAAAAAATGAAAAGAGCATAGAAATATCTATTCAGCTTTTTAAATGGCTGCAATATGAAAAAGAACTGCATTACCTTCTGCACTCGATGGATGATATAACGTCCATGGCGTGCTCCTTTAGACAGATCTGGAAAGAGAAGGCAATAAGTAACATACATTTCCTAGACGTATGCAAGTACATGCAGTCATAGTGCTCTACCTGTGACAGCCTCTTCCTCTGCAGTACTGAATATGACGGAGTGGAATCTGGACTGTCATTTATGATGCCCCTCCCAGCTGATGAAGGAGGATCTTTGCTCTGTAATGTTGGCTGAGAATGAGGATCTCTGTCTCCTACATCACCACAGGAAAGTAAAATAGAATGTAATGAAAACCAGGATTGTTGTGAATTAATCACATCAAACACTGAAACTAAACAGTGATGTGTTTTAGTCATTCAAAAATTAAAGTACAGTGTAGTGTATAAGTCCTGTACAAAAAATGTTAATTTCAATATTTTTATGGACAACTAAATCTTTTTAACCATGTTATTATTAGGAACACCTGTTCAAGAGTTTCAGTTAATGTTCACATCAATCATCGGAATTAAGACAAAATGGGATCTCAGTGATTTTGACCATGGCATGGTTGTTGGTGTCAGATGGCCTGGTTTGAGTATTTCTATAACTGCTGATCTCCTAGGACTTTCATGCACAACAATCTCTAGAGATTACACAGAATGGTGTGAAAAACAAAAACCATTGAGTGAGAGGCAGTTCTGCAGGCAAAAATGCCTTGTTATTGAGAGAGGGCAGAGGAGAATGCCCCGAATGGTTTGTGCTAACAGGATAGGTAAGGGAACCTATAACCACTCTGTACAACCATGGTGAAAAGCAGAAAAGCATCTCAGAACACACAACACATCGAACCTTGAGGTGAATGGACTACAACAGCAGAATCTCATGTCGGGTTCCACTCCCATCAGCCAAGAACAGGAATCTGAGGCTGCAGTGGGCACAGGCTCACCCAAACTGGACAGCTGAAGACTGGAAAAACATCATCTGCTCTGATGAATCTCAGTTTCTGCTGCAACAAGCAGATGGCAGGGTCAGAATCTGGCATGAATCCATGGACCTAACCTGCATTGCATCTACACTACAGGCTAGTGGTGGTGGTGTAATGGTGTGGGAAATGGTTTTTTTTGGCACATATTGGGCCCCTTAATGCCAACTGTGCCTTCCTAACCATGTGCATTCCATTTATGGCCACAATTTTCTCATTTTCTAATGGCTAATTCCATCACGATAATGCGCCAAGTCGTCTTAAATTGGTTCCATGAACATTACATTGAGTTCAGCGTGCTTCAGTGACCTCCCTAGTCTGAATCCAACAGAGCACATTTGGGAAGTGGTAGAACAGCAGACTCACAGCATGTATGTGCGCTCAAAAATCCACAGCAATTATGTCATCATGTCAACACTGACCAGAAACACAAAGGATTATTTCAGACACATTGTGGAATCCATGCCATGAAGAACTCAGGGTTGTACTGAGAGCAAAGCAGCGTTCCTCCCATAGTTAGTACAGCATCGCTAACAAAGTGGCTGGTGAGCATACATGATACTTTATACGAGGAATGAATATTACAAAACAATGTAAGAGTGCAGCAGAAAACTTCAAAAGTTCAAATAGGAATATGGCAGGGCAAGAGAAAACCAAGAATGAAAATAGCTTTTCTGAGATGGAGAGACTGTAAGGGGCTTTAAAATGAACACCGAGCTCTCTTTGTTTCTGTTTATGAGGGTTTTTTTTTATCCATCCAACAACACTACAACATACTTGACATAGTTAGGTTGACAAAACCAACACTCCAACCACACTTTTTGAACAATGATACATCATGATAGCAAAGCACTATGCAGTTTTAAGCATCAACTGAATACAATGAACCTGATTTAATAGTCTACTGTGATTAAGCTATCATCTAGCTCTATAGAAAATGCATGTAATTATTCGTTGTTGTGTAATTAGCAATGACAAAATGGGAGAAACACTCAGCTTGAACAGAAACACAGTGCTAACTATGCTAATGCTGTGTGAATACTATGCTACCAGGTAAACAGTAATTAGATAGTAATGTGATCTCATGCCATTTCCTTTTAAAGACAGCAAAAAAAAAAAAAAAAAAAAAAGAGATGATATTTATACATGCAAGTGTAAGATTAAATATGAAGTACTGTGTACACTCAGCGTGTACTATGCTATGTTCAGGTTGGGGTTTGTGGTAACTCCACAATGATTGCTGAGGTACTGAGGTACTTTCATTTTGCTAGCTAGTTACCAATCCACTTATTTTACAAAACTAATATGACTGTATATAGTTCAAAGGGAAATTGTTTTGACTGTACTATTCTTGTTGTCAAGGACAAGTGCTTCCTGATGCTCCTCCTTTTACCTTTGTCTACCTGTATTGCAAGTAGCCACTTGTGTGATGTTGATTCATGTGGAGAAAAAAGTAATGCACAATAGGGTTTAAAAGTTGACTGCTGCTACAGTTCCTTCAGTTACTACCAGGAACACAGTTGCTGGAAAGTTGCTCCAAAAGGTTGTCAGTGTGGACATTTAACAATTTAACAAAAATATCACAACACTATGATTTTTATTTTTATCAGTCAAGAATGAGTTTAAGATTTAATTCTTGAGATTCATGATATTTTCTAGGACTCATGTAATGCAAGGTAAACATGAATAGTAGTGTGAAAAGCAACACAAAAGATCAGAAGGATTAAAGCAAGAGCTGTAACTTCAGGACATCAGTCAGAGCAGAACCCTTTAAAAGTGCAGTGTGTAATTTTTGTGTATCTAGTCATATGTTATTGCAGTTGCAATTCACTTTACAGGCAACAAAAATGACAAACTGCTCTTTAAAAGGAGTGAACATGCAGGAAAAACAAAGGTCAGAGTTCTGTGTTTCCATTCAACCAGCAGTCACGTTTATTTAAGAATGAAAAATTTGGACCACCATCTCTTCCAACAGCCAAAATAGTGTGCGTAATATACGGTACAGTATAATAAATTATGTAAATAATAGTGTATACATACAGTATATGGTGTACACTGCCATCCACACTGCAGATTAAATGTGAAGCACATTTAGTGGTATTGTAGAGTTAAAGGCTAAACATGATTTTGAAATTTGCTTTAGACACAAACATCAGCAACTACATGATTATGGACAACTCGTTTTTCACACTCTTAGGAAAAAAAGGGTTAAATCTAGTAGTCTAAAACTAGTGGAATTCGGTTTGCTCATATGGGGGGAACCCCTAATGGATCTCTGCAGAGCCCTGTAACACTGTAACAGAGGGTTTCCCCTTCACAACAGGCTCAAAGTGGAACCTCGTGAGAAAGCTAGAACCATCAACTGACCTATTAACCCTTGAGAAACTCTTTCATAAAAAAAGAAAAAAAAAAAAAGAAAGAAAGAAAGAAAGAAAAAAAAATACCTTTTCACAAGAAAGATACATCACACAACAGAACTGTATTTAGGTTATAGATATAAAAGATGAAAGAAGAAAAGAAGGACAGGACAATTTTACTGACTTGTTATGAGTTGATACCACAGCAGAGACAGCAGGGGCTAGTAAAGCATAGCTTACAGAAACAAGGTCCATCACATAATCTATTCAGTGAACTGGCTCTTCTATTCAAACTTTATCTGTTAGTTACAAGTGGCCTCATCCAAAAATGAAAAATCACAGATGCATATAAATCTCATTTCCATCACAGTGGTTCAAATCAAGATTACATAAAACAAAGGCAAAGCAGGCAAAAAGTGTGACAGTGCGATGCAGTATGGGTCGGGGAGTTGAATAAAGTGCCTGTGGATTACACTTATGCTGCATTGGATTAAAATTTCCTCCGACTAGGAAATAAAAACAAAGAAAACGCCCCCTCAACTTGGGAACGCGGGATGGTCTCCTCAACCCCAAGTTCAGCAAGTGACGTCAAATCAATATGGCTGCTCACAACATGAGCAGTAAACGAAGTAGCACTTCTTACCTTTAAATGAGTTATACTGTATATACAAGTATTAGCTTTAAATCAACCAGACATGTTCCCTTGTTAAATCTGTAACACTGACTATATAGTTCATGTATATGTTTTGAGGAAGAAAATATACATCACTCATTACAGTTAGCTGAATAGATTGTTGCTAACAAAAGACAAACATGTTTGTTTCCGCCACTTTGTAGCTTGAATGCATGAAGGTCGAAAATGACGTGATTTCAGTTTTCGAGTTCCCACTTCTGAGGCAAGTGGAATGCAGCTACCTTAAATTAAACTGTCTTGCTAATTTAAATGACCATGTTTTGAGAAATGTTCCCCAAAGCTACATACAGAGTGGCAATTTAAAGAAAGTTTCCAGAAACAACTATACAGAAAGGAGCCACCTACCAGCAATCCGAATAAACATTTCTAAACATGAGAACTGCCCTACATAAAACATGTACTGAATAAAATTTATATACATCATAAAGCTGATAAATGTAGAAACAGCTATAAATTTTAGTGTGTGTTTATATGCTTGGATTTGTTGCTATACTGCGCACAGCATTCAGAAGAGGACTTTTTTTAATCTAGCCAAAAAAATAAAAAAATCTTGCTGTTTGAGTGGACTGGCTGATGTTTTAGCAAAGTGAGTACAGACCACCATGAGAACGGAAACACCTTCACTCTCATATATTGAGATTTGAAATAATCTTGCTATGGCACTGCTTGCCAACATGAACCAGAGGTTGTACTCTTGGTCAACATGTCCCTTTGTTCTGTTAACATGTTGGTAACATGACACTATTGAAAAGCGTAACTGCGAATAAATCTGTTCACAGACGTTTCTCACTGATTCATGAACAGTGAAAAAAAATCTGTGATGGGACAGACTTTTTTTTTTTTTTAAGCTCTGAGTAACTATTACTTTTACTGATATTGGTAATTATTTCTTCCTTTGAGAAATATTACTGCACAAAAACACCCTTACAGCAAATATCCATCATTCCTCTTTTACTGACCTACAATGTTTTTAAGTTCATAACGACATGACTGAAGATCTATAAATTTGGCATTATGCTACAGTATTAATATTTTGCAGTCTTGTTTTCAGAGATAAATAAATACCGTCTGACAGCAATATGCACTGTTTTAACCCCAGGAAGCTAGATAGAATGAAGAAGTGATGGTATAGTACTGGCAATTTCTATATATAGCAATCTGAATTGCAAAGAAAATAACAAAAGACAGTTAATCAAATTCAGAAATGAATGACGAGAAGAAAAGTGCAAGAATGTATACTGCAGAAATTATTCATCACTGCTCAGGAAACAAATGTTTCTGAAAAGAGAGTAATACCCGCGCACACGCGCGCGCACGCACACACACACACACACACACACACACACACACACACACACACACACCAACAACACTCAAATACAGTTGCTATGCACCATTTTGTGTTCCCATTACATTCAGTCATTGACATTGAGTATGTGTTTCATATTAATATGATCAAAGTGCAATGCTACAAAAACAAAACCAAGACCCATTATTTGCATGTTTTAAAAAAAAAGAAGGTTTAAAATTTGGCTTTTAATGCCAGCAAGCAGATTCACAATTTTGTAAATCACTGCCCCTTTTGTCAAATTAAAACCATTAAAATCCTCAGAACCTTCTGTTTAAAGTTAAGCACCACATCAGAGACTCATTTTCTCTCTCAATCTCTCTCACACACACACACACACACACACACACACACACACACACACACACACACACACACACACAAACACAAACACGGACGGCAGCCAGTTATTCTTGCTGCGCTGGCTGTGCTTTCTGAGTGTCTCTGAGGCAGGTGTGGTGCAGAGGGCTTAGTTTGGTGAGCAGGCCGGTGTGGGAGTACAGACCTGCCGTATTGATGGAGCAGGAGGCTGACCCCGCCCCCAAGGAGGAGGAGGAGGGAGAGGAGGAAGAGGAGGAGGAGGAGGATGAAGGGGAGAGCGGGGGACGTGCTGGGATGGCTTGGCTGTTGCTGGGACAGTGGAGTGAGAGGCGGTGGCCGAGATGGTGCGGGCGCCTCTTCTCCTGAGTTTTCGACTCTACAGGGGACATAGATATACAAGACGCACCTGGGTGACACACACTAACATTTACAACAGATGGTCATATATAAATAAAAAAAAAGAGCTCTGTCACCAACAGGTGCATCCTTGAATGGGCATACATTATTAACTCTCTGCTATGAAACCAGACATATCCTCTATTACAGTGTTTCTCAACTCTGGGCCTGGAGTACCACCACCCTGCACACTTTAGCATTTCCCCTCCTCCAATTCACCCAGTTCAACTTACTACTTATTATTTCAGACTTGTTAATTAGCTGATGAGTTAAATCAGATGAGTTAGGAACAGGGAGAACATTGGTATGTACATGGCTGTGTTACTCCTGAACCAGAATTCAGAAACACTGCTCTATTGCAGGAGTTCTCAGCATTTTTGCAGCCATGTAGATCTTTCACTATACAAACAAATAACATGGACCGATACAGATTTATGAAGATGAGATTTTTATTCCTAAACTTTCCACTGAGAGACCAGATTAAGTCCAATTTGCAGACCAACTTGTTTTTTGAGTTATTGAGGTTTGGATTAAACCCAATTCAAGTAACCGGTCAAACAAGCTAATAACACTACTCACTATGAAATTTAACAGCCTTGACGACAGTGGTTTATGATTTCTGATAGTGTACAGACAAAGTGGGGGAAAAGGCATTACTGCCAGTGCTAAATCCTGATCAGTAAGACCACACAAGTGCTGTGCATAATTATTCATGCATATTCTTTCACATATATCTCTATTAGAGACAGAGAGCTCTCTCACCTCTGATTGGCCCCAGGGCTTTGTGGGCAGGCCTGTGTGAGCTGGGGGCATTTCCAGAGTTGCTCCAGCCAAATGTAAAGCTAGGAGAACTCTTCAGCTGTGGAGGCGTCTGCTTGTTCCCAGTGATGCTGCCATTCCGGGTGCTGTGGCTGCGACTCCGGCTCAGGGAATTCTCAGAAACAGAGCTGCTCAAGCCTCTGCATACCGAGAGAGTTCAGTGCAAAAAGGAATAGTTGTTTGTTTGAACAAAGGGGAAGAAAAAAAAACAAAAAAAAACATGCAGCATATACAGCTTAGTTGAGAATTTAGGAGGATGTGCAGTTTGGTTCAGATTGCCCTTACGTGCATTTCGGAGGGCTGGGAGCCTTGTTTGCGTTCTTGCGGCCATTGGAGCCCAAGCCCTTGCTATTGCGTACATGTTTGAGCAGTGATGCTCGGAGGTTCACCAGGCTGCTGTGCTCGGACAGGACAAGCCGCGGCCACGGGTTACATTCAGCCATGTCCAGCGCTGCTATAGCGACTGCACGGCCAACCTGAAAAACAGAGACAGGAAGGAACACTTGACGAACCTGGCTCCAGGATGAGACGTAGTATAATGCACACAGAGTATGAATGGTTTATATTACCTGTTCGTATACCTCGGGTGTGTATTTGGGAGGGAAGGCTGGAGGGGGAGGAGGAGTGGCTCGACCATTGTCATGGCAGGCAGGTGGAATGGTGTTGACAGAGCGCCCTGTGTTATAGTTACACTCCAACGTATAACTGCACACAGAATAAAGCAGATCAATAAAGCAGATCAAGCAATCCCATACTGAGCTTTTGAGTTACTGTTAAATCTCAGAGTAACAATGGAAAACATGAAAGACAGACAACAATTAATTATACTGTATATTTATAATTTATACTTTACTATATTTATAGTCTTATATTAATACAAACATACAGATTGGTGAGGAATTAAATGAAAAAACGTGCGAAGCATTTTGCCTTGTTTGGCTTGTTTGGCTCCGCTTAGCTTTCCCTGAATCAGTATTCTGACTGATCATCTTTATCTTATGAAGAAACATTTCCATCCTGATGAGAGTGGTCTCTTCCAGGATGACAATGTCACCATCCACTGGCGGTTTAATGAGTATTTAAGGCTCTTTATGCTGGTTTTTCCTTTAATTTGTCACCTGTCTGTACACACATTGGTGTTTTACCTGTGAACTAATCCAATGGCTTTGTGTATGGCCACTCTGCCGCTGCCCTCTTTAGACTGACCATCACGCTTGTCCCGTGCGTACATGTTCTTCTCCGAGAAATTACAACCAAGGAAGTCGAAATGGGCGCAGTTCAACGAGATCAGCTTTGGATACATCAGGTTCTCCACCTACGATGAAAACAGATGATGAAGAGAAGAAAAATGCATTTGTGCTCATTTAGGATCAGGATTTGATTTCCTTGAGCAATGAGAAAAATGAATAGAGAACAGGAAGCTGTGAAACGGTAGAGACATGATATTCGCCAAAAAGTAGCACTTACAATGTAAGTACACTACCCCAATACCCCCATCTCCTTTTTTTTTTTAAAAATCACACCTCATTTCTACTGGCATCTTGAAACTGCACCTAGTACACATTCTACATAACATCATATCAGTATATATATAAATAATACATATATATATATATATATATATATATATATATATATATATATATATATAAAAATAAATATATATATATAAATAATATATATATATATATATATATATATATATATATATATATATATATATATATATATATAGACACACAGACACACTTACTTGCTGATTCTCATCAGGTAGGTTGTTCCCATACATAAAGCATCCTCTTTTGGAGGCATGGCCATGTAGGTCTATGTAATAGGCCACTCCACTCTCCTGGGGCAGGATCTGCTCTGTCAGGGCAAGGTTAGAGACGCAAGCTTCACTCCGACTTGGTGTGGTTTCGTTCTCATCGCCTAGCCCAAGCTTGCCCTTCACTCTGCCTTTACTCTCCCAGCTCTCCTCCATCTGCATGGGAATCTGCGAGAGGTCGAGGGTCGGGCCCTCCAATCGCTCCACCTCGTTACGGCAGTTGAGGTAGTGTTCAAGTTCGAAGGGCGTGGTCAGGGTTGGGGTGGTGGTGTTGGACTGGTTGGAGAGTTTCAGTGCTGAGGGAGAGCTGGGTTTATGGCGGTTGTGCCGGTGATGGTAGAGGAGGAGGGATTTGGCCCCATAGATGGAAGGGTGCAGCTCAGCACTCGGGTTCATGTACTGTCGGTTAAGATTCACACCACGCGAGTCCGTCCTTAAAACCCAAAAATACACACAAAAACAGATACAAACAGCATTGTGTTACCACACTTCAAATTAAGGTAATGGATGTAGCAACTTAGTACCTTTAGTACGTTCAGTTGCTAAACTGAAAATATTGCTATACCCTGTTAGGTCTTTATCCAACAAAATGATTCAGCAACAAAACAACCCTGAAGCTACCATTAAACACTGAAAGGAAAGTGAAATGCCTTTGCCATTTGCACAGTTTCTATTTAATACATTTAAAATTGTACATATTTATTTGCATTTATTTAATCCATATACTACATCATTGATTAAAATTAGGATGATCCACATGTTGGTGATAATGGCCATCAAAAAGCCTTTTGGTTCTCTGTGTTACCAACCTATAGTGACCTCTGACAACTCCATCGGGATTGAGCATGGGGATGAGCTTAAAGACAAACATCCGGCACAGCATCTGCGCCCGCGGGTCCTCCTGATTCAGAATGAAGTTCAGGAAGCCATTGAACACAAAGCTGGAGGGTGTCTCACCAGGGTGTACTCTACTGCTGATGAAAAATACCTACACAGATATAGAGGTAGAACTTCAGCCAACATGTAAGAATAAAACACAACCTGGAACACAGCTATAGTAATCAACAATGGAGTGGTGTGATGTGGACAGATGTGAAGTGGAGTTAATGTTACCACCCAAAAGTGGATTATTTTCCGATAATTATAGTTTCAGTAGTAGTAGAAATAATACCCGTTTGCCAGCAAAGCGGTGTGGTCGTGGTGTGCTGTGGTCAGGAAAGAGTTTCTCCAGTCTGGGCTCTCTCTCCTCCAGCATGCCATGGCAGGAGGTCACAGTCAGCAGGTCTACTCTGTGCCCATCCAGAGAGTAACACAGCAACTCACGGTGATAATACAGACTGTCTGCTGGACTAGAAACAGGGAGAAAGAAAACGAGGTGCTGAACTGCAGCTAAAGCTCAGTACAATCCAATGCTCTGAGTTTAAATTCAAATTGTTGATGTCAGAAACATACAACCAGGCACTGATTCTCACATTTTTGCTGCTATCAATGAACTACTGCAAACAAATTCATTCAGTGACATTGAACAATGCATTTAGGAAAAAATAAGAAAAAAAAAGTTATACAATGAGAAGAAAAATAAGAAGGGGTGTAAGATAAATGTATGTTTGCATGGGTGGGTGTGTACCTGCATGGCCCCAGTGTGTGAGAATGGCTGAGCAGTCTCTGGTCTAGCTGCAGAAGCATGTCCTGGCACTCAGTGTATGAGAATGGATAGCAGAAAGCGAAGTATGTGATGACTCCTCTCCCTTCCACCACACGATGCACAAACGACAAAGTGAACTGATTCTCTGACATCTAGAGAAATAAAAGAACACAAACATATGCATGGCACTCAAATTTGTGAAAAAAGGCTAGATTTTTACCACCTTAAGCATCAAAGTAGGATACAGGGTTTGGCAAGAAAACATAATTTCCTGATTTTCTGCACTGTTCACCCCCTGGTCCCTCAGTGAATTTTACTAGATCTCAAAGGAAAACCTAATATTGCTTAAACATTTTCTCAAGTAAGCAAATAAAAGGATTTTATTTAACAGTAGTAGAAAGCATCTCAGAGGACAACGCCTTGTCCACAGCACTGTCAGAGACTGGAAATATCTGGTTGCAGCTATTAGGGCTAAAAGTATCCAAAGAGTCCAAAGATATAATTATCACACAAAGCATACAGCATTACAAAATGTTTAAACATGAGCCTGTGATTGTGTTTGGCCGTCTGATAAAAATATGCAAGAATGCAGAAAATCAGAAGAGGGATAATGCTCTCACCCCACAACATCATGCAAGCCAAGCATAACTTCAGTGTTAAAGAGAGAGAACAAGAACAGACACAAGCAGTACCTCGAATGTTGGTCGGTCTCGGACTCTCTCCCAGCGCATTTTCACAGGAAAAGTGCGCACAAATGGAGCCATGCCTTGAGAGTACAGCTTGCTCTGCTTATTCATGTTCATCACATTAATCTTCAGCAGTCTACCTGGCAGGACACCACGCACGCTGAAGTAGAACCATGACCTGCACTCGTACGGACACACAGACAACACAGCACTTCAGGAAAAAGAAATGGTTCCAGTTACATAGTTTTCAAAATGTAGCTGCTAGAATGAAATAAAATCAGTATGGCCTTTGGGAGAAGGTTGTATGGAATGAATGTGTGAATCCCTCCTTAAAGCTCATTGCTTCATTCAGAATGATCATTTCCCTCAATTTGTTCACTGTCTTTGTGCATGCATGTCCTGTATTTTTGTTTTAGATTACTTATATTCATTTGTTATCAATTTTGATTTTGTGCAGACTTCAGGAGCTGTGCATCATACTTTATATTTTACTGTACACTATATGGCCAAAAGTATGCGGACTCCTGGCCATCACACCCAAATGTGCTTTTGAACGTTCCATTCCAGATGTAGTTCCCCTGTGTTTGCTGTTATAATAAGCTCCACTCTTCTGGGAAGGCTTTCCACTAGATTTTGGAGCGTGGCTGTGTGGATTTGTGATCATTCTGTCATAAGAGCATTAGTGAGGTCAGGCACCAATGTTGGGTGAGGAGGTCTGGGGTGCAGTCGGTGTTCCAGTTCATCCCAAAGGTGTTCAGTGGGGTTGAGGTCAGGGCTCTGTGAAGGACACTCGAGTTCTTCCACTCCAACCTTGTCACACCATGTCTTTATGGAGCTCGCTTTGTGCACAGGGGCATTGTCATGCTGTTCCAGTGAAGGGAAATTGTAACGCTACAGCATACAAAGTCATCCTATACAACTGTGTGCTTACAATTTTGCTGTAACAGTTTGGGGAAGAAGCACATATGGGTGTGATGGACAAGTGGCCACATAGTGTAATTCAAGATAATAACAACTCAGTTGCTTTGATTATGTACAATACTACTAGAAATTCAAATTGACTAGGGTGACTGAATACAGCGTTCTTACCGGTTCCCATTCTCAAACTCGGTGTCTGCGCAGTCAGGTTTAGTCCAGACGTTGAACTCGTAGTCGATGTGCGAGATCGAGCTTCTCTCAGCATCATGTTCGGACGCCTCCACCTTCTCCACTCGGCCCAGGTTCCCGGAGTCGAATCGCGAGCTGAACACCACATTCCCAAAGCGGGCCTCCATGACCAGGGCTCTGGGCTCAGATTACTGCTTAAACATGCTGCGCTTTGATAATCTCTCACAAACACACCTCACATCTACTGCTCACATCTGGTGGATGTAGAGAGGACACTCAAATTTAAAACAAAAATCACATCCGCTCAGAAGAGGGAAGATGACAGACGTAGAGAGGACATTCAAATTTAAAACAAAGTGAAGGCAGAAGAAACACTGCGCGGACAAATGTATAGGATGCTTTATGAAAAAATAAATACATTCATAAATTATTATAAATGTATAAAGATGAACAACCTCAGTGTGTCAGACACTCACCAGGTTCTTTGTTATTCGTTTACCTTTTAATTTCCCACTTGTTCTTTGCCAAAGGATATAAAGAGGAAGGAAGCCAAGCAGCTCAGCACTAGGGTTGAACCTACACAGAAGGATATGATAGGATAAACCTTTATTAATCCCTCATATGCAAATTAAAGTGTCACTGAACCATGATGAACAGTGTGACAGAAAAATAAATATAACAATGCCATAATATGAGAGGTATACAGACTGAAAGGCAGCAGCATGACGTGTGCATACATGATGATTGCAGAATTTGTTAACCATGTTAGTGATAAGAGATGAAGCTAAATGATGTGTTGTCAATATTACGTGGCTGCAGAGACACAAACAGGTTTCCTTCCAGCTCAGATGCTGGTTTCTACTTACAGTCTTACAATCTCACTAGCTAGCTTGTCTCTACAAGACACGACGACAGCATCACTTATCACTACTGGTTCCTTCACTAATCAAACAGCTGGTTTACAAGCAGAATCACGCAAAAAGCACTTCAATACCGTCAGGCACCTGGCTCAGATACCTATTCTAGCGCTAACAGTTTTCGCAGGCCAGTTCAGTGACAGCACGGCTATCTTTATCTACTGATAATTTCATGCATGCACAGCAAAGAATAAAGTAAAAAATACCCAGAAAGGCATCGTACAGTGCTGCGTTTCCGTGCGAAATCCAACCGATTGCTCACCGTCCGCTATATGGACTCTTTAACACCCAAACAAACCCACTTAGCCGTCTCTGTGTTACAAAAACACGGCCGCTGATTGGTCCGCTGGTCTGACAGCGCGCACACAGGATCATGGCGAGAGCTGATTGGCTGGTTTCACGGAAACGCTTCGTCGCTACGTTTTTTTTTTTTTTTTTTTTTTTTGAATTTAATCTGAATAACAAAATACAAAATATTCCAAAACAAAAAATAATAATAAAATAAATATCACATTAAGACAGCAGTGCAAATAACGTGGGTCATAAACTAAGTAATATGTAATAAACTAGATAGATAAATAAATTAAAGCTCACTGTATCAACAACATTATTTTTATTTATTTATTTATTTATTTATTTATTTATTTATTTACCTAATGAGTTACCCAGTGCAAATAACATAGGTAATAAACTACATATGTAAGTAATAACAAATTGACAAAACTTGTGATGAAAATAAATAAATAAATAACGAGCTCACTTATTCAGCAATAAAGTTTTTAGGGAAGAGCTTGGATTATTTCATCATAATGTTCAACATTTCATTGCTAAATTTCATTTGTTAAAGTAAAGATTTCTGAGTTAGAAAATACAATATCATTAAAAAACAATAATACAGTAAATATCACATTAAGACAGCAGTGCAAATAATATGCGTAATAAACTACATATATATAAGTAATTAAAAATTAACCTAAAACAAACAAACAAACAAACAAACAAATAAAAAGATGAGATCTGACTGAGTCAGCAACAACAGTAATTAGGGTACAGATATTTTTATGTTTATTTTTAAATTAAAAAAAAAATTACACACCATTCTCAAAGAGCACGTAAGAAAATTTAAAAATAAGAATTTCCCAAAGAAAGGTTTGAAGATTCTTTACATTTTGTTTATGAATGTGATGTTTTCCCAACATGTTGAAAAATAGCATGTGTAATCGACATACAGTATTTTCCTTTATAACAGGTTACATTTTCAGGGAGAGGAAAAAATAGTTGTTTATCAATCTAATTTTAATTTTGCTTTTTCAAATACAGATGTATACAATTACAAGTGTTTCTGGAATTAAAAAAATGTGAATGACAGTTTCATTGTTAGTATGAGACAAAACACACAAATCATTTATTAATCATTTAACAATTTAGAAAATAAAGAAACTTACCCTTAATAGTAATATCTGCCTTATTCCATACAGTACATTGTGTGTGTGTGTGTGTGTGTGTGTGTGTGTGTGTGTGTGTGTGTGTGTGTGGCAAAGCTTCCTTGCAAAGTCTTTTGGATATGTTGTTTGGTATAAAAATCCACTGAAAATGGGGAGTTTCCAGACATTTCTTAATCCAACCAACTTTGAAAGGGAGATTGGAATTAATTTTTTTTTTTTTTAAATTACTCCATCTAATCCACCTTCTGTTTCTGTCACACATAAAACAACTTTTTAAGAGGAGAGGCATTGTTTGTTCCAAATAAAATCAGTAAATAGATTTTTTTTTAAAGTTCTTACAAGTCAAATCATCAACAAATAAATATTCAGATGGTTACATAAATCTGGACAAACCCTCAGCTTTGAGTAGTAAGAGTCTTTCAAAAATTGACAGATCTTGCTGGGACACACACACGTATACACACACACACACACACACACACACACACACACACACTCGGCTCTGCCCGGCCCAGCTCTCTGACATGCAGGGGCTGATGGGTAGTGTAGTTCTGCACCATTCAGCACTGCCATGGCAATTGTTTAAACAATTCATCTAACAGGGCACACCTGGGCAACAAGCAACACCGGTCAGTCACATGTAGCAATATTTCTGATCACTTGAAAAACAGATGGATTCAAGCAAAAAGTGCCATGTTCTAAGTTTAACACATCTAGATGTAAATATCAGGAAATGAAAGCTGAAATTCTGATCTATTGTCTCATAGATCAGGCCTCCATCAATTGCATCGACACCTCTGGACGACATATTGAGAGTTCCCATGAACAGTTTTCAAATGCAATTACTTTCCAATTACTTTTGAGCCTTTGAAAATGGAATGACTACGTAAAAAATACCTGTAATTCCTAAACAGTTAATGCAATATTTTTGATAACCCCTTGAATTAAAGCTGAAAGTCTACACTTCAATCACATCTTGATTGCTTAATTTCTAATCCGTTGCATACAGAGGCAATTACAAAAATTGTGTCACTGTCCAAATACTTAAGGACCTGATTATATGTGCATGTGCATGTATATGTATATGTATATGTATATGTGTGTGTGTTTGGGGGGGATTTGTAATCATTCAGCTATAGGAGCATTAGTGAGATCAGGCACTGATGTTGGGTGAGGAGGTCTGGGGTTCAGTCAGTGTTCCAGTTCATACCAAAGGTGTTCAGTGGAGTTGAGGTCAGGACTCTGTGCAGGACACTCGAGTTCTTCCACTCCAACCTTAACACACCATGTCTTCATGGAGCTCGCTTTGTGCACAGGTTTGGGACTCTTAGTTCCAGTGAAGGGAGCCTGTAATTCTACAGCATACAATTGTGTGCTTTCAGCTTTGTGGAAACAGTTAAGGGAAGAACCACAATTGGGTGTGCTGGTCAGGTGTCCACATACTTTTGGCCATACAGTGTACCATTAACATTTATAGTCTATCACTAAAAAAAAAAAACTAGAAAACACAAACTCCAATGGTTAAAGTACAGACAGGTGCCATGAGCAGGGCTGCACAGATTTTATTAATTTATTTATAAACCATTTATACAAAGCAACAAAATTAGTTAATCACATTTATATTATTTCTCTTTTCCTCTTCCATGGTGTAATCTGTACTTCCAGCCCTGTTATGTTAAGAGGTGGGGCTACAGTCTAATCCTGAATCTGTCTTTAACCAGACACAGCTGGCTGATAACCATTACAGATACAGTGCTAAAAATCTTAATTACACCTTTTGACACTTGAACATTATGGTGTACCGCACAGATGTAGCCTCTAGAAACAAACACAGGAGGCAAACTTCACATCAAATGCAGAATTCCAATTCTAGAAGGAGCTCCATGTCCTGTCATTTTATTTATATTATGCAAGTCTTTGCTGCAGAGAGTGAGGGGTAGAGAATATACAACTTGCTTCTCTATCTTCAGTAGAGCTTCCCAGATCACATTAAAAGGTAATCAAGTAGAAGACTTGCAGACGATAACAACAGTAATCACCACAAAACTTCTCCGATACTGAGAAACAGTGGGCAAGTGAGGCGCACAGTAAGTAAATCTTTAAAAAAAACAAACAAACAAAAAAACTTCATGATCACCAAATCAAATCAACCACTAAGCATTTCTACAAAGAAAATCAGGTATTATGCTTGAATGACTTTCTATATTAAATCATGGCATGCTCAGAAAGTTTTCCAATGGCAATGTTTCCACATAAAATACTCAACAATTTTTTTCACAGACATTACTTATGGAAAACTTTCTGACTATTGCTGTGAATGGAATGAGTTCACTTATGTGAGCTAGATAAGTTACAGATCCAGCAGGTGACCACCAGCACACAGGGTCCAACACTAACATCCAGGAGGAAAGTTTGGTCACATAGCCATGGAATGCCTCATCGCTAGAACCTCAGTGTGCTGCTGTATTTGAAATGCAATAAGCTGCTAGAATTAAACAAGATTAAACTGCATCTTTGACAGGCATCTTAAACTGAATGCGCAAATAGGGAATAGAAGCACTAGAACAGTTTGCTTATACGTAAATTGGCACAAAAAAGTGAAATCTTAGATAATTGTTGCCAACAATGTGTAAACCTTTAAAACACAAAATGCTTAAGGCTTTTGTGTTCAAGTGCATATTTCGTGAGTAAATTTGCTCCAGGTCGAATTTAATATCAAATTATGCTGTGTTTTGCTTTATTATACAGTAGCTGTTCAGATATTTCTCCAGCAAAACCTCAGATGTGCTGCTTAATATAAAATGTGTGTCCTGCATCATTCAGCACTTTTCATATCCAATTAACCCAGCAGCCTCTTTTGTAGTCTTTTGTTTTATTAGTACATACATAAAATAAATATTGTATCTGCAGTCACCTAAGTAAAACACAAGAGATGAAAAGGAGCACTCAGAAAAATTTGTAGGTATTGATCATATAAAAAGTCCTGAAATTGAGGGATGGGGGTGGAGTACCAAATAATGTAGTGGGGGACAGAAAAGAAAAAAGAAAAAAGAAAAAAAAAAAACAAAAAAAACAACAACTGGTAAGTGTTCCACCTCCTGTCGAGTCCTCCGAATTTGAGAAATTTAGATGGAAAAGCATCCTACAGTCTTTACAGCCCAGCGCGAGAGGGTAGACGCAAATAAAGACAGTCTTTGTCCCCTATTCTGGGCGTGTATCATGCCTTGGACAGCAGCTCTTGGGCCCAGCTCCTGATGGCTGTTGTTGTATCTTGCAAGTAAATCCATGTGCTATTGGTGAATGCCACCACATGGTTCTGCATGCAGAGAAGTGATACTTCACCACTACAGGGGGAAAAAAACAGACACATCATTAGCATATAATTAATCCAGCATGCAATAAGACGTTGTTAAGACGTTGGACTACTGATCAGAAGGTCATGAGTTCAATCCCCAGCACCGCCAAGCTGCCACTGCTGGGCCCTTGAGCAAGGCCGTTAACCCTCAACTGCTCAGATGTATAAAAAATGAGATTAAATGTAAGTCGCTCTGGATAAGGGCATCTGCCAAATGCCATAAATGTAAACGTAAATGAAATTTATGGAGTTAGCACAAACTTCACATCTCATGTACTTATTTACAGTAGGGGTGTATGGATGCATCACGATGCAAAAATGTACATTGTGGGAATGTGCAAATCACATAATTGGAATCAGCATTCTATTAATTATGCATTTAATGCAACTTCACTGTTTGAACACCAGAGGTCCCAATCTGCACAATCCATAGAGTTAAAATATACAGAGTGCACGCTGGGCCTGATAACTTCGGATTACAACAACCAACACTCATTATAGGTTATACGTTTACACAAACACGTTGCAACAAGAGCTTAAAGAGTTTAAAAAGAGCTCTTCAGTAGCTAACACCAGTCCCACACCACTGTGATCTACGGTGCCCAAGAAAGAGGCTGCTGAACTCGGGCATTTTAGCCGCCTTTGGAGCTCTATTTCCTTTAAAATGACACCTCAGTTGCTGCTATGGAGCTCATTATGGTTCAACTGATCATTTTCCCTGGGTCAGAGAATTTGTTTATTCAGTCAAATTTTTGGCCAAATTTATAAATTCATTTATTTATTTTTAAGATATGGTGAACCTGTAGTACATTTTCTTTACAATATTAATCCTCTGTTCATTAATTAATTTAGTTTTATACAGACAAACAAAATACAGAAATAAAAAAAGGAGTCTTTTTAGTCATAATTTTTCGTCATTCAAATTTTGTTCAAATTATTCTGAGTGTTGAATTGAATCAAATCATGAAGCCAGTATCTTGAATTGAATCATATCGTGATACACATCATGAATGGAGTGTATAGTTACACTCATAATTTACAGTAATACACAGCACATACATTTTTAAAATAGTAAGTCATCATGTTCTTCTAATTGCCACTTATAGGAATTATTGGGCATGGAGGAGTTTCACATAAATTTTCAGCCCTTAAAATCACTGGCCAAAACTAATAAGCCATTACAAATAAAAGCATCTAGAAAAATGTGTGGTGAATGGTACTGACTTGCAGGAGTCCTGCAGTGACTGCCAAAGATGCTGGAGAGCTGTAACGACGTACTGCAGGCCGGGGAGGATGTAGTTCTGATGCACAAACAGCAGCAGCTCCTTAACAAACTGCAAAAACTGGAAAACACTCTCTGGGGTGTTGGCATTGATCTGAAAGAAGGCAAGCATACAAAATAAACTTTAGACTCAATCTTCAGTGGGAAAGGCAAACCTAGTGATGGGAATTCATACATCCGGACTTGCGCATGAATGTAAGTGAGAGACTTTAAATGTTTAATTAAATCAAATATTACTCCATTTACACAGCCTTCTTAAGCCAAACCTAACAGACCTGTCACTTCATAATCTACTGTTTAAAACTTTAAAACTTCACCTGTAGTTACTTCTAAGGCACAATTTCATAAATCTCCCTAGTGAAATCATTACTTATATGAGGAATAGCAACTGTAAAACCTGCAAAAGTTGTTCACATTGGTTTTAATGAAAGAAACGAACTGTCTCTCACCCATTCTACGAGGAGTGGTGTGCTCTCCTGCAGCCACAGTATCAGTTCAGAACTCTTCTGTGCAATAAAGACTGCAGCCACCTTTAGCTTCTCCAAAATGGCTTCCAAAAAGGGACCCACTGCCTCCACAGCCAGAGAGTAATAATATGGCATAGTCTCAGCTAACCAGCTACACACACACACACACACACAGTATTGTAAGTTCAGTGTAGTACACAAAGCTGCCATTTCAGAATGTGATTATTTTTTTATACTGTGTAGTTATGTCAGTTTTGTGAGTATATTTTTGGGTTTTTACTTGATGCCCTGCTGGCTGTAATGGGACACTTTTCTCCAGGCCTGCTGGGATACTGCAGTGACTCCGCTCTTCTGCAGGTACAGCGCTGTGGTAGAGTCGGCAAACGCGCCATGAGATCTCACATCATGAGCAATGAAACCGGCAACAAACACCAGCAGCACCATCAGCACCCGTGACCAGGGGAACCCCTGAGAGCGAATTTTCATCTGCAGAGACTATATAAAGGAGCAGAGGGTGAATACAAGTTAGCATTAATAGCACAATGACATTTGATTGATATTTTGTTGTGAAAAAATAACCAGTGTTAGAAAGGGACAATTTCTAGTAATGTTACGATCTCAGCTTCATGATGCCTAGCATATTATGGTAAGGAATAAAACATGATGGGGGTGTGCTGTTACAGGAAAATAATCCATAAACCTGGTATTATTCCATTACCAGCACATCTCAAAATGTTTTATTCCTCTTATTGATTATGACTTAGTACAGATTAGGACAGCATAAATTTTATTTGTTTATAGTCATGTTTAATGTTGTGGAATATCTGACAAACAGGTTAGTTCCTGTTATCACTTAGCAGCAGCTCTAGACAGTCATTCCTTCACCAGCCTTTTCCTTTTTTCCTCCAAAAAAAATAAGGCACAACTTATGCTACCCAGAACCCACAAAGCCCTCCACCCTGACGACTATCCCTGGTGGAAAACTTAAACAACTTTACCTCTGACTGTTACAAAGCTCTGGCACTGGAGACTCATTCCAAAAATGCGAAACGTCCACTCACAGAATGCTTCACCATATAAAAAATTACATGCTTTTAATCCATTTATGTGCCACGTCCACCACACAAGTCCTTACTTAAGTTGTTACTATCGAAATGATATTAGAGTTAATATTAGAACAAACTCATTTGGAACTACTGTCAGAGCTGATAAATTTATAGAAAATTAATGAATGCCTTCTGACCATTCTGATCAGAAGAGTATACAACAGTGCTGTGGTATAAAACTACTTAACAAATTTCATCATCCTGAACTTGCAGTTTGGTAGGATGGTCTAATGTTCACCACATTCATTTAATAAATAATAATAAAAAAAGGCCAGAACAATGCATCCCACATGTGTCAGAAATGTGTGTGTCTTACACTGCATACAACGCTGCATTCCTGTACGTCATCCAAGTTAGCTATGGACCTAATCTCTTCATTGGTCACTCTGAAAGACTGAATTGTTTCCTGAAGGCTGTTTCGCAACTACAGGAAAAAAAAAAAATATTACATTTAAGCAGTAGTACACACAAAGCAAAAATGAAAAGACAGAACACTTATCTGCCACTGTACCTTTGGTGGGAGCGTGCTCCATAAACTGAGCAGATGATTCAACAAGAGGCTGTTAGGGAAGACAGTTTCAGAAGCACAATACTTAACACGGGTTTGCAACTTCCTCATTTACAACATGGCACTTGATTATAAAATTGCACAGGTTTCATTAGAGGAGCAGTCCTGTGACTCTATAAAGAAGCCCTAGTGAAACATGTCAACAAAAGCTCTAATAATTATAAAAATACTCACATTACATTAGGCACATTAAATTGTTATTAATAGTCAGGCTAGTGTTTACCTGGACTGAGTGAGGTGTTTAGTGTAAAGTTGCCTCCATACACCCAAACTCTGTGCATCTACACAAAGGCACTCGGTCAGGCTGCTCAGCAACTACAGATGAAAACCATAAATCAGGCAAGGACTACAAATTTAATCTCTCTACTGGATTCAGTGAAAGGATGAGGTACATTTTGCATTTTGCATTTGGCTATGTTTGTATTTTCCTATTTTGTAGGTTGACAATGTATTGAAGTCGTTTACTGATAAGCTGGTGTGCTGTTTTTTGTGCTGGCACACAATCTGCTGAGCTGTACTTTTGGTTTTACTGCGACTGAACAAGAGGGACAGCACAACACTTTCTCAGCAATCATGTCTGCTGTCCATCACAGTTGCTGCTCGAGTTCATGAGCTGTCTGCAGGTCTGTGTGTGTATCTTTGAAGCTGATTATAGTGAACTATGTATTTGGCTGAAATATACAGCCTTGTTGATCATAAAAGGCTCATTGCTATTATGATGCCTATGGCTCGGTGTTAAGCACACAGACTTGGTCTGCACCATTACAGAGACAGGAATTGTCTGCTCTTGTGAAGTGACCAATAGCCCGATAGCTCTGGATCACATTCAAACTTTTCGGCTAAAACGACACCTCAGGCGCTGCCCGGCACTCATTAGGTTTTAACTGAGCATTTTGAAAATCCCTAGTTCATAGACTTTGTTCAATCAATCAAAACTTTGGAGAACCCAACCTTGGAAGCCCAGCAGCTGTGGCTGACTTCGTGCGTGCTCTCCTGGGCTTGCCCTGTCGCCCTACCCACATTGAAAACAAATGCTCGTAGATCTGTACTCAGGGGTAGCTACCACTAGTAGTGGTACTAGTTTGAATAGGTATAGTCACACATAGCCATTTTTGGCTATGTGTGACTATACCTGTTATATAACATTATAATAGGTATAGTCACACGTAGCCAAATATTATATATATATATATATATATATATATATATATATATATATATATATATATATATATATATATATATATATATATATATATATATTGGTAAAACCTTAGCAGCACAAATTACCACTTGCACACATAGTAGACAACTGCGCAAGTGCACTCTCTCTATATTTCAGCTCTTTGGTCAAGCCATATAGAAAATTCAAGGGTGGGTCTTTGGCTTTTCTTAATTCAGGTTCTATCTGAGTTGAAGTATGATATGTATTTGAAAATTCTCACCAATTCGAGCCCAACGGGTCTGACTGTAAAATACTGTGACAAGATTTCCAGCATGACTCAGCTCAAGAGCATTATGTTTTGGAGCATTTTATCTCACTGAGTTTAATAAAAAAAAAGAAAAGAGTAACCTATAGAAGACCTACACGCTTCATTGCAGCATTTAATCTGTGTGAAAACTTCTTACCTCTTTCTTCATGGTATCAGGACAATTGGGCGTGGCTCTGGAGAGAAAGGAAGGGAAGTAGGTATGCAATGTGGATTCCGGTTTCGCTCCAAATGCTAGAACCTTCAGCCGTGGATAGAGCCTCCTCAACTGCTCCTGCAGGCTGAAGGCACAACAGCTTTCAGCAGATCAAATATATAGCCCTGTGAGTCACTAGACTAATAATCAATCACTAGATAATGGTTATTTGTTGACATCTAAACACTTAAACTCTCGCCAGTATTCATAGCTTCCAATAATTACCTTGCCGACAGAGCATTCTTGGGCATGTAAGCAAAATCCAGCAGAGGGAAGAATTCTTTTGGGCCCATTACCCCAAACCCTTTAGACAGATTGGCATGAAGCCTATAAGAGAGATGGAACAAGTTACATGTAGACACACACTAAATATATATATTATATAAAATTGATCTTTATTTATTACATACACACACTTATAGTGTACAAGATCTAAGAAGGCCGAAGAATGTGCAACAACATCTTAAGCTGTGCTAAAACTAAATCAGCAGTAACTCACGTGAGCAATCTCTCTAGGTATGCAATGGCATAGGCAGACAGGGTTTTCACTCCTAGAACAGGGAGCATGATGCCCAGCCAAACTACAGGCCAACAAAACCACACAAAAAACAAACACACACAATATTTAATTAACTCATGATCAGGACATCCCAGTCACAATCAGGACATCCCAGTCTAATCCAAAGCAGGTAATCGATCCCACTGGCTTTAGGCCACATATAATTTAAGAATACTCACCTCTTATGCCTTGGGTAAGGTCGTAGAAGCCAGCTTGTCCAAGAGCCCACATAATGCTCAGACACTTGGCTGGACGGTTCTGGTGAGAGCGCAGCAGCTCCAGATGCTATGACAAAAAGGATTAATACACTTATTGCTTCAACTAAATGATTAAAACACAAACTTAACATTTTCCAGAAAGTGACAGAGCATTATAAACCGACATTAAAACTGTATTAAATCACAATGAATTTTTGCATCTCGCTTAATTTTACAAACCACAAAAAGGTGACCATTTTACAAAAATGACAAATTTACAAAGATCACTTGGTTATTTCCTTAAACTATTGTTAGTAACTGTTAGTAATGATTTTGTGTAATACTGTCAGAAATGCAAGGCAGACATGCATTAGTACAAGGATTCCCCAAATTCAGGCCCATATTTTGAAACGTTACAGCAAGTAATATGTAAATCAATGTGTGTTATTTTAGTCTTTTCACTTTCCTGACACGCTGCGCTAAACATAGCAAAAGAAACAGAAAAATTTCCGTCTATCATCTACCTCTGCAAAACAAACTAACGTTCTGTCTCAGATCACATACTTTTGTCCTATTCTAGATTGTTACTGAGAACACTAACCAGTTTTCCTATTATATTTAGTGTTGGAATTTTAAAAACCTTTCATGTTGCCTTCAACTGACTGAAAGGTCTGTTTTGGGTACCAGAAGTCACAGTTTTTGATTGAGACACAACTCATGAAAACAATTATGATGATGGTGGGAAGTTTTAAGAGAGACAGAGCTGGTCAGTGTGTAACATTTCTGTGCATGAAATCACTAAACATTTTACAGTTCGATTTGGAAACCAGACGGACAGAGATGATTTGACTCTGAAGTGTCATCTAGGGAATGTCGCTTGTAATTCTCCACACGTACATAAGATAGACAAGCTCAAGTCATAGTTGCTTCTTCATGCACTTACAAAGAATAAACTAGGATCCCCTGCTTCATGGTTCATGATGTGATTTATTTTCCCTTAACAACACAACACTTCCCATTAGACTGGTAAGTTTGTGCAAGGAATATTCTTTTAGGTTTTTAACCAAATATTCTTATTTGGTTTTTAGTCACTTGCGTTACACGTATGTTACCAACTTAATAAAGTTTCCAAATGTTACAGTAGACCTAAATTATTAGGATAACTTTTTTATTTTATTTTATTTTTTTGTAGGCTGGCCAAGGCTTGGGGCCGCAGAAAATTCCAACCTGTCTGCATTAGCAGTTCCTCCCAAATTTCCACGTTAAGTTATAGTACAGCCTATAGCATTTCTGCAGACCCTATAAATCAGAGCAATTGTGACAAGTGATCAAAGTTTTTCCAAGTTCCAGCCAAAACACTTAATAAATGTATGTAAATTTCGCTTACTTCAGGCAGGTTGAGCGTGGCTGTTTTGGGTTTGTTCATCATGATGGCCTGAATGCACATTCTGTAGCCATGCAGTGGTTCAGCTATTAAAAATAAAAAGAGACAGGGTGATTCCTCACTACCATTGAGGGTTAAAAACTACAAGATGGATTCTACAGTAACCCAAATTGCTGAAACAATACTATCTAGTTTTCAAAACTGCTAATAATGAGATTACACAGGGTTGAGCAGGATGGTAACATTTTATTACACAACTACTATTACATTTATTACCTGCTGGTCTATCCAACTCCCGGAGCATGGTGAGGACACAGTGATCAAAGAATTCTTGTAGCGTGTCACCGCTTTTCCCCAACAGATTCTTAATTATGTTGCGTAGATCCTTTCCAGCAAGGCAGTATGGGTAATCTGCATAGAGATTTATTTGTTAAAACCACAAATTCATACTTTATGCTCTTGTGTGGTACCACATTACACCTCCCACTTTATATGCTGATCCCTGTCTTGTGTTTGTACTTTTGTAAATACACAGCAATCAACAAAATAAAGAAACATTCCTCGAACTGAAAAAGTTAATATCAAAGGAGAAAGAATTACCACACTCATCTAACACCACACCACCATAATTCTGAGGTTACTTAAAAACCCCGTCAGTATTCTCCATATTCCGTATATGGTGAATATGTTTCAGAAACGCACCGTGAGCATAACTGCTGAGTGTGGGATCTGTGTCAGGCGCGAGCAGTTTGCTGTTGAGATACCCAGCTAGATCCTTCACCCAGACACATGGATTCTCAGGGAACATAACTTGACTTTTCTCCAGCTGCTGCCTCAACTCCACCACATCCAGCTAGAAAACAAAGAGAGAGAAATATAGCCGTCCACCCAGAGAGGAAGAGATTGTGGAATAAACACACTAAGTATGATGTTTAGATTTTTTTTTTATACACAGTGGTGCTACTGGGGGAAACTGGGAAACCAGTACATACAGAGGATACAAAAGAAGAAAAGTGCTGGTATTGGAATGCATCATAACATATACTCACAGCTTTGACAGCTTCCTCCAATGTTTTGTAGTGGGTCGGTTTTGAGCTGCTGTTGGACTGGGATTTCTTGGACTGCTTTGCTGCGTTGAGCTTCTTCTGTTGAGTCTCAGCCGGGGGAGGAACCTGTTCCTTGTTCTGCTTCTTTCCGATCTTCTCGAAACCCTCAAATATTGTCTCGGACATCTTTACAGATGCTGCAAACATCGATAAGGAGTCAAATCTGCCACGTCTGAGAGACAAATGTGTCTTCTTATTTCGCAATGAGACGATACATTATTCAGGACAGTCTCTCGCCTCTCGGATCCACCCTCAATCCAAACATTTTGCAACGACAGACAGACCAGAGCAGAAGTATGGCAGGGGGCACACATTGTGAAATTGAACTTTGGAACATATTTTCCTTAACTGGGAAGCTGTCAATCTATATGTCCATATATTTTCAGAATTACTACACTATCTCCAAATTGTGCCCCATATACAGCAAAACAGACTGCCAAACCTACAAAAATACAAATATATAAAACCAACACCTCAGTATGCCACATGCCAAATTACAGTCGTTCCTGGCAGAGTACTCACAGCGCTCAACTGAACTGAAGTCCTGAACTCATCTACTTTAACCTTTTAAAAGATCGAGATCAATTACACTGATGTGCTGATTCAGTCGTGTTCTCTATTCCACTGTGATGTTGAACGCTAAATCTAAAGCTGGACGCTATTTATTTGTACCAACAACGTGACACACAAAAATTTGTATAAAAGTTATACAGCTAGACTTGAGCAAAACGTTATGTGAATTAAAAAATCTTATACATAGTAGCTTATAACAGAAACTGATAAAAAAAAAAAAAAAAAAGAAACCCTTCTTTCTTAGGGTGGTGCTGGTAATAAAATATCACCAATGAAAAAACTCTTTCAATCAGATTTCTATAAATTAATGGATTAAATGTGTGTCTATCAGATTTTTTCCATGCATTTTATATTTGTCTCACACAACAATATGAACACATCACCTTAGAGACAAAAAGTAGGTAATTTGTAGCAATTAAATTTTTTAAAAAAATCTAAAATATCCATCATTTCACGACTGATGGATACGAAAGCGTTTTTTGGGCCATTCGGTAACAAATAAAAATACAACATTTCAAGAATAAAGTTGAAAGATTTTGAGAAAAAAAGTCATAATATATGATATTACTAGAAAAATGTTGCAGCAACATAAGCCATAACACATTTGGGGCCTGAAGCCGAACTCGCTAGAGCTCTTCAGGATCGATAATTTTAATTATCATTCATCTACACACCCTCAGTGAACGGCTCGCAGATGTAACCATCGAAAGCCTTGAAGATGACCACTGCCTGCGATTTCTCCTTCAACAAAACAGACAAGAACTTCACCAAACCCTCAATGTCCCTCATTTGAACACGTGAATATGCACCATTTAGTATTACGACTTTATTCTTGAAATATTACAACTTTACTCTCGAAATCGTATAGTTTTATTTTTTAACCACTGGCCCTAAAACGCAGTCGCAGATAGAAGTGTTGATTTTAAACACTACTTAAACTGAAGTGCTCCAATACATGAAGCATTTGATACTGAGGATGAAAAACACTTCAGAAATGCTTTCTGTGCAAACTTACTTTTTCAAACATGTTACAAAAGAAACTTTAATCTGTTCTGCCATCTATTTATATTGTCTAAAGTGAAAAATAGAAGTCTTCCATTTGATCTCAATCTTGAGCTCAGTTTCCTGTAAATTATGGCCTGATTGACACTCATGCTATAAGTATGACATATTTAGTTACACACTCCTGACTTTTACAACTTCACACTTTAAAATACAGAGATTTTGAATACATTTGAATGATTCCCCGCCCATGTTCCCGAAGCCCCGCCCCCAGAACCTAGAGAAGAGTGTCTAAAAAAAATGACTGACAGGCGGTACATCCACACAAACAAGCTTTCCGGACCGGAAGTCAGTTTTCCAAACTGGTTTTCTCAGCGACTTAATACACTTGTACGAAGGCCACGGCTTAATTTGTTGTTTTTTTATGATGTTCTACATATCTTCCAGGTTATTTGTACAAGTAAGGAATTTAAAAAAAAAAAAAAAAAAAACGACTACTGCGCCTTTAAACGTGAATGTGCGCGTGCTGCTGAAACGGATTTTGGACAATGTGCGACTAGCTAGCTATTCACCTCTGGCTTAGCTAGTGAATTATGTTAGCTAGCTAAACATGTCGGATAGCGCTTGGGTTTAGCAGCTAGTTTTCAGTTTGTAGCTTTATAACTCGTGCTGTTAGTAAACTTTCAAGTACATTAGACTCAGAATGACAGAACAGCTAGCTAACGCACAATCAGCTAGCTAGCCCCCTTTTGTAGCTAACTATAGATGGACGGGTCACTTAACATTCAGTGTATAATGTGAGTGAGTGCAGGATATTTCACTTACGATACAGGTCAAGTTTTGGAGAGTTAGACTCGCTCAGAGCTTTCCTGGACTTCTTGTCGGCTTGACTCTTGGCAGCGCTGTTCTGTTTCTTGCCTCGTCTCACCACCTCCCATTTACCAGCAGAACCGTTATTATTCGCAGACGAAGCCATGGTTTACTGAGCGTTTAAAAAAAGCAGGAAAGCCTTCGAGTGCTTTTTGTTTAAACGCCTTTAATTCCCCTAGAGTTGGTGTACAGAATAATGGTGGCAGGTCAGCTCTGGCTACAGCTGCGACTTTAAACCGTCTCTGTGCCACGTCTGCTCTGGGGGCATGACGTCATCACGTATCCGCACGCGCTCCGCTTCTTACGTTCTGTCGTGGAGAGATTTAAAAAAAAAAAAAAAAAAAAAAAACCGTTAACGTGAGGAAAAGTCGGTGTGACAGTTTAAAGGTGCAATAGTATATATATTTTTATTCCTTACTTATACAAATGACCTGGAATACACATAGAACATGATAAACAAACAAACAAACAAGGGATTAATACCGTGGCCTCATTAAAAGTGTATTAATTTAAGAAAACACGTGTGGAGAACTGCCTTCCGGTCCGGAATGCTTGTCTGTGTTTGGATGTACCACCTGTCAGTCATTTTATAGACACTGTACTCTACTGGCCATGGTATATCCTGGGGGTGGAACTTCGTGTACATGGATAGGAATAATTCAAGTGTCTCACCCACCTAAAAGTTAGAGACCTAATCTATAAAAAAAAAAAAGGATAAATCTTACCTAACGCACCTTTAATGTGTAAGGAAAATAATTAATGTGATTGCCATAAAAAAAAAAAAAGTTAATTTTATAAGGGATAATCCACGGCATCGGGTGGGGATAATCCCGCTTATACCATGGTCATTTCCAGCATTGACCAGTTAAAGCTGGCATTGATGTCTGCAGTACAAAATTTGACTGAAAGGATAAAAATCACAGTTAATTTTCATTAGTTATTTTTACGGGTCGTTAGAGCTAGAATTTTGCCCACTCTAAATCATACACAGGGATAAAGTAGTGTGATAAGATTACATTTATTTGAATGAATTATAATAAATAGTTATTAGAGAGAGATCGTGCATGTGTGAATCACCTGTGTGATTCACACATAATAACTCACGCTAATAATGAAGCTGTGAGTTTAACTACTGTATGCAACTCTATGTTTGTAGGCAACACATTCATTTACAACAGTGATTAAACTGACTGGAACTACCTGTGTATTCAATGGTTTGAACGCACACCTTCCAGCCAATCAGAATCAAGTATTCAGACAGACCATATATCGACTGTGTTATCAATACTTTACAGCAGAGATGTGAACAGTATTTCCCTCACTCTCTGTTGACGTTAATAAGAGAAAAATATTACAGGAAAACCACAAAGGGCAACATCTTCTCTCCTGAAGACTTTCCTGTGGAGGAACAGCTTATCTGCGACGGTTAGAAAACGCTTGCACTGGAGACTCCTTACAGAAAGATTGACAATATCAACGACTGTATTTTGTTAAACGATATGTTTATTTACAACCCTCTGTGAATTCGCTGTTACTAGAGAAACAGATCACAATGAGCACATTAATATAAAGCTGTGATTTGCCTTGCAGTTGGAACTGCTGTCACTCAGTGGGACTTTATTTGGTACATGTACCTTGTACCTACACCCATTACCTATTTAATCAGGTAAACTTACACATATTGACAGGTGACAAACTAAAGGAAAAACCAACAAAAAAATGATAAATAAATAAATAAATAAATGGTTTGGCCCACCACTAGCCACCAGAACAGCTTTAATGAGCTTTGACATCATACAGGTCTCTGGAAATGTACTGGAAGGACCATTCTTTCAAAAGATATTTCCTCAATTGGTGTTTTGATGATGGTGCTGGAAAGGGCTGTCTAACATATCAATCAAAAATCTCCCAGAGGTGGTCAAAGAAGAACCCAAAGATCACAATTTAGCTGATTGTTTGGGTTGTTAAGGTTCAAAATCAACTATATTAATCTGAAAACATAGGATAGGATATAGGATGCCAGACATTTATGTTGGAGAGACATAAACTGTGCTTAAACGAAAAGACAAAACACTTTTTCATTGCCAGAATACACTTTATTTTACATAGTAAAACTCCAAATAAACGAGGGACAAAATTAATGAGTTACAGACAGATCCTGTCAATCAAAATCAACCTTTATGGCATTAATGCATGTGAAACATGAAAAATAAAACACAACACTGACATAGTAGCTAAAAACTCAGCATGTTTTTACTCTAATATTAATTGTTTTAAAAATGAAACTCAAGTTGTTATGAACTATTTTAGCATCTCATTTTATAGTCATCTTTAATAAATAAATATATCTCAAATTCTTACAGCTGCAAAGTGCACACACTAAATTCTATCTCAATAATCAGAGAGAACATAGCTTTGATTTTTCCAGGCTACCAAGATACATTTATTTGGATTTATCCGCATCCTGTTTTAATCCTATATGCACTCATCTTGCTTTAGTAGTGTGAGCGCTCACATGTTGCAATGCTAAACCCATTTCTTTCGGGAAGGCATGAGAAGAAATGCAGCTGGAATCCAGGTTTGTTCACACAACTGTAAAATTCACAGGGTCTCTCTGATCACTAGTTATTCTTTTTTAAAAACACTTAAATTAGTTCCTATATAGTAGAAACACCTTCCCAAAAAGCCAAAAGAATTTAAATCACAAAAGCAAAATGCAAACCATGTGGACATTTTGCTATCAGATGAAGCAGGCTTTTAAAAAAATCTCAGCAGATATTTATGAAATGCTTTACAACAGCCAGATACAGTAGTAGTGCAGAGGAAGGTTATGTTGTGTGTGTGCATGTGCTTGCACTTTATACATCTATTTCATAGTCTGATGAAGCTGTGGTTTGGTTTATATTCTGCTGTCTATTAAAACTGTTTGCATTAGTACACAATATGCAAATAAGAAATTCTTATGTTCTCCTAGCATTCTGACTTAAAGGTTTCAGACATGTTATAATAAATGTTTTGGTGTACATGTTAATAAGTCATGGCATTAGTGTTACCATTAGTGAATATCATTTTAGACTCAAAAGTAAATGCATGGCCAATGGTATAGCGAGGATGAAAATTTAACTCTACCATTAAGAACAAATGGTATTTAAAACCAATGACATTCGCAAAAACTATGTTAGCCACTCCATCAATACACCACAACCACATGTTAAAGGCGGTGATGTAAATCAGCTGCTGGTTCTTTAGAAAGGAACGGGCCAAAAAGAGTAGTACTCAGAGTGAGTAAATAAAAAAGAAAGAAATCAAGCTCATCAAAAGATAAAATGAAGGTCAGAGTGAAGAATGAATGAGGGCAGAGAAGGAACAGACGGATAAGAAGTGGAGTGGGAGAACAAAGTTAAAGGATGTACGGATGCATACGTTTGTAGAGTTTAGTACTCGTCCTGGTCTTGTGGGTGTTCATCAATTTTATCATCCTCTGGAGGAGCAAAACCATCCTGAAAAGAGGCAAACGCTGCAGTCAGAAATTCAGAACGATCTCCCCTGGGTATTTATAGCACGGCCTCCCATCCTTCTGAGTGAGAGTGTGTGTGTGTGTGTGTGTGTGTGTGTGGCAACCCTGAGCACTTGCTCCAACTGCTGTCTTTAGTTGGGGTTCACTTCATTACTCCTACATCTTACACCAGTTTCTAACCAACAGATGGATGCTTACATGTATGGCACTTGTATCACTGTCAACTCCTTTAACATCTTAACTTGTATTCTGGCTCTCATTTTTTTTCCTTTGGATAAAAATATCTGCCAAATAACTGCAAAATTCAAATCTACTGAAATAAATCACCAATTCCTGTCAGGACTGAACATGTCTGTTATGTCGTATAGTGTACCTCATTACCTCAGTAGCATAGAGGATGTCGACAATCTTTGCAAGAACTGGGTTGTTTTCACTCTCATGCTCCTGGCAGATGAGCTCGATATCACGCAGTTTGCCAAAGTAAAAGTCTCTCTCCTTCTCCAGGCCATCTACTGTCACCTTCAGGTCCATCAGCTACATGTGGAGGGAAATTCAGTCAGGAAAACCACATTTCCTAGTCTTATTGTGATTTTAAGATGCTAAAAATTCCACTAACTGATAATTAAGGCATATACTTGTACAAGGATTTAGTGATATGATATAGTTTTTCTAACTCAGATAAACACTTTTAACTGACATGTTAATAGTTTACAGTCATCAATATGGCAGAATCAGACTAAAAAAAAATAAAAATAAGTGTTTGAAGTAAACCTAAGTGAATAAATCCAGAAAAAAATGCTTTCTGTACATTTTGTGCACTATGCTGAAAATTTTCATTTTTTCATTTGATGTGACAAAGACCTTGAATGATGTGTGGTTTCTGTGGCCATTTTCCGATTGAAATTTTGCATGTTTTTTTTGTATGTAGTTCCGTACTTATAACTGTTGACTCTCTGAAACTGTAAACTCGTGAAGAAAGTACCAGGTTCCCCCCAGCATCATACTGTGTGCTTGGAATCACATTTATGTATGCAGTTTTCAAGCTTTATCCAGATGATCTTGTGGAACATTAATCTACGTAGGACCCTAATTTATAAATATTAGGAAATTTAACAGAAAGTACTGTTTTATTAATCGGCGCCATGTTGTTGTTTGTGAGTGAAGTGCATGGCAGCTCCTTTGCATCAGCAGTAACAGCTTATTATGTATCACTCAAACAAATCTATAATAAAGCATCTTTGTATTAATAACCCAGCATGTCCTTTTTGGGAAGGTGTGGGCTAGGGAGAGTTGCCTGTGCACCTGCTGGTTGAGTTCCATAAGTTCTGCCTCGCTTCCTCCGTTCCGTAACACAGGTGCGCTTCGTTTTACATTTGTTGGGGCAGAGCTGATCGGCCGCTGGGGTGTTGGCATGTTTTTGGGTACTGTAGGTGATGTCCTCTGGGGGCCTATACCAATCAAGCATTATTAGTCAATAAATAGTCCATCAAGAAACAACAAACAAGTGTGTCGAAAATATAAAAATACATAAAACTCTGGTTCTATGAACCCTGGCTTGCAGCACGGGTGGTGAGAATCACCCAGATACCTTTGCGTGCCTGTGCACACAGATGCCCAGACCTTCAACAAAGTCACCACTGCCTTTCTCTGGAATCTTCTCATTGGGCCGGTGGTGGTTCCAAATGACAAGGGTTCATAGAACTACAGCTATTGTATGCATATCTAGTGTTGTATTTCACTGCACCTAACCACCAGGGGTGGTGAAAATCACCTGGATAATACATGCCACAATGTTATGACAAACCGACACACCTTAGGACTAACAGGATATGTTTAGAGGTGACTGCTGACTGCTACTGAGCATTAATACAGAGCAAGCTTGTAGAGATAACTATGGACCAGCATGGCGAGAAATGGATAATAAGACTAGAGAAAGATAATTTAAAGCTAGTGGGCACCACTGAGTTACATATTCACTACATGTTCACTAGAAGCAGTTGCAACGTAACACAAAAAAATACACTCACTGCAGCAGAAGAGGTGATAGGATGATAAGAGGCTATAGGAGCTATAACTGTAACTTGGACCATAGTCACAAGCTGCTAAATGGATAGATCTATATGAACAATTAATTCACACTGTCTGATGTAAACAAAGTGAGAAGAAGAATGGGAAAGGTGGTTGTGTATTAGAGTTTTTTAATTAAAAAAACCCCCACATCATATATCACTTCATGACTTTGATATGTGCTGTGTGAAGTGGTTCTTACCACGCCTGGCGATTAGGAGGGGTAAAACTGAACCGCCTTTACAAGCAACAGTATATAACCACTCAAGTATAAATCTATTAAACGTTTTTGAACTTGCTTTAAATGTTTTTACTGCCAGGTTAATTGTAAGCATGTGCAAGAAACCCCATGTTAGATTTGTGTATTTATGATCTCACCTGGGTTGGGTGTAGGCGTGACGTCCTGGCCTTGTCGTGCTGCTTGAGGGTCGTACTCTTTCCCGTCGTAGTTTGCGTCGAAGAATTTCTTAAACCACTGAACAAACTCGAAGTTATCCTGGAACCTTCCTTTCACCAGCTTTTCAACTGGGATGATCTTCAACAAGACGTACATAAATAACATTATGGCAGGCCATCATGAGACTGAAAAATTCACAACAGTCAATAAACAGACAAAATATTTTCAAGATAAATCTACAATCACTAGTAGGTTCACAAGCTGTCTGACTTTCGCATTTATTTGACATACTACACCCCATATTTAAACAGTGCCTGTCAAATAATTAAAGCCTTATATGAAACCTTCATCTTATTTCAATGAGTAACCAAAGCATCATGTAAAAGCATGTAAAAGTGCATGTAAATTATTTTGTGTTTCATCTTGTCGATGTCCAAGTGTTTCAAACTGGAGAGAGATGGAGAGAAATCCTTTCCTCTTTTTATATTACTGCAGGTGATGCCACATATCATATAAGCTAGCCATTTTGCATTGGACAGGATTAGACGTAATAGGATACAACATTAGTTGATGTTCTATTCATATCTCAGAAGTAGGCTATAATAAAAAAATAAAATAATAATAATAAAATAAAATTCTGTCTACAGACAAGCTTTGACATCCTGGCAGAGGCAACCACATCCTGGTACAAAGAGGAATCAATCTTCCCAAGAGCCCCTGGACTACCAGGCTTTTTATAGTGGCGTATCAGGTGCTTTTATTTTTACGCGCTTCCCTTTTTGGCAATCAAAAAGTTCTTCACACAATTCTAGTAGCTGCAAAGAAGTTAGGTGAAGTTCAGGTGCTGCATTTTTTTTTTTTGGATTGTGGTGGAAGGTGCTCACCTTGTCTACATTCATTCTCTTGAAGGCTGCTTGGAGCACTTTGAAGTTGTGGATGTACTCATGCTCCAGTTTGGCCTGGAACTTCACTTTCTTCAGAAGAATACACCCGGGGAACAGCATGTCCATAAACTGGCAATATGCTGCACCTGAAACACAAGCCATTTCCATATGGGCCAAAAGGTCAGCAGTCAAGTACAGACTTTATGAAAGGCAACAAAATACTTGGGCTTGTCTACAAGTACTATTTTATTTAAAAAGGAACATGTCTTTCAGAAAATCTAGTTCTCCGGCTTAATACATGGCTTGAAGAAATAAAGAAATAAATAAAGAAATAAACTTTCAGGGGTAGGTTTTATTTATTTATTTATTTATTTATTTTTCTGAGGTCTAAATGTAGTGACTGCAGGTTTCACCTACCTGAGCAGAGCTGCTCTATTTTAGTGTAGCTGAGCTGCAGAGAATCGTTGACCCAAGCGAGCATGTCATGTCTGCTCAGGTTCTCAACGGTCATAGATGTGGAGTACACATTCACCGCCATTCCCCAGCTGGAGAGAGAAGACATGGCAGGATTTATCAGCAGAACAAGCACTCTAGGCTAAAAATCATTATATTAGTCATTCATGGCACAAAGAGATGAAGATCCCTCAAGTACAGTGAATAAAAAAAAAATCCTAATCAAAGTGTTTAATGTACAATCATTTTGGACACAAACCCTGCTCAGGAATTCTACACTAGAGGCTCACTCTCAAAGTTCACTTCCAAGAACCACTTTTATTTAACTTTTAGCTAGTTCTATCTGAGCAAATTTCTTAAACTGAGCTGTTTGTAGTCCTCAGTAAAGCTTAGAGTAAGTCATCTTCTTAAAGTAGAGATCAGTTTTCTGTAAACACACACACACACACACACAAAATGATTCAAGGTCAGTGCCCCTTTTCAAGTCAAGCACATTCATGGAAACCACACTTTATAGCACTAGAAAGGAGGATAGTCCTAGTCACGTATGTAATGTAACAACACCGGATAACCACAGGAGTCCAGTGAGTCATGTGGATGTCTTTTAGCGAGTGTGCCATATGACCTAGTGACCATAAGACCCTTCAGATAGAACAAAATTCAAACAGTAACTAACTTAGAACCACACTGGGGGCTCTGGAGCTGTGAGGCAGCAACACTACCCACTGTGCCAGCGTCCCACCATCAAAACTGTAATAATGCTTTACACTTTTGAGTATCATGAATTAGTTAGTTACTATAGTGATACTAATAGAAAAAGGTACGAAGGTGCGAGAGTAAAGATGTAAGTCTGGATCTGTTGACGGCTCTTTAAGGTGTTAGTAGATTCAACTCTATCAATAGAAGTTACTTGTTGCTGGCAAACTATAAAAAGCTCATTTTCTATCAGATGTTACCGAGTTCGATTCAAGTAAAAAAAACTTAAGCATTCTTTAGTCATTTATTCAAAATTCTGCATCTTTCAAACTTTAGAAATCAAGCCTTAGGATACTTGGGTCATGCTGACAGAAAACAAACTCTGACCAACTGGATTTGCAACGGGATCTGTTATTTATGAACAAACACTGAGACTGAGATCATCAACAGACTGTTTCCTGTTGACATGTTAACATAAACTTCAGAATAACGTATTTGTCTTAAACAAGATTTCACAGATTAAAAAAGTTAAAGATAAGGTTTTATTCACTAAAAACTGTAGTGACATAACACCATGCTGGGCCTATATCACAGCATAAAATACATAACAATAAAAAATAATTACATAAACAGCATGTTGTACAGCTAAATAAAGCTCTGATAAAACAATAAGGCTACAGCGTCGTCATTATAAGGTATGTACTTTCTCTCTGTATATCTCTACACACACACACACACACACACACACATCTTGTAGCTACACTCATTGGCTTTTTTTTATCTGATCCAAGATCACCTGGAAGGTATAAAATTACTCACTGTAGACTGTTCCTGTGCAGTTTTTGGATGGTGGACTGTCCTTAACCCAGCTGTATTTTACATCCCAGTAATATAATGATAAAAGCTTAAATAGACACTGAACCGTAACACTTGGTGTGGCCAAATATATCATGAAAAGATTTTCCTGAAATAGTTGAAATCCAAGCTCTTACAGTCCTCAGGTGATGATGAAAGACTAAATGAATGCGCTACCTGAATATCAGGAAAAACATTATGATATTTTCTTCCAAAACCTTTCCAGAGTTGGACAAACTAGTTCATTAAATTCTTGACATCAAATCCATCACAGATTTCCTACAACCGGTGCCAAGTGTCCCTAAACATTTTGCAAGAAATGACTTTTACAAAGCTGTCTGAACACGCCTACAATACAGTATTATTTGCTCCTATCATAAAGTGTTATTTGATCCAACTCTGCTCTTCCCTGGAAATGCAATAAAGACACGGATATTAATAACTGGAAAAGAATGTCACTTCAAAGTTTACATTTTATTTCCCTAACACAATTAAAAATATACTTTATACTGTATATACAGTGCTGTGTGTTTAATTATAGATATTTATAATATAGATATGTTTATTATAGATTAATTATAGATATTTAAATTGTTGCTTATTTGTGATGATATAACACATACAGTGTGCTTTCTGTAATATTACTTAAAAAGATATTAAATCATTGTATCTCTGTCCAATGTGTTATCTAGGTGATCACAGTAGTAGTAGGGGTTGGTTAGTCAGTTATCTAGTTAATGTTATCACTCACTGTTAGTACAACAGTAACAATACAGAGATAGTAAACTGTAACTTAAAGGTGCATTAGGTAAGATAAGTCTTTTTTTCAAGACTGCTCACACTGAGAACAGAGTAAAGTTCCCTTTCTCTACTTTTACATTAGTTTATAGCAATATTAACTTTTAGATCAGTTAATATACAGACACAGCACTTGGTTAAATCTATAACATTGACCATATTAAACGCCATTGTGAGAAGATCATCAATGTTAGAATTATCACTCGTATAACTAACATTAGCAGGCTAGCTTGTTGCTAAGATATGCGCTATTGTCCACTGTTGTTGCTGTGCTTTTTTTTTCCCCCACTTTTTCCCAATGTACCAAGGTGGGATCTTACAACTTACATTTACATTTATGGCATCTGGCAGATGCCCTTATCCAGAGCGACTTACAAAAGTGCTTTGAAGTTTCTATCAATAAATACATTCTGATACTGGTTCGCTAGATCACAAACTAAGAATACCATCAGTCCAAAAACTCTGCTGGGGAGGTAATATAGCAACAAGCATTCAGACAATATGATTTTTTTTAAAGCGCTAATTTAAGTACTTTAGGAAGAGGTAAATCTTTAGATGGCGTCTGAAGACTGCCAGTGACTCAGCTGTTTGGACATCTTGGGAAAGTTCACATCACACCCTCTAGGTGCCAGAACAGAGAAGAGTCTGGATGCATGCCTTCCTTGTACCCTGAGAGATGATGGGACAACTTGCAAATCACTACTTAATAGCCACCAGAAATGCAGCATCAGTCTCTGACACTGAGGTGGGTAATATCTGAATAATCCCCGCCCATATTCGCGAGGCTCCGCCCCCAGGATCTACAGCGGCCCGAAGAGTAGCGTCTATAACATACCTGAGAGGATTCGCATGCAAACACAAACAAGCTTTCCGGACCGGATATCAGTTTTGCAAATGGGTTTTCTCAGCGACTTAATACACTTTTGCTAAGGCCACAGCTTAATCATTGTTTTTTACATGATGTTCTGCACATCTTCCAGGTTATCTGTACAAGTAAGGAATAAAAAAATCAAACATTGCACCTTTAATATAATGTTGTAAGTGTCATATTAGCCAACAATAATTCAAAAAGGGTTTGCACACTTCAGCAGCTATAATTTAGATACATTTAGATAAAGGATTGTACACTATAAGACTTGTGATGTGACTGCAGATTGATGCACTAATCTGAACTCCATAGTGTTAGTAACTTAGCCATGCCTAGCGTTAGCACCTGTAATACTCCTGCTAAATATGAGGATATCACAACTTTAGCAAGTACTACAGCAATCGCTTGATTTTCACATTTATCGACATAATGATAGACGCTTAAGCAAAATCTATTTTACTCACAATCCTCAAAAGAGGCGTTTGTTTGTTGCGTTATGCGTCCCTGGGTGCGTAGTTGATGCGTGTTCTGTCCGCGCATGCGCTGTTGCTAGCTGGTTGTCTGTGGCAACACGACTCACGAATCACGGCGAACAGATTTAGCCAAAGAGCCCAGCTCTCACTTCCGCGTTCGTCACAGGGGGCGGGACCTGAAGCGGGGTAACGGCAAAGTACACTGACGGTACCCGTTTCCTCCGAGTTAATATGTTTACCAGGCTTTCATGATTTTCTAAAACGCACATACATACCAGCAGATAAAAGAGGACCAGTGACTAATTGCAATTAAGGAAACATTTGCAATCAGCAGTACAAGGGAAAAAACTAAGAAAGGAAATGTAAACAAACAAACACAAACAAAAAGATACAAGTTGCAGTTCAGTCTGAAAATGAAACATTCACTTTTATTCTGTCTGTTTTGGACAATGAAATCCCTCTTTAGATCAATTATTTAACACTTTATAAATCAGTAGGCCAATTCTAGGCAAAACAGAATTTGGCAAATCATTTCTAATATGTATTATTGAAACAACTTGGATGGAAACCCGGCTATTACCATAAGCATACACTACATGGCCAAAAGTATGTGGACACCTATCACACCCATATGTGCTTCTTCCCCAAACTGTTGCCATAAGCACACAATTGTACAGGATGTCATTGTATGCTGTAGCTTTACAATTTCCCTTCACTGGAATTAAGAGACCCAAATGCCCCTGTGCACAAAGTTGGCAAACACAATTGTATAGAATGTCTTTTCAGTTCAAGTTTTACAATTTCCCTTCACTGAAGCTTGAATCTCTTTATGCAAGTTTAGAATTGTCATATGAATAAACCCGAATGACACACCACAATTCACTGAAACGAAGGGGCCCAAACGTGTTCCAGCATGACACTGCATCGTGCACAAAGTGAGCTCTATGAAGACATGGTGTGCCAGGGTTGGAGTAGAAGAGCTCAAGTGTCCTGCACAGAGCCCTGACCTCAACCCCACTGAACACCTCTGGGATTTCTCACATTCAGTAAGTTTTCAGTCACATCAAACTTTCAGGACAGATGACTTTGCACTTTACAGTTTCTCAGGAACATGACAAACTGTGTTTTTTAAATTTGTCTTATTAACGTCAAGACAGAGAATAAATAAAGGCTGGTGAGGAAACGACTGTTTATATCTGTTATAATGTAATGGTATAAGAGAAATAAAACACTTAATCTACTTCTGGGTGGTGATGCCATCACCTGGTCATGTGTAATGTTCTTATAACAGCATACGCTGTCGTGTTTCATAAATAAAATATAGACACAGAGGAATCTTCACTTTGGTAACTAGCTAACATTTGCCAGAGAATTGAGACTTATTAAAAGATTCTGTGGCAACAAGTTCACTCACTGCAACTTATGTAAACATGTGGAGAAAATGATAGCAATCAAGTCGACATAATTTCAGTGAGAACAGTGAATATATCAAAGCAAATTTCAAAGTAGTTGCACCACCAAGGACTTTCTTTGTATTTGGACCATACATGGTAGAGTTTGAATGTAATTTCCTAACATTTATACTGTAGATCACAAGATTCAGTCTTACCTACAGTAAAAATTGGAGACCCCTGCTGTATATGGATCTCAACAATATCTGCAGTCCAGTTTTATTTAGCATAATTATAAATCCTTTCTGGGATGGATGTTGGTACAGAAAGGTCATTGTTTGCTGATGATGTAGCGGTGTGGTAGATGTGAGTTAAATTATTTTGTGTCTGAAAAGAAAACTCTGTCATACAGTATAATAATAATAATAATAATAATAATAATGATAATAGTAGTAGTAGTAGTAGTACCTCATGGCACATTTTATCTGGTGTCTTTACACTTTCTCGCACATTGTGTTTACATATTTTTACACATTTTTGTATAGAGATAAGCTCCCTCTCCTCCTTAATAGATTTTCACTAGCTTATGTTTTTTTTTTTTTGCACTGTGCTTCTTTACGTCTTAAGAACAAGGAGTAAATGTGTGGGTATAAACAAAAATCACAAAGACAACCTTGCTCAAAACTTCAGCTAAGTTGCATGCCCTTGTTTAAGGTGATAAATGATTAAAATGCTTCAAAATTTGCTGATCTACATATGTTTATCAAATAATACACTGATTAACTTAATTTTGGTGGATCCACATCAGCGTTCCCTTTGCAAGTCTTCTTGCTCTAGGTGGCAGTGCAGGTTTACTTATCCAGGAGATATTGGTCAGTCCTTTTATCTCCTCAGCGCTGGAGTCTGACACCCCTGTTGTAGCTGTTTACTCATTAAACAGACGCATTACACCTGTTGTTTTTTTCCCAGAAGATCTACCACAGTACGAACTTCAATTAACTCCCCGCTGTTTTGAATATAATCATTGTCATCATGTAGATGTGTTGTGCAGATATCACTTGAATGATAGACACTTGGTAGATTAACACTTAACCTTTATGAAGAAGGGCAGGAACACAGTTTGTGATGTTGATGCAGTTTTTTTTTTGTAGTTGTTGCAGAGACAATGACAGACATTTTTATAAATTATGCAGATTGAGCAATTAGCCTTCTCTTTCCCAAACATGTTGCACTACTTTTGGTAGTAGGAAACGATGGGGAAGTTGTCCAATGGGGAAGATTTATAAAATTTACAAAGATTTACACAACAAAGGCATTTATACCAAAAACAAGAAGGCAAGAATCTAACCTGTCAAATATCATTAATTGATTAATTTAAACTGAATAAACACACACGCACAGAAAAAAATTCTGACACATGATTTAAAGTAGAAGAATATGTCTAAAGAGTTTGTATCTACAGAGGTTTTCATGTTCACATATTAACCACAGTTCCTCAAAGTAGAAAAGGCTCCTCCCTGTTGCTGAAGTCTACAGCGATTTAAGAACTCAAATACAACATAAAAATTCTTAGAACTGCTCAGATTTCACTGTAAGAGAGCATTTGGGACCAAGATTGGGAATCAGATTACTCAGAAGGCTCCCTCAAAAGGCTCTTAGAGACCATAAAAATCATACTCACAACTACAAAGAGTGAAAGTGGGAGCAGAGCAACTCATTTTGACCCAATCTCTTCTTTGTAGGAAGGCACGTGTTTGTAAATCACCCTCCCAGGTCGGTAGTTAATATGATAGGGGAGAGATGTATGACCACCATCAGGAGAAAATTCTGAAGAAAAAAGTGATCTAATTTGCTCTGAGGTAATTTTCCTTGTTCATATCCTTTTACTTGATAAAAAAAAAAAAAGAATGTAGAGCTGTACTGAAAAAAAGGGATTTATTGCCAACTCTGTAGGAAAGATATCTACAGCTAGTGTTGCCAAGAACTGTATATCCTTTTTTCTTTTACCAACTGCTTATTATTTTATTTATTTAATTTAATCCCTTATTGTGCAGTAGTGACATATTTTAATTTTTGTTTTGTAAAAATGCTAAAACTGAAAAAACTAAAAAAAAGAAGTAAAAAACTGTCCAAAAAGAGTATGCTTACTATAATGTACAAGTAAACATTTTATTCAAATAAAACAAATTCTATACTCAAAATTAATATGGCAGATTAATGAAAGTGGCACGTGTCCATTAATAGAGTGCAGTCTGTAAATGCTTGACACAGTCTTTTGGCTCTGTACTGCGGCACATTGGATATGAAATGAAACAACGGTTATGATGTTAAAGTGTAGAATTTCAGCTTTACATGATGTTAAAGTGTAGAATTTCAGCTTTACAGCTGATGTCTATGGGCCATAGGCAAAGGGCTGTGATTGCTTTATGATTGATCTAATGTAGGTATAAATAATCTTAAATCAAAGCTGACCTTCTATATAATAAACTCATGATCATTGTGCAATTATTTGTGGACTCCATATACTGTACATAAATTCATGTATGTATGAGAAGGCAGGTTGAACATAAACGTTACAGATTGGCAAATAGGAACAGTGCCTGTTTTTGTAGACAGTAGGCCAAAATCATAAACATACACCTGAAGTGTCTATATGGAACACACACACCACTGCTTCTCACTTCTGTATAAACCACCACTGGAGGGGAAATGGCTGTCAGCAAGCCTGTGCTGAGAATTCATACCCTAGGCCCCAGGTATGAAGATATCCCATAGCAGTGGTTAGCACAAACATCTGGATGCATCAGTAATTTATCAGTCAGTACGGTTTTTGTTCAACTCATCTCCGTTTCCCTGTTCAGTTCCAGCACCAAGGGAAAGGCCTGCATTCTGTGTCTGACTTCAGATACACAAAAAGGAAGTTCACTCCACAAATGATCTGAAACAGTACAGACAGAGAGAGAGAGAGAGAGAGAGAGAGAGCGTGAGAGATCAGTATTAGCTTGGTGATCTTAGTAGACAAGACAATTTCTTGTTCAACAACAAATATAATACAAGTACAATAAATAGATGAGGAATCATCTGAATTTGGGGTTATGTGGGAAACAGAATGAAAATATCCCAGCATGTCAGGTTAATGACTGGGCCTGGTGCAAAGCTCTCAGAAGCATGTGAACAGAAAGACAATTCTGATTACAGTTAAATATGTATAATTGTTCTCATTTTAATTATTGCAAGGTCAGTGGACTGCAAAGTGGAACATTCTGATATGGCAGCATGGAAAAATAATACGCCACTATCAATTCCAGTTGACATTATTCCCAGTATATTGGTCAGGCCTACTGCAGAGGTTATTAAAGTATAAAGTAACAGCTTTGGAAGCATAAGCTCTAAGAATGATTTTAAAGGGTACTGTTGCAAACACACAGGCCTTAACAGGATAACAACACCACACAAATGACTGAGGAATGGAATATAAACCCAGACATAATTCATATTTCATAATTCATAATTCATATACTGTATGTATGTTAATTACCATATAGTGCAAAAGCTGAATGTAACATGAATAGCCAAGAGGGCCTACATATGCAATCTCTCTCTCTCTCTCTCTCTCTCTCACGCATGGCTTTTCCATCGTTGTGAGGACCTTCAACTGACATAATTATTGTTATTAATGTCATACTTAGTGTTTTTTCAAATGCTTTCACAGTATTTTATTGCTGTAAATACACAGTCTGAGGACAGTCCTTTCACTGTGAGGACTTTTGGTCCTTTTGGGCCTTACATAGGGCTAGATATATGTACATAAACACTTCAGAAATCAGAACTGGGAGAGTTTATTGCCCAGTGACAAGGTCATTATAGCAAAGGTCTTATACTGAACTATTGACCCAAACACACACATAGTATGTGAGAAATAACTACTGTAGCAAATTATTGCTAAACCTAACCCTAAACCTGACCTTTTTTGGTCCTCACAAAGGGCTAAATACATGTACACACTATACCACACACTATACCACACACTATACGACCTCCTTATTTCTGCAGTAACCTGAGAGTACTTTGCACAGAAAAGCCCTCCAACAGCAACATCTGGAGCTACACACACACACACACACACACACACACACACACGCACACACTTTCACCATTTCTCTCTTTTCTGTCTCTTATTCACTCATATATACACTATATTAGACAAGCTTGTTTCAGGGATTTTCAGTTGTGTCTTTCGTTTCAGTTATTTTTTTTCTCTACTGCTGAAACTTTAGAACTATAAAAAGGACTGTTTAACTGTTCTGCGTCATTATGTGGGACAAGCACATGCACCATGTAGTTTTACTTAGTAGTGTGTGCGTGTGTGTGTGCATGCATGTGTCTGTGTGTGTGTGTGTGTGTGTGTGTGTGTGTGAGTGTGTGTGTGAATAAGAAGGAGTGAATAAGAGAGTGTGACTAACAAGGACAGATTAAATATAAATCATGAAATCATTGTGGATACTTCCATGAGCTCAACTTCACAGAAACTTTCTTACCCATTATCAGTGTTGCCAGATTCTACAGTACTGCATTAAGGCAACACATTCCTTAATTGATTTTCCTTTATTCCCAACACATTCCCAACCCTTTCCTTCAGTGGTAAAAATCAAGTCAGTGCGCATCAACCCTGTGCTGTAATGGCATCTTGATTTCATTTTAGAATATATTCCTGTATAGTCATTAACCATAATTTTTTTTTATCCCTTTTTTTTAACACATTGGTTTAGAATAGTATATTTTGAAATTTATTTTCACAGTCTCTGTACTAAGAGAACAAACATCTTTTTCATATGACTGTGTATGCAATGTTCATGTAAAGAATTTATATTAATCATTTTCTATCAATCCCCTCGTAATCATTTTTGAGGTCGGGAGCTAGGTACTGCAGCGATAACACATTTGACTGTGCTCATATTCACTGTCACTTTTCTCTCCATCTACACAAGGCTTGCCTTCAATTATAAATGGGACAAAACAAAAGCACCTTGATCACATTCTCACATTACAATTTATACATTCAAAAAAAAATCTTCCTTCTATAAAGAAATATGTCCATAGCTTACTTCAGCTACGACAAAAGAACTAAATATTTGGAAAAACAGGCAAAAATAATCCATAGCAACCACTGCTTATTACCTTATAGTCTTAGCATCCTTGTGTTAATGTCCTTGTGTTAGCTTTTTCTCCTAATTTTCTATTTTGTGTGTCACTCCTTGCTTATTATTTTGAACATTTAAAAACTTACAAGGTCATGAAGACTCACAAAAGGATAGGTAATGTTACAAGACTTACATTTTTACACGTTAGCAAACTGCGACAAATTTACAGTAACACTGCAGTGTATGCTTTGCCTGCTAGCTACATTTTCCTCTGGCCTTTAGTTCATCTCCAGAATTAATAACAAATTTTATAGTTTAAATTATAGAAGTAACAAAAATAATATTGGAACTAATATTGATACTATTAACAGACAAGTAACCTAATTCCTATTGTTGTAGCTGATCCATTAAAGCTTTTATTACCTTTTTAGGAAACGTACATGTAGTTTACTAGGCACTTAGCAATTAGGGCGGGGATGCAAGGTGTAATTAGCTCAGTAACATAATGTGTTAATTCCAAGTAGCTAACTGTGCAGCATTCAGGAGCACATGCTGATATTTCATCAGATGTGGTAGACAGTAATCCATATTTTGCTCCATATTGGAAAACTTAGGAGAAAATTTACCCTCAGAACCATTATGAACCAAAGCCAAAAAAATTTGCTAGATATCTTGCTGTAAAGCCTTGTGATTCGGTGATGTTACTATAACTATAAACATGGTTTATAATAAATGTGCCAGTGAACAGATATTTGTCCCCTTTTCTTTACGGTAGACCTGACTGCAGATTTAACACCACATTGTGCTTGAGCCTTAACAGTGCGTCTGTATATAGTGTGTACATTTGTGCAGTTGTATATGTGTATGAATACCTGTGCTTCATTTGTTCTGGTCTCTGATCCTCAGGCATCTCCTCTTCAAAGGCGGCTCTATTTCAGTATGCACACCACTTTGCTCGAAAGCGGGCACATGCATGTGTGAGCTCTTGTCCCAACTGTGTGTAACCATGTGAGAAAGTGTGTGTGCAGTTGTCAGAGTGATCGTGTGTGCATTCTTTTCTCGTAATTTTGGCGGGATGGATCGTGCGTAAGCATGTTCGTCAGCTGCAAGAGCATCACTGTCTACAGCTCCCCCCCTGCTCTCTTCTGATTGGTCTGTTTGGCAGTCTGTTTGCTCTGCTGGAAGGGAACAGTTTAAACCAGGCTCCCGCCCTCCTGAGACGTTCTCTTTCACATCCTCAGATTCAGGAAGTGGGGATGAATTTTGGCCAGAGCTTGTTCTTTGTTCTGGGTCTGACTGAACTGTAGCTATGCATGTTGAGGAATAAACGGAGTGAACTGAATTGGAAGTGGCAACTGTGTTGTTCAACAGGATAGACGCTGTGGGAGTGACTACTGATGTTGTGCTGAGTGCTTTCTGTAGAATGATTGAAGCTCGTGCATTTGGCGAGTCCACTGTGGAAGATGCATTTTCAGGGGCTGAACTGGATGTGTGCTTTAAAGTGCCTGTGTAAGATTTAGCAGACATTTGCTGTGCAATCAAGTCATCTTCATCCCCATTCCTGCCCCATCCATTCTCTTGTTCAACCTCCGTCTGCTTATTGAGGTCGAACTCTGTTTCACCTTCCTGCTTCACTCTGCACATTGCTCTCTGTATCACCTGTCGCTCCCTAACTTCTTGTCTCTGATCTTCTGGCAATGGAGGGGTAGGACTGACCAGTGGATGAGCAGATAAGATTGGGAAAGAATGTGATGAGAAAGCAGGAGAATACGGGTCTGGAGATGAAGACTGCTCAGTCTTTACTTTGTGCTCAACTAAGATGCCATCAGTAATCTCCTGATCTTCAGACATCCGCTCTCTATCTACATCTTCAGGAGTGACTGAAGCTGCAACTCTTCCTGTCTTCTCTTTCTCCTTGTGGTTACGAATAACCCCAGCATGTCCCAAAGCCCCTGAGTTCACTGGTATTGGTATGGGAATTGGCACAGGAACAGGGAGAGGAACTACAATCGGATATGGCACCAGGACAGTAGGTTGTGGACATGGCAGACCCAGAGTTGGCATGAGTGATGGAATGGGATGAGGGTAGGTGGGTGCACAGGGCATCATTGACGCTGCATATGGGTGTAAGAGCTGTGGTGGGGGAAGTGGGCGAACGGAAGGTGTGTGTACCTGTGGAGATGTGTGTGAGGGTCTCTGGTGTGGGCTGGATCCTGGGTTTCGGGGCTGTGCATGGATAGGTGCCCGGTTAAAGGATGGGGGCTTCTGTATCACCCATGGTTGTTCTACAACAACATGAGGTGGAGGGGTAGACGGCACTGGAGTGCCAGTCTGGAGCTGAGAAGAAGCAGGGCACTCTCTTTCCTTCTGCAGAGCCAAGACAGATGCTCTAACTGAGGATGACGATGAAGAGGAAGATGACACAGGCGTCGAAACTTTGGGTGACACTGTTTCTTTGCTGTCTCCCTCCATTGAAGGGTTGTTCCATGATTCTGGTGTCAGCAGAGTCTCACTCTCTCCGGCTGGACGATTCTCGTTTTCTGGTTGGCTCGGACTAGAGCCAGATGTTGTGAGTGCAGCCCGGGCCTCTCGGTAGAAAATGTCCATTTTATACTGGTTAAGGCACTTGGTACTGCAGAACTGCAGTCTGTCGTCACCTGCACCTAAGTCCAGGTACTTGGTGTGACGCACGTGTTTGCACCAATCACATACCTGAAGAGTTAAGAAAAGAAGTGTTAATACTTTTATTTTTAATCATTTCATTATGTAAATGAAAAATACTTAGATTACATACATAAAAGAAGAAAATTAACAAACTTTAATTGTAGTGTTGTTTCATGCCAACAAAATTTGTCTCATAGCTTTAAGTGTCCTTAAATCATCACATTATAATGATGATTGCATAACATTTTATCACAGTTTTTAATCACATCATACTATCCAAATATTGTATTTGGAAAAAGAAAACAACTAAAACCCAATGCCAGCAGTATGGGTGGGGATGCGGCCGCTGCCAACAAGTTTAGTCCTTCTTGTTACTCGAATGCCTCAAATACCCTTAAAATATACTTCAAACAGGTAGGAAGCTATTGAAGAGAACTATTTCAGACATTTGACCTTGTTATGACCTTGACCCTGCCTGGATCAGTTCCAAAATGTACTCAGTTCACCTGCTGGTTACAATATCATAATTACAATGATAAATCTCGGACAGATGGATGGATGGATGGATGGACGGACAACCCAAAAACATAATGCCTCCACCACATAGTGGTGGAGGTATAAAATCATTTTACTTATGCTAGTTTTGCACTTACAGTTTTTTCTCAAACTCACAGAACTTCTGTATGGAATACAGAATTAAGCAATTTATTTACTTAAACTTTATGCCCCCTAGCCTTTAACTCAGGAATGCAAACGCTGCTCAAGATGACAGCAACTGCAGGGTAGTGACACAGGGTAGCAAACTGTCACTAAAAATGACGACATTTTGCATTTTCTATGATGCATGTTAAAAATTGCAGAATACTGTATAATTGGTAAATATTGCAACATGTTTGGTGAGTAGACTTTTTTATTATATAGTAACCGCAATGCTTATGAGCACTTACTCGTGTGTTACTGTTCATCTTAAGCATGAGCTGAGGAGGTGTTTCCTCCGTTTGACCAGGAGGAGGAGAAGACTGTTCACCAGGCCGATTTTCATTTTGAGCCTGAAAAAAAAAAGTAAAACATCAACTCACGAGCTGCATTTAAATAACCGTTATGATTAAAGATGGAATAGGTGAGAGTGAGTGGATGCAGAGCTCTTGAATTTTAATATTCTTGGTGAAAAGCTCTCTGGGTAGATGTGTGGATGGTGACTACCCACTGTGTGTTACTGTGAGTGTGTGTAGTGACTGCTCCAGATTGCAGTAAGCTGATCCTGTGTTGACTGTACCCGGTGCTCTCCCCCGTCTCGCTGGTGTATGGAGTGTGAAACCTGATGCTGTTGCGGTAAAGTATGTGCTGCAAGAGGACACCACTCTCCCCATGGCAGCCCTTACTCCTTCCTCTGAAACAGGCTCTGACTTGATTTTCCACCTCCTTCTTTCTCTCTCTCTCTCTCTCTCTCTCTAGGTTAGCTCTACTATTCTGTTTCTGTGACTTTGTTTTACAGCTTGCTTTGTTGTGGAAATATATCTTTTAGCATAAACAGGCAAGAAGTGATATCTGTCCAGTACATACTGAATGATGAGTCCTGTTTTTTGATCACTGACATTGTATGGATGCCAAAGTGAGTGTCATATTTATGACAGCTCTGCAGCTTATTAGGCATTAAGTCTGTTTATACAAGTGAGTAGATATGGATTAAAGGTGAATTTTTGCATATATGCCCAATATATGTGTGTCTATGCAATTGTCAGGTGGGGCTCAGGCATTCTAAACTACTGCAACAAGATAAGCTGATGTCCCCTTATTAAATGACTCACCAAAGGTGACCTTACATTCAGAAAGGATTAAGAAGCTGCCCTAGACAGCAAGCATGTTTATGGAAGATGACCATGGCCGTCATCAAGTAGTCCTGGCAGTCGCATTCAAGAATGTTAAGCAGCTGTTAATGGTACTGAACACTGTCAGTCAGTAGACTCAGAATTCACATGGGTCGCATCTTGTTTTCATTTTTCACTCATAAAAAATGCTGCACTGAAGACTTTCTGCTTTATAACCCTAGTTTTAAAAGGTTTAAAAATGTTTTTTGTTTGCCTATTTAAAATGACTTTTTTTGTTGACAACAGTCACATTATTATTTATTAAACCAAACCATTTTGGACAATTTGTTTGGTTTCATGAATAATCATGCTGTATGTGGCTGTGGGGTGCTGTTTGTACTGCCTCTAATCCAGGTCTATGCCACGAATCCAAATAACATTTGGACCTACACCACCTCAGAACCAGATTTAACAATAGTCTTTTTTGAATCTGTTTTGGCGCAGATCCCTAGAGCTGATCAGTTCTGGTATTGGATTGTTATACAGAAAGACACAGAGCCAGTTCTGCTATGTGAATCCAAAGCAGATGCAGCACTCCATTTGTTGTCTGGGGCTTGATCAGATTACTCAAATCTATTCTGGTAAAAATGTTTATATGAGGCTTGCTCATTCTTACCACATCATGACTTTGATAATTAACAGAAAGTGGTTGTAAAAATATAAGCAGGTCAGCATTTGTAATGTCTGTGGAATCTTTTCAATGCTCTAGTCATTAAAGTGTAACAAGCATCTGTTGTATGCACATCCAAACACAAAACCCATACACACACATGTATGTGCACACACACACACTTCCCTGAATGAATGTCACTTCCCTGAGATCATGATACAAATTACTTTCAGTGTGAACACCGTACACACTTTGGATGTTTGCTGATCAAGGTTTTGCAGACTTTCTTTAAAAGTGTTGTGTATTGAGGATTTTATTGTGTGTGTGTACTACCCATGGTTCTTCAGGTTGTCATACCACATATAAAAAAGAGGATCATGTACACTCTCCCATTCTCTCTTAGTGTCATGTTCAAGTTCAAGGGCTAGGACACAGCATAAAGCATCCAATGTGCTCTCTTTGTGTATCAAAACACTGAGAATATTAAAAAAGGCTACATTTCATGCATATTGAATCAAGGGCTAAAGAACAGAAACCTTTTTTTTTTTTTTTTTTTTTGTCTAGTAGTATTAAGTGGACTTGGCACTTCAACTACTCAGCTGTCATCATAAATGATGATGCCTCATGGATAAATTTCATCTTCAAGATTAAGTCAGGTTGCTACTGATACAGCTTTGAAATGCTCTTGCTGACTGAAACCCTTCACAGACAGACACTGACCTTGTTGCGTTTAAAGTAGGCTCGTCGGCACATGGCAAAACACTTCTCGCTGCAGAAGCTCTTGAGTTCAGAGCCCATGACCAGAGAGTAGCGTTTAAGCCCCTCCTTCTGACACCACACACACACAATCTGAACATTCTGCTGCTCATCAACTGAGAGAGGGAAAGAGACAGAAAGAAGCGTGGATTACAAATCCATCCATGTTGCACTATACATATGTGTATAGTGATGCATTTTTGTGTAACATGTAACCACACCTGCAGATGGTTTGATGAGAGGCACCACGACATGGGTGCTGTGCAGGTCCTTCATGTGGGTTGAGAATGAGGATGATGAAGGAGAGAGGGGAAAGCCAGTAGGATCTTTCACTCCATTTTTAGTCGACGCAGAGGAGCCAGATGTCAGCTTACTCTCCATTACAGTAGGCTTTGGATCTGAATTCTCTGGGGGTAAATAAAAAAATTTTGTTTTGTTTTTTATAAATGGTGACAACTGACAACCCACCTAGTTAAATTTATCTAGCGTGTTTAATAATACTAGAGTGAATTAGAGAGAATTAGATCTCACTCAATGCTTGGAAATAAGATTTCAGTAGACCTTAACAATACTGCAGAAAGTAGCAATGGCACTGGATAAATTATGTTAATCGGTTTTGCTAGCAGATGTACTCGTGACTTTTTATTATCCCTAGGTGTGAATGAACGTGTGTGTGTGTGTGTGTGTGTGCATTGTGCAATGGACTGGTATCCCTTCTAGGGTGCATTCCTGCCCCTTGTCCAGTGTTCTTCGGATAGGTTACAGATCCACCGGGACCCTGACCAGGATCAAGTGGTTACTGAAGATGAACTAATAAATTATATGTTTTGGTTTTGACTTAAACTTCATTTGAAACAACACAATGTAAAGAAAAAAAATCAGGTCTAAGTATCATAAACTGAACATAGTCAAATTTATCTAGTATAATAATAATAATAAGATTAGAATAAACCAAATATAAGCTTACTAAACCTATTTCTACATATTTTACTAGTTCCAAGCTTTAAATTTTCCTTATTCTGAGCTCCAGAGTGGTGCAACAGAAAAGCACTCGTCCTATCATCCGGACATCGCAAGTTCAAATTCCGATGATGCCACAGCCATCCGTGGCCAGGAGTCCAAAAGAGCAAAGCTGACTATGCTCTCTGGGTAGCAAAGATGGCATACGATCTCTCCCTTATCAATCACAGTGACACTAATCAATCATGGGCATCTGTAAGCTCATGCATGTGGAAGTGGGTGGATAGCGCTTTCCTTTCGAATGTGTGACGCAGCATGAGCAGCAGTTTGAAAAGATGCGGCTTCACGTATCTTGGAAGAAGCACGTGATAGCCTCCTCCCTCCTGGTTGTATGTTAGGGGGACCTTGAGTAGTGGGTGGGAATTGGCCAAGACTAAATTAGGGAGAAAAATCAGTGGAAAAATTTTTTTTATTCTATTGCTTCTTTCTAGAAATAAATGCTTAAAATTTGTAAAAATGTCCAGAAATATGTTTAATAATCTTCAATTCAGTTTATTCTTATCTTATAATAGGAAATCCTAGGTAAATTTTGAGTTATTAAGATACTTCCCCTTGCTAAGATGTAATTTTTTTGCAGTGAAGATGTTTTTTTTTTAGCTACAGTCATTCCCAAGCTACAGTCATTACCATGGACCAATTTCAAAAGTGTCCTTCTTTATATACAGTATATATTGCTAATATGGTCAATCATTCAGGTTCCTCTATACATTTTCCTTTCAGGTATAAAGTCTTGCATTTTCATAATGAAGAATAGTTTTCCTCCTGTATACCAGTATCTGCACCAATACAGTAATTAGGACATCTAAATAACACATACACTTCAATACATAAAATACATACATACTTTAGAAATGTGCCACAGAAAGTAGCGCAGGATTTGTTACGGACTCCTAAAACTGAAAGCAAGAACCAAATCCTATTGATACAAATTGATACAAAATGCTAAATGGCTTCTAAATGTCCACCATTTGTAAAGAATAAAACTGAAACCTTCACTGGTAGTCTTTGTAGTCAGTGGGAATATTCTTGTATTATGAGTAAAGTCATGTATTTTTCAGCCTTGATTTTGGCTTTAGAAAGCAAAAGCTGTTATGATGGACCATCACAGCCCTGGTTTCAGAGCTTGAGTCAGGGTATAATGTCTCTATATACTTACACAGATGTGTGTGAGCTCTCACCTTTAAGCACAGATACTTGGTGGCGTCTTAGTCTGCCGTTGTGATTCCTGATGTCAGCGGCCTCTGAGTCTTGCAGGTCAACTTTATCATATCCGTACCAACCCAGCAATTCATTCATTGTGCTCTCTGCGAAGCTCTGTCCCACACACACATACACACACAATTGGTAATTGGTAATCTCTGACCATAGTATGGAGATTTAGTGAAATGTATACGCCATCCCATGCTCCATTTGTGGCTCACAAAATTTGACTGAAAAATGATGCAGCCGCAAGAAAAAAAAAGTTCTGAATCAGTCTTTGTTATTTTATTCTAAATGGTCTGACATAAAATCTGGCTAAACACTCAAGAGACCTCTCGCTCCCTCACTCGCTCTCTCTGTTTGAGATTACAGAGGTGGGTAATTTGATTCATAGTTAGTTGAAATCTGAGGACGACACAGAACACCACAGCTGGGTTTGTGGGCTTCCCAGAAATCCCCCACCTTCTTCGCCTCATGTCCCCCACTCCTCCAGTTCCCCTGTTCTCCTTCTCATCTTCTCCATTTTCCCTAAAGGATCCAATTCCATCCCTTTTCCCCCTCTTCCTTCCTTTCCACTCCTCTAGTTGCTTTTAAAACTCTCACTTCACTCATCTCTCCCTAAGCGCTCACAACCAAAACAAACAGTCGCGGGAGAACACTGGTTCACTCTCTGCTTGCTCGCCCTCTTTCTTCTCTCTCACTCTCTGTGTTACCTGACTCTTCAGCCCTTCTCGTGTTTCACTCTTTCTCTCAAAAACAGCCAGTATGCATGAGAACAGGGGGATTCTTGCAGAATGGCATATCCGTTACGTCCACTACTCCGTCACTCAATCCTCAAACAGGCCTGCCCATAAAACTGCAACTGTATGTTTGTGTGTGTGTGTGTGTGTGTGTGTTTATAGAAGCTGGGCAGGGATCTTATTTTTTACCAGTTTCTTGAGCTTAAACAGATAAATCAAGTGCACTGGGTGTGCAGTCTGACCATTGTGGAGCCTGATTACATCAAAAACCACATCAGTTTCTACTTCCCCTGAGATCACACCAAATCCATGCATATTGTTTTACTGTTTTCTCATTAGTAGGAGGTGGGTCTTCTTTTTCCTTCTTTTTCTCAGTCCCTCCAGTGTTGCTCTTATTTCTTCTGTGCAGCTCAGACAAACATCTGCTTAGTGAGAATGAGAGAGAGAGAGCAGGCAAGCCCCGTCCCAAAATCCAAAGCAGTTGTGGCCAAAGGCAACAAAACCTACCATGACCCCCGCTTGAGCCCCGGCTGCGCTTACATCAGGATCGTGTATGGTTTCACATGTTTGGATTAAAATTAGTTAAGTCGCAACCCTACACCCGCCGGCTCCATGGATATCATGTGCAGTGATCCAAAATCACTCACACAAAGAGACTTGTGCCCGGTTTCCTCCCACACAGACATGAAAACCGCTCATGTCTCTCACGCAGATATTTCTCTGTACAATTTGCAACCATGGGAAGTCACACAATAGTCACTTGGAAAGCTTAAACGATACACAGCAAAATCCTCAAGACGTACAGTACCGTATCAGTACAAGACTTACAAAATGACAAGAACAATAAGTGCAGAAACAGAAAAGGGGATTGTAGTGCAAAACATTATTCAATGCCTAATAATTCACCACTTCAAAATACAGCAAATTTCCAGTTTGAAAATTCATATAAGGTTTTATAACTGACTGCAAAGACATGCAGGTAGACACATTACACAGCAGATGTTGACAGCGTAAGAAATCACCTCTTACAGTATTTACCTGTATCCAGATTATATTGCAGGTGGGGTTTTTGATGTGTATCTGAATACACCTTATTTACAGCTTGATTCGAGCTAGAGTACAGAATAACCATGAGCTATTGGAGCACACAAACACTTTATATTTGACAAAGTTACACAGTAAAATCTCCAGTGTGGAATCAGACACCTATATAACTTTTCATACGTGGTAAGCCAGCCGAACATGCATGCACACTGTACAATGTCTATGTTAATTCTCTACTCTAGGCGAATGCCAACCGCTGGCGCACATCTGGCAAACTGCTGCGCATCACTCCACTCGTGTATAAACAGACAGACGGGCTACCCATTACTGCAGAGTGATCAACACCACACCATTCACCACAATGTTGAGCTAACTGGAAATTAGGAGACTGGGTGGGAGAAGAAAAGGTTTTTCCCCGCGCACAAAGCGTTATGTGCAGTTGTAGGCAGGCACCAATCTGGAAACCGCGCGTCATGAAGGCGACCTGAAGCGTCCCAGACCCTCTCCACCTAAAGGAGACGCAAACACACTCGTACCTTCATCTCTTGGCTGACCTCTCTCTTGACGGGATGAGCGGGCTTCCTGCTGCGCTTGCTTTCCGGCGGTCTTCCTTTTTCCATCTTTGGCATCGTATATGAAGGCGAAAAGAAGCGGAGAAAGACGCGCTGGCTCGCGAGCGGTAACAGTGTGGCAGAGTTATGCGCGTGCACGCGGCACAGAACGCGCAACACGGAAAAATGCGCGCACGCGACAGGGGAGGCGGGGCTTATGTTATGTAACCCAACACCTGGAACCCATTCAGCTCCTGCACCCTTCCTCTCTCCAGCTGAATTTCAAACCGACTCCAAGGTCCAAGTGATTTATTTGCTCTCAAGTGCCTGAATCACTCTATCTTCAAAATAATCTTCATATTTTTGTCTGTTTTTGTAACCACCTGCTCACATTTACTCACCAAAAGTTTGTGGACACCTGACCTTCACACACATATGTTGGCCTTTACCAATCTGTTGCCACAAAGTTGGATGCATACAAGTTTGCCAAGGTTGGAGTAGAAGAACTCGAGTGTCCTGCACAGATCTCTGACCTCAATCCCACTGAACACCTTTGGGATGAACTGAAACAGCGACTGCACCCCAGACCTCCTCATCCAACATCAGTGCCTGACCTCACTAATGCTCTTGTAGCTGAATGATCACAAATCCCCACAGCCAAGCTCCAAAATCTAGTGGAAAACCTTCCCAGAAGAGTGGAGCTTATTATAACAGCAAACAACAGAGGGACTAAATCTGCAATGTGACATTCAGCAATCACATATGGGTGTGATGGTCATGTGTCTATAAACTTTTGGCCATATAGTGCATCATAGTCATATAGTATCTGCAGTGCATGCACATGATGTAGGCTAGTAGTGTAAAGATACATTATAACCTAAAGTCATAATAGTTACAGACCAGGAAGCTAACTTGCACGCTTTCTCTCTGAGTGCAAAACTTGGTGTTTTGAACAATCCACAGACCGAGCACCATGTCCTATTTCAAGGGTGCAATAGCTCAAATTTCGGACTCCTCCGTAGCTCTAAGGATGATACCTGATCTCAGATGGCTTGGAATCAATGCAGCTATGTTGTAACACCACATAGAGAGAGAATAAAAGTAGGCTATTAATTAGGATTTGTAAATTTATAGTATGAATAAAATTCTGTGAAAGTGAATGTCATTCATGCAGGATTCAAAGGTTTGAATTTTCAGGGTTACACAAATGTAAATCCGTTTAAAAAAGCATTGATGATTACTCTTTAGTAGACTGCAGGTTGTGTGTAGAAGGGTGACTGGGGCATTCATGATATCATGTGATTCTCAAATATAACAAAGTGAAAGATGGATAATTATGATATATTATATTAAGTAGGATTATGCCATACCCAAACAATTTATAAACTATGAATATCACCCAACTTGTAAAACACATTGAATTACTTCAGAAAAAAAGTTGAAAATTCAGGCAAGGGAACATGAATGAGCAGTGTGGGTGCCTGCCCTCCTGGCATTAAAACACGGTCATTAGATTTTCAGTAACATCCTCATGCTATGCCATTATGTGGCCGTTTGTGTAACTGCACAAGGACAATGACCACAGGTCAGATTAAATATTAAAGCAATAGTTAAATAATATTTATTTTATGATCTTAGGAAAAAAATGGTTTCTTTAACTGTTCCTTAATTTGATGATTAATGGTTCCCAATTTCCAAAAATGGATAGGGTTCTAGATAGAAACTTAAGAGTTGCCACAGAAGCACAACCGAGGGACCTTTAAGGATTCTAAATTTTCTGAAAATATACATAATTATCTTCTCATGGCATTTTATTGACCGGAAAATCTGGGTCCCCGGTTTGATCCTGAGCTCGGGCCACTGTCTGTGCAGAGTTCCTGTGTATGTTCTCCCTGTTTCCTTATGGGTTTCCTCCAGGTTCTCCGGTTTCCTCCCACCTTCCATAAACATTCCAGTAGGTGTACTGGCTAAGATAAATTGCTCCTAGCTGTGAATGAATGTCTAAATGTGTGTGTATCCAGGGTGTATGCCCAACTCATGCCCAGTGTTCCTGGGATAGGCTCCGGATCCACTGCAGCCCTGACCAGGATTAAGTGCTTACTGAAAGTGAGTGAGTGAGAATTCAGCATTATCTGTCAGGATTGAGCTAATACTATCATGACCATTGACACCTTTTTTTCTTGGAATGTTTGGTTTGTTGAAGGTAATTATTTTCCCAAATGTCTGGATAAATCGATGTGGTGCGTGTTTAACCAACTGGCTGTAAAAAAAAGGACTAGAGCATTCAGAAAAGATACTGTAAAGTCACTGTAAACAGACATGACCTTTAGGATTCTGTCTTTGTAAAATCTTGATTATCAGATTACCAGTCAGGATGAAATTCCTGGACGTGTAGTTGGAAGGAAAGTTGCTACAAGCTGCCCTCTTGTGTTTGCATCCTGAATAGACACTGATTCATTTAGAGGATGTATTATTTATGTGAATTTCCAGGAAACGATGGCTCGCATTAATAGTAAACATGGCATACTAGGCTATTTTTCCTGATTATATTACAGGTCTAAAAACACACTTTATTACAAATGAATCCTGTCTTTAAGCTTTAATCTTTATTCCTGTCCCAGGAATAAAGATTAAAGTTTAAAGAATTGTTCTAAGAAGGAAATAATTCACCATTTCATAAGCTACCAAACGGGAGAAATTAAATTAAATATTCATAATTTTTTTTGCCATAAATTTACAAGCACTGTAGAGTTTAATTAGAGCAGAATAAGGCTGGATTCCAAATGGCTCCATAACCAATCCATAGCACACTACATAGGGAATGTTACTCCATACCTAATCTAGTGCACCTATGTAGGGAGTGAGGCACTGTTTGGGATTGAGCCCAGTACACGTCACCGTTACAGTGCGGTTATAAAAGTCGTGCATTTTGTTCAGACTCACTTTTGAAGTACCAAGAAGCAAGAGAACTTCTTCATCACATGATGGCTCACATTACGGCCTTGCATCTTGGGTTAATCTTTTTTCTAACCTGTTTAACAGCACAGGTATGAATTATTATATTTATGTATGTATGTATGTATGTATGTATGTATGTATGTATGTATGTATTTATTTATTTATTTATTTTTATTATTATTATTATTATTATTATTATTATTATTATTATTGTTGATGTTGTTGTTGTTATATTGATATGTCACTTGAGATTATGATTATGACAGTAGGTATTTTATTTTTATGTATATATTCAGTGAGATAAGTGATATATATATATATATATATATATATATATATATATATATATATATATATATATATATATATATATATATATATATGTATGTGTGTGTGTGTGTGTGTGTGTATGTATAGAATAGTATAGAATAGTTACAACTGTTCTCTCTCTCTCTCTCTCTCTCTATATATATATATATATATAGAGAGAGAGAGAGAGAGAGAGAGAAAGAGAGAGAGAGAGCATCAATATAATTTATTAAATTTACTACAACAATGATTGGAGATGACGAGGGGAAATGTTACAGCTCAATATTCTTTAACAAGCCAACTTGTTTAAAACAAAAGACTAACAAACTCTATCATTTGTTAACTTCAAAAAATACCCAGAATACTGCGAACACATCTTAGACCTCCATTCCTGCCCATCAAGAAGGCATGCAATTACTTTTAGTGTTTTAGGGAAAATTCACTGTTAGATGTCACTACAGTTCGTCTAACATGCTCGTCCTTTAAACATTATTAAATAAATAATTCAATTCCCCATATCCGTGTCCCAGATGGAGATCAGGTGTCCCCAAAGCCGGCGTAGAAACTTGATGCTCCTCTTATCCATTATCTTTTTGTGCAAATGTAGACTGCTTGTTGCACTGCTGCGTCATTATGGGTACCTGATGATACCCAGATATTCACACTAATTTTGCATCATGCCACGAAGAAGACTCTTTATTATGTTACCATTTTTAAATTAGAAATGCATAAGACTCGGCACATAAATGATCTCTTCATTGAGATGGTGTAGAAAAGAGGGTGTAGCACATATGCTTTTAATACACCACTATTGCAGCAATGCCACATTTTTCCAAAGATTTGCTCTTCTTTTTATTTTATGATAATACGTGATGAAGAATATAATATGCAGTATGTGCAATCATACTGTGGCCTAGAGGTGCAATACACAATGACATTAACAAATGAATAATTTCTGGAAAAGCTGCATTTGAAAAACAAAACGAATCAAAAAATACTTTAAAAAACATACACTGACAAATGACAGTGTAAAAGACACAACATTAGCCTGCAACACAACAGAAACAAAACTGATTTTCATAAGCACTGCAATATAAGTCAGTGACATCAATTCACCGAAACTCAAGGTGTGGCAAGGTTGACAAGAAATCTGACCCCATAGTCCTCGTTCATGACCATGCAGCAGCCGTTGAGAACATAAACGAGAAAACAGTCTCTCCTCACAGGCAGCTGGCTTGACACAATAACAACACAACCTTGATCATTTGTTTCCAGTGTACAGTGAATTAATGCTAGTACAATACAGTTAGATTATTTAGCTAAAAACTGATAAACGAGTAGCTTTATCATTTATTATAATTAAAATTTTTTCCAGTCACTTACAAAAGACCCTGGGCCACTTGGGGTACTAGGAACTATAGTTATAGCTAGGAAGTATAGTTAGCTTATTAGCATGTTGGCTAGCTACAACTGGTTAATTTACCAGCTAGCTAGCTACTCTGTTTCCCTAATTGGCATGCTGTTTGGCTACTCATTGCTAGCCGCTAAAGTTAGCTGATTAGCAGTAGTGTTAGCTTTAAAACTTTTCTAATTTCAATTCATTTGGCGTGATGAGGATGAATACATTGTATAAAACATGAAGAAAATGCTTTTTGAGAAGAATTTTTGTTTTTATGGCTTTTAATTTCAGTTTTAAAGCATTTGCAGCACTAGTTCACTAATAAATAATCTTAACCTGTATCTTTTAAAATTCAATCAAAATAAAATGAAATAAAATGAATAATCACTCTTCACTGCTAGCAGACACTGAGTGAACAAATGATTGTAACATAATACTGAAGAGTAAGGGATTGTGTAAGTAAGTAAGGGTTCCTTGGCTAGTTACAGGTTTGATCCTTTCTTACAGCGAAACATTTAGTGATATGGTTTTACATCGAGCCTTAAAGTGTTTCCTCATAGAAACCCTTTAAGGCTCGATGTGAAGAAAACCCTTAATGGTTCAACTTCTAAAGGTTTTAACCTTTTTTTTCTCATAACAGTGCAGACCTTCACTGTCATTTAGACTTAATTGAGGAGAAATGAAAAACTTAAAAACTTCCATACTTGCACTATATGGCCAAAAGTATGTGGACACCTGATCATCACACCTATATATGGTTCTTCCACAAACTGTTCCCACTACGTTGGAAGCACACACTTGTATAGAATGTTTTTGTATGCTGTAGCATTGCAATTTCCCTTCACTGGAACGAAGGGACACAAACCTGAAGACATGGTTTGCCAAGATTGGAGTGGAAGAACTCGAGTGACCTGCACAGAGTCCTGACCTCAATCCTACTGAACACCTTTGGGATGAACTGGAACATCGACTGCACCCCAGACCTCCTCACCCAACATCAGTGCCTGATCTCACTAATGCTCATAGCCATGCTCCAAAATCTCACGGAAAGCCTTCCCAGAAGAGTGGAGGTTATTATAACAGCAAAGGCAGACTAAATCTGGAATGAGATGTTCAACAAGCACAGAAACGCAGGTGTGATAGTCAGGTGTCCACAAATCCTTGGCCATATAGTGCATCTAAAATGGCCGTTACCACCCTGAAGTAGTTCCTGTCATCACTATAGTTATAGCAGCTTTAAACAGTTGTTCTCTTACCAGCCTCTCTTTTTCTCCTTCTTGAAGCTAATAAGCCAAAAAACCTCAGCTTGTCTTTTCAAATTTGATGTTGATTATATCCTATGGCAGAGATTATTTTTGTTATTAATGTTCATCAAGGAAGGAATAAAACATGATGAGGTGAGACGTTATAGGAAAATAATTCCTAACTCAATAGCATGGTGGTAAAAAAAAGTATAATTAGGTAAGGAATGAAACACAACTGGCTGTGTTTTCAAAGGAAAATATTCCACCACGGGGTGGCATGGTACATGAAGTAGAGGACCGTTACCACCCTGAAGTAGTTCCTGCTTGTCATCACTATAGTTATAGCAGCTTTAAACAGTTGTTCTCTTACCAGCCTCTCTTTTTCTCCTTCTTGAAGCTAATAAGCCAAAAAACCTCAGCTTGTCATGTTATCTGCAGACATGTTGTCCTGAAGACATTCCCATAATGGAAAACTGAGAATTATTAGGATGAATGCAGTAATATAAACATAAATAAAATATTATCATTTAAATTAGAGCAGGCACAACTATAAGAAGCATGCTGTAATGGGAAATTAATCACCACCTTCTACTGTATCAGATTTGAGAATTCAACAATGCTGTGGTATAATTAATACAATGTAAAACATTTGAGTTACACTTACTCACATGAATTAAGGAGACAAATTGCCTTAAACCACTTAAGTTTAAAAATAGATTGCTTTAAGTACAGCTAACATATAAAGATCTGAGTTTATTAATGTATTCTTTGTTACACTTACTCAAATCCACTAAGTTAACTTTAAAGAATGAATTAAATCTATTTTGAAATGCATTTTCAAAATTGTTAAACTGCTCGAACAGGGCAGCACAACACATTCTTTATCTGCCCTCTTCCACATACATAAGGTCATTGACACCAGCAAATTGTCACTGTGATTGACAGGGGAGGAACAGTACAACATCCCTCCCACCCAGAGAGCATAAGCCAATTTCGCTCCCTTGTCTCCTGGCCACAGAAGCCTCTGGCATCATCAGGATTCGATCTCACAATGCTAGCATGAGCACTTTTCTGATGTGCCACCCGGGAGTCTGAAACTATACATTTTAAATATGCAGAATGGAACTGTTCAGAAGATTATAGCGCAGTTTATTGTTGATTATGGCCTTGCATTAGCCTTGTTTCTTTAGGATAGATCACGTCCTCCATTATGAAGATGCAAAGTCATTTCCAGAATAACATTTCTACAGCAACAATGTGTGAGTTTGCATATACATATAGCTGTGGCCTATGTTTGTATGGCAGACACTGAGCTTATGATTAACATGCAATGCATCTTAAAAGTTTACAGACTCTAGAACAGCCAGCATAATACTGTCACAAGCATGCAAGAATTTGTACCTCAATCATTGCATTATGAATTTAAATAACAGCAAGAAATTGAATTCCAAGACCATGTAAGCTTTTGCTATGCAACAAAGCTGTGCGCTGCTTGCCTGATGATGATGATGATGATGATGATGATGATGAAGTGGCTTTGGCTAGATGGCTGGCTAACTCCACTAGATATACTTCACATAAGTAGATTATTTTACATGAGGCTTCATGCTTGTACTTAAAACAATGTTTGGTTTTGTCTCCAGTCAGGTCAAGAATCTTGTAATTTGTGTTTATGAGGCATAGATGTTCCTGCTGCTACAGAACTACATCTTTTTTTTTTTTTACTAGCAAATTACTTTTTGTAAATGTTGTAATCTTACCAGATTACTGTTAAAAAATAAACAAACTATTGTCCATCCTGGTAGTCATGTGGAATAGCAATCCAGCTAATACTTCTAGGATGACAATCATTTTTGCTTGTGTAACATCTGTGTAAATTGCATAGCAGCTGGTAACACTTTCAATGTCCACACTGCACTTCTTACAACTTTTCATTTCCATAAGCAAATCATGACTTACTCTTTTCACTCCATAGGTGGTGTCTCAGTTCACATTGTCTCCGAACATAACTGCAGCAAACCACACAGTTAGCCATGTCAACAGCACTATGGCAACAACCCGCACGACAACCAATCCAGCTGGCGCTGCCTACCAGCTGCAATCCAGTTCCGTCTTTGTGCTGATATCTGGAACCATCTCGACCATGCTACTTCACCACCGCTGCTGAGCCACATCTGTAACTGGTGATCAGTCTCCATCTTCCACCCGAATGTTGCTGATAAATGAACATAGAGGGCCCTGTGCTATTCCAGCAATTCCAGCAGACCCACTGGATTACATCTACTATGTCTTTAAACACCCCTGAAGAGCAGAAGAAATTTGTTTGTACTGGAGGAGAGAAAGTGATTATCCTTTTCTTATAGTGAAATAGTTGATGTTTGCAGTAGTGTTTTATATCCCTCATTCAAAATTCTACAAAATTGGGATGTATACTGAGAGAGAAACCTGTATTGATTTTTTTAATGCAAGGCTGTATTATATCAATATCTTTACTGAAGCCTACATACAACTGGTTTTTTTTTTCATTGCTTGATTTTTTCTCCTGTGTGCTCTGGAAATCACATGGTTGATACCTAATAGAATTACTCATTTTAACAAAGTAAGGAACAAATACAATGTGCCCAATCTGCATCAATCATAATCATAAACATCATGAAGCAACAAGAGAAAAACTTCATTTAGGTTAGGATAGAAAATAGTTGTTATAGGGCTTTCTGCTGAAAAAAAAAAAACATGCTACAGTAACACTTCAAATGCAATATTTCATTAGATTGATCTCAGGTTACCACCATGGCTGGATTGGTTGTCTGTTTAGAGCTGATATATGAGGTGTTAGGTGTCTTCTATATCATGACCCCAACATGAATGTAGATGTATAGCCATGGAAAGGGACTGAGACTGCTGTGTTAGATTTTATTTTGTATAATATATGCTTCAGTGGTTTCAAGAAAAAGATAATCAATACAATATCAATACAATAAATGAACTTGTATGAGAACTCCTAAGGACTAGTAATTTATTTAGGCTTTATCTTTATTTAGAGTTTTTGAAAAAATGGTTCAAAATACTAAATGCATGTCAAATTATTTGCTCTTTTTTTTATTACCCATTTGCAGTCCTATTAACATTCTTTCTCATGTATTCACCTGTTTAAATTGAATTACAGACACACCATTACTACATTCTTAAATACAGCCTAGAGATTAATATAACTTTAATATAACTACACTGTTTTATAGAGTGTGCTGTTTTATAGGCATATATTTAATAGTAGATTTTTTTTGCTGTGCTGCTCTCAACATTCCACTTTTTTGTGCAAAAGTATCTTTTAAAAATCAACTGAGAGGTGTATAGGAAGGGAATGTGTGTATGGGGTGTGTTCAACAGCAAGCGATAAACAGACAGAGGATATTCTATGACCAAACCTGAATCTGCTGAATGGGTATAACTGTAAATCAGTTGTACACGGATGACTGAAAAGGTGACAATGAAAGAATAGAGAGATGAGTAATCGAATCAGGCGGGTGTTAGAGAATAACAGAGAGGGGATAAAACATGCATTGTTGGACTTGTGTTTAACAGGATGCCCACACTGCTGACAAATATTTAATCAGTGAATACACAAAGGTCTGTACATAGTTGGAGAATTTGGGCAGAGAAAAAAAAAACTGGAATAAAATAAATGTGCTCTTCAGACTCTATGGTCACTATTACACCCAGGAGTGTGTTTCCTATTAACTTTGTACATCACTAAAGTGCAATATGTGGTTTTGACGGAATAAAGGTGTCCTTTGGATCATTGTGTTGCATATAGAGGAGAGAACTAAGATTTCCTTATGAACAGAGATTAATTAACAACAACTATTATTGTTATTATTATTATTATTATTATTGTTGTTGTTGTTGTTGTTGTACAGCAGTAAGCAATAAAGCAATAAGCAATATTAAACATTGCAACAACAGAAGACTTATATCTGATATAAATTAATAAAACCATAGTAAAGTAACAAGTAATAGGATGATTTTATTTAAAATAGGAAAAATAAAACAATTATATATAAGATTATAAATATATAGATAAAGAACAATGAGAATTAAAATGACCAACCATTACTATTAAAATGTTAAACACATACCTTACCTGCTTTTTAAAACTATTAATGGGGCACATGCAGAATATTGATCAGTGTAATGCTACAAATCTTTGGTGCATAGTGCTAGAAAGCTGCTTTATCAGTCTTTTGTGGCATGATTCCTGGAACAAGGAAACCAGCAGTTATGCTGCATCTGACTTACCTCAGAAGTGGGAAGTCGGAGCTTGGAATGATGTCATTTTTGATATCAAGCTACATTCAAGCTTTAAAATGGGGGAAAAACATGGATGCCTCCTTGTTCATCTTTTGTTAGCAACAAGCTAGCCAGCTAACTGTGATGAGTGATCCACATTTTCCTCCTCAAAACAGAAAACTTTATGGTCAATGTTATAGATTTAAAAAGCAAATATGCTAATTGATCTAAAACCAATACCTGTATATACAGTATAACTCATTTAAAGGTAAGAGGTGCTGCTGTGTTTACTGTTCATGCTGTGAGCAGCCATGTTGATTTGATGTCACTTGCTGAACTCAGGGTTGAGGAGATCATCCCAAGTTCCCCAGTAGGAATCCTGAGTTGAGGGGGCATTATCTTTGGTTCTTCCTAGTCAGAGATCCTAGACGAGCTATGACCTGTAGTTAAATGCAGCATTAATAATCATAAAACCTGGTTATGAAAAGAGTTTCTCAGGCACTCTGACATATATAAAAGTGATAACCCATTAAGAGCTTTAACTTCATTAACTAATAATAGAGGCTTCTAAACAATAACAAAACCTTATAAACCAATAAGAAAATATTCATTCTACAAGAAACACACAGCCAGTGGAATCATGTTAAAAGTGGTGTAATATTCTTTCTTTGTGTTAATACTTTAGCTATGCCACTTTGAATAAGCTGAAGTTTGTCTATCGTGGTTAATAGTCCTATAAACCAAGTGGTTAATGTGATTGATAGTCCTATAAAACAAGAACCAATAATTCCACCCAGATTACTTACACTGTAAACTCCTAATCTTCTTTTAAACAATTCTCTTTGCATCATTGCCAGTAATAAGGATTTCTTTTTAAGTATTTAAAAAAATCTGTTTATTGAGTGAATGCTACTGGGTAGATAAGCTCATCTCTGTTTATGAACAACTAGTGGGTGGGAGTAAGATGTTGGGAAAATTTAGTGCATGTAAAAGTTCTGTGGCTTTTTAATACAAAATAATTTTAATAGAAAATTAAAATCACCAGTAAGGAGAGTCTTGTCATGATGTGTGATAAATGTAGTCAATAGATTGGAATGTTCACACAGGAAGAAGTGTGTGTGTGTTTTAGGAGAAGACTGAATCATGGCCTGCCTGAAAAGTTAAGAAATTTTACATTTATCATTTGTACATAAACTTGATTCTATTCAGATTTAGTCATGTCTTAGCCATAAACATCAAATCAACAAAAATGAAAAAACAAAAATTTTCATTTGCAGATAAAGTTGTTTAGCATAAACTTTTATCGGTCAGTGATCTAACATTTAAAAGGGCCAACCTGAAACATTTATTGTAGTGGCTACTCTTGAAACACTGACATTTAACAAGTTATAACAAATATTATCCATTTCAATAAGTTAGAAGATCTTGCCTTAAAAAAAAATCATTAAAATCTGTGTAAGCCTCCTACTCTGTTAAATACCAGATGTTTTTGTAAATTAATAAAATCAAGTGTCTCCAGGAACTGTGACGGGAGTTGAGTACTGCTTAACAGAGGTATGAATAAGCAGGAGAAAGACTGTACACACAGATGTGCTTAGAAAAGGATTTGCCCTGCTGGGGTCTGATGAGCTGTGAAGCCACCTCTGCCAGCTCATGTTTCTGTAAGCTGTTAAAAGGGCAGGCCAAGCTGTTTTGTTCACAATTAGCAACCCAGTGAATGTTCTAGGCCCAAGCCCCCCATCCTGATCTATTTCTCTCTGTGTTTTTTTTCCTTATCTGTGATTCTGGCCTGATTTGTCAGGAATTTAGAAATTGCCACATTGGCTACGTTAGTGCATGTCAGATTAATTTAAGAAGAAAAAAAAAAAACAAAAAAAAAACTACAGCACGAGACCTACCTCATGCTCAGAGACCCACGGTCCTAATGGCCTTTTGCACTGGGGTGGCCAGTTTAGACCAATGACTTTATTGGGGCAGCAATCTAGGGTGGGGCAAAATTCATACAAAATGTCCCTACTGGCACATGCCAAAGCAACATTTGTTTATCGTCTAGCAAGCTACAAAAAATGTTAACTAACATAACATTAGGCTACATCTTTTTAAGTATGCTAATGTTATGAAGTCAATATTATTAGCAAACAGTAGCTAATAATGAACTGAAGAACTCCAATGTTATAGTTAAATAGTTATATATAGTTATATAGTTATATTTTTGGTCAGTGGGACCAGGGAATAGTTTACTTATGTGTTAGCTGGCTAAAGTGCATTATATGGACAAAAATTTGTGGACACCTGACCATCACACCCACATATGCTTTTTGAGCATCCCATTCCAGATTTGGACCCCCTTTGGCTTTCCACTAGATTGTGGAGCGTGGCTGTGGGGATTTGTGATCATTTAGCTACAAGACCATTAGTGAGGTCAGGCACTGATGTTGGATGAGGAGGTCTGGGGTTCAATCATTGTTCCAGTTCATCTCAAAGGTGTTCAGTGGAGTTGAGGTCAGGGCTCTGTGCAGGACACTCGAGTTTTTCCACTCCAACCTTGGCACACCATGTCTTCACGGAGCTCGCTTTGTGCACAGGGGCATTGTCATGATGGAAAAGGTCTGGGGGCCTTTATTTCCAGTAAAGCAAAATCTTAGTGCTACAGCATACAATGACATTCTACACAATTTGGTGCTTCCAAACTTAGCAGCAACAGTTTGGGGAAGAACCACATATGGGTGTGACAGTGTCCCCATACTTTTGGCCATTTAGCTTGTGTTGGACAATGATGAAATGAACTTTTAGATTTCTCAGAGATGTTGTAGTGGGAGTTGTGTTATTATTTACACTGGCCTATTACAGCAAGATTTCCCAAGTTGCTCAGTCTCACATCATATGACATTGGAAACTGTGCTGACTATTGAGCAATGTCGTACTTGTAGTGGATGTTAAATTCTGACTCTGCAAAATTGCTTTCAACATAGGTAAAATTGAATACATACTAAACTGTACTAAAAATAAATAAATTATATATATTATAATTAAATAAATTATATTAAATATGATAAATTAATTATAGTAAAATACAATCATCCAGTCAGTCAACATCTTAAAGTGGTAGTACACATGAAAATATAATAATAGACAGAATAGGCTGAATGAAAAAAAGAAACAATCAAAGCCAAATCTGAACTTTGGTTATCAACTTTCATAGTGGTGATTATTGTTGATAAACAAAGTAAACATGAAAAATACTATTATTCAGCACAGATGAAAAATATAGATTTGATGGGTTCTATTCATGCTAACAACTCCTACTTACCAAATAATGGGAAAAACTGGTTAAAACAGTTGCTCCAAACATACATATATTTTTAATTATGTGTAAATTGGTTGAGTAAATGTATAATTTGAACAATACATTGGCCAATCAAGGATGCTTGTGTTAAAGCGTCTGAAGATGCTGCCCGCACATTTGGCAAGCAAAAATGTTAAACAAGAAGCAGAAAAAATATTTTGCTTTTTTTTATGCAGGTGTAATATTTCAAAGAAAACTAAAAATAATGACACAAATACTTTAGCTTATCGAGGGTAAGGATGAAAACAGCGACAAATGCTGAAATGGTGTGCCTTATGGTATTGCCGCTGTTTACTTTGGCTATACTGCATTGTTTCGAGTCAATCGCTAAGAGGAAAAAAATCATCAGTCATTTACCAGTGCTATGCAGCTTGATGTGGAATGACATCAGCTCCAGGCACACAAGCCATAAAGCCCCTATGCTGCACTATAAAAAGAATTTCATATGTCATACTTTTATGTATATCCTACTTAAAACATCCTACCGTTTGCCTGCTCGAGGTCAGATTACTCCAGATTACATTACATATAGGGTAAAACAAGTCAAAGTCATGATCTGAGAACAATAACAGAGACAAAGGTCAAAACACAAGGAACGCTCTATAATCAAGGAAACATTGACTTTGCAAGTAAACACAAATCGTATAAATATCATTAACCAGCAGCTGCATTGGAGGACAGTTTAGTACTTGAGCTGCATCCCGTCAGCATTGTGCTCATACCCCTTTGGAATTTTTTATTTTTTTTAGGTTTATTCATCCATTTACATTACCTGCACCCACATCTATTATTAGCCATGGGTGTAAACAAAAAGTTATAGAAATTGATTGATTTAACCTAACATATTAAAATTTTAGTCATATGTGATGTGAGAAATTTAAAAAAGATCATTTTTCAATTATCATTTTTGAATTATAAATTTTAATGATCATACTTAAAATTCCATTTCCACATATAATAAACAGTCTGAAGTATACATGTCAGCTTATTTGCTTATGAAAATGCAAATACTGTGTGAGGGTGTGAATATTAGTTTGAGTTTGGACTAGCGAGGACAGTGAGACTGCACTCTTGATGCCTATTTCCATAATTATGTAAATGGAACAGATGGTGAATTGAGCACCTCAGTTTGTAGTGTCTATGTCAGAATATTGTTTACATGTTTTTTTGCTTGTTTGTTTGTTATCCAAATGTATTCTGAAATTGACCTCACTTTAAAATTGTATATCCAGTATATTACAGTATATTTTATAGCACTGAGTTAGGGAATGTGTCCTTTTCTATAAGGCAATTCGCCTGGAACTTTAAATACTTATAATTAACATCTCTGAGAAATTAAAAAATTCATTATATACACTCAGTGTCTGCTTTATTAGAAATATCTATATGCCTGCTCATTCATGTGATTACCCATTCAGCCAATCATGTAGCAGCAGTGGAATGCTTAAAATCATACAGATACAGGGCAAGAGCTTCAGTTAATGTTCACAGCAAACATCAGAAAGGGGAAAAAAAGCAATCTCAGTGCAAACTTTGACCATGGCATGTTTGTTGGTGCCAGATAGGCTGCTTGGAGTATTTCAGAAACTACTGACCACCTGAGATTTTCTCCTACAACAGTAGAATGGTGCAAATAATACAAAAATAATCCAGTGACCTGCAGTTATGTGGGTGGAAACACCTTGCTGATGAGAGAAGTCAGAGGAGAATGGCTAGACTGATTCAATGACATGAAGACTACTCAAATAGCCACTCTTTACAGCCTGAGGTTTCAAAGTTCCAAGTCGTGATGCAAGCAGAGATATCATTAATGATGTGTCCATTGCTGTTGAGATCCTCAATGCAGGAAAGAATTCATTTTGGAAGGAAATCATTTTGTGGAGCACCTTTACACAATTAGAATGGTGGATTTCCACCATTCTAATTGTGTAAAGGTGCTCCACAAAATGATCAGCCATCTTGGTTTGAACATCTTGACACACTGCATATTTAAGTACCGTGTTAGATCATTTTATTAAGTTCTGATAAGAATGGGTTCGATGTTTTAAAGATAGATTCATTCATTCCTTCCTCACTAACTGACTTATCCTGGACAGGTCGCAGTGGATCCTCTCTCTCTCTCTCTCTCAGGCATCCATACCCACTCGTTTCCGTCACTCTCCCCGTCTAACAAAGATTCTGTTGAGCCTTCAGGGTAAATGCAAGTCTAAATCAAAGCCGGCTTTCATCTCCTTTGCCTATTCACTATCCATTGCATCAGTGTGAGTCATTCACACTTTAATCAGACTGGATATATTTAAAAAGTACATTAAAATCCACATACTGCTCTATACGTCTGACTTCTAAGGATGAAAAGATTACAATGCAAGTTCTGTAATTTGGAATACAGAGTATAGGTTTGTATCATACCAGATGATCACAGAATATGGATTTCTTGATCAAGCTAAAAAAAAAAACCCTCTAAAAGATTTCAGTGTCTGTACATAGGAATGATATTCTTTCTGTATAGTTACCCAGTATAGTAATTACATTTGAATATAAAAATGTGGTGATCTTAATGTTATAATTAACATTTTAAATTTCTTTTTTTGCAGCAGGAAACAGAGGGGGTGGGTCTGTTGGGAGGAAAGGAAAGCTTGTTAGGGTTTCTGATGCAGTTGCAATTTTGCACGCAGGTAAAACAATGTATGTATGTAAACTTCGCCATTATAGATAACTTCAATCATTTTTGAAAAAAAAAAAAAACATAGGTTTTTCTTATTGTTAAAGATGTCAGTTTTGTAGGGAAGAACATGAAAAATTTTCCTTTTAATTCCTTTTGATTGACAAAAAACATATCTGGTAGAGACAGCCTTTTTCTTTTCTCACTCACTGACCAGCGCAGTATTGATAACTGCAACATAACTCTCTTGCTATTGCTTCAAATATAAACCAAAGCTACTAAAAAAGACAAAGAAATGACATAATGTTGAAGTCCAGAATAAAATGTATTAAAATTTTTCTCTCTCTGAAAACAAAGCGTTGGTTGATCATAGAATTTAAAATGTTTGTTCAAGACACTTTAATATTTGTTAATTAGAGATGACAAGTTTGAATCATATGTAGCTGGGAGTCTAGAGAGCAAAATTAGCCATGGCCGGGTGGGAAGGATGGTGTACTCTCTCTCCCCTGTCAATCATAGTGACACTAGACCACTGTGGGTGTCTGTGAGGTCATGTATGTGGAAGAGTGTAGATACAGCAGTTTGAAAAAATGCAGTGGCTAGCTTCTTGTGTCTCGGAGGAAGTATGTGTTAGCCTTCGACTTCCCTGGTTGGTAGCTGTTGAATGATAGAGAGCTGACTGGTGGGTGGGAATTGGCAGATGACAAAATTAAAGAAAAAATTTGGGGGAAAAAATGAAGAACATACATTTCTGAGAGCCCGATTTTTCCCATCTAAGCCAAATTTACTCTAATAAATTTGCTATGTCAGTACATGATGTATAATGCATTCTTGATTTCTACTGTTGAGCCACAAAAGGAATAGTGCTGGAGGCATAGTGAACAAGCTCTGTGAGTTGTGATGGCTCTTACTGGGGATTCCCAGTTTAGCTTCTATTTTAAGGTGCAGTTCTTAATTTTTTGAGTAAGCTCATAAAGGGTTTGATGTTTTGGTGGGTGATTAAATAATTTATTCCTTCACCAGTATTCTCTGCAGAGTATTGTAGACCAACACTGAAATGGTATTATAGCTATGTGATATTATTAACAGAGAACAGATTTAAACAGCATGCACACTTCAACCATACACTGCACTTGGCTAGTAAATATACTGTCCATATGTTTGATATTTCTGTCTGATTCCAATTTTTGATCCACTTTGTGATGGGGAACTTCATCCAAGGTTAGAGCTGCATCTACAATGCAAGAATAGAGCACTACATCTGCAGCACCACCACAACAAATACAACCGCATATGCCCTCAAGGTGGAGCCAGAACCATGTGGACATGACTGGAGACTGCCTATCTTCCTAACCACTGACCACATGCAGCTCACATAGACTACAGAAGATAAAAATAGTTTGCTGAATAAGATGTCTGGGAGACAACAGACAAGCTTATGTGTCTTAATTCTGTGCATATCTGCAGATTTTTCCCCTAGCTCATCAGTGGAACCCCATCCTAATTGTGTATACCTGCCACATCCTCACACAGAATAATAAAACACATATCCCTTGGTGTATGTATGATAAGGTATATGCTAATACATCACAAGTTTCTTACAGTGGATAGCAGTGTTGCCTCACAGCTCCAGGTTCCTGGGTTTGAGCCAGAGCTCGGATTACTGTCTGTGTGGAGATTCACATGTCTGCATGGGTTTCCCCCTGGTTCCTCCCACTGTCCAAAAACACGCACATTGGCAGACTGGCTATGCTAAATTGCGCCTTGGTGTGAATGAGTATGTAAATGGCTGTGATGGACTGGCATCCCATCCAGAATGTATTGTCTGGCCTCTCCCACCCAGTGTTACCAGGAAAGAATCCAGATTCAGGATAAAGCTGTTACTGATGATGAATGAATGTTTCTTTAATTCTTTTAAAGAACCTAATTAGTTCTTTAGTTTGTCCCTCTAGAGGAAACTCTTAAAGGTTCTATCTAGAACCCTAAAACAGATTATTTCCCTTTCAAAAAGGTTTCAAGTGGTATCTACAAACTCCTAACCATTTAAAGAACCCCTGAACAACTCTCTTTTTAAATAGTATAGTAGTGACTTAAATTAGTAAAAAAAAAATCTTTTTAGTGCAGTTTGTTTCTTTGTGATGCATACAGTGTGACCATTTCCTTTTTTTTTTTTTTTTTTTTAAATCAAGTACTTGGCTGATTCAAGTGAATGTGTGGACTACTGACATTGAAGTGACCAGTTGACGACTTGAGATTTATGAATGTGACATTGATTTTCATGTGTCTACAAAATTCTATAAAAATTCTATTCAACTTTTTGTCATTTATGAAGAACAAGAAAATACGTGAATGGACAATGAATCAAAAACTATGGGATACCTCCTCCGTCTTTTTGTCTGTCTGTCTGTCTGTCTCTCTTCTCTCTCCACACACACACACACACACACACACACACTAAACCCGGCTCGACGTCACAGGCGGTGCGGCAGTGCAGTATAACCGGGCGCGTGGGCAGCTAAGCGCCAAACACACACACACACACACACACACACACACACACTCTCTCTCTCTCTCTCTCTCTCTCTCTCACACACACACACACACACACACATACACACACATCGACGTTCCCCGCGTCTCCCTCCGCATCCCCCTCCTCTTCCTTGGGCCTCTGAATCCCCTCCGGATTTCTCACTGTCACAGATGGAGGTCGCGCGTGTTCCCGGTTTGGAGACAGCGAGCACTGGGTGAAGCGGTGTGGAGGACGTGTGCGACCATGCCGTAATGTTTCCGCCACGTCAAGAGCCTTTATAGCGACACACACACATACACTCACGCACACACACACACGCACGCACGCACGCACACGCGCGCGCGTGTAGGTCTATGCTCGTTTCCACCTGTAAGATGGAAGAGAACCAGCGGCAATAAGATGGACAGAATCAGCGCGCGCTTAACTGCTCGGATTGTCGGTTTCCCACCGAGACTAGTACTGCTGCTGCCGCTGCTGCTGCTGCTGCTCGCGCTCTTCACAGGCTGCAGTCACGCCATGCCGCACGTCCTGAGATTCGGTAAGTCCTTATCCTGTCCTCCGGTTCTGTATCTAGTCTGTGTAAGTTCTTCCAGTAGCCTAAGTTCTCCAGTGTTGGCCCATTGCACAGATTTTTCCTGGACGATGTCTCATTAGCTAAAGCAGGCAGGTGCACCGTTATCTGGCTCGGGCACACATGTATGGCTGCATCTAATCTAACATTATTTGCACATTACGCATGTAATGCATGTGGCTTACTTTATAAGTGTGTGTGTATGTGTGTGTGTGTGTGTAAGCCCTGACTCTCTAACAGCTGGCTGATATTTCTGAAATGTCTTGTCTGTCTTGTCTACTCGAATACAAAGCCTTGTAATGCCTTCGGTGTGTAGGACAGGACTGTCCTCATATCCTCAGAAATCCCATTATCTGTAGCTTCAACACTCCTGAATAATACTGAATCCTGAAAGCCACATAGGTGTAAGATGAATGACTTTGAGGCGGCTTGTGACACAGATCTCTCTCTCTCTCTCTCTCTCTCTCTCTCTCGGGATCGCATCGCGCGCCTGCATTTGCTGATTGATAAATCTCGCACAGGCTTTCTGGTCTTTGTGTGCATGAGAAGCATCAACCATGTATAGGTCAAATAAACAATATCATTCAAACCTGACTAAAACCCATGCAGAATGCGACACCACTCTGCTGGATATTAGTAGAAGGATTCTGTATAAGATGGTATATGAACCGATGTCATCCACATCTATCTCTGTCAAAGTAAACTGACAATGTCAGTCTTTCCAGCGCCCAGGTCCAGTTTGCGCATGCTCCGTACCACTGTGGTAACGTCGGGATGCTTTTAATGCCACCGATATTTAGATCAGCACAGATGAATTTGAGCACTTTTTTTTTTTTTACAAATTAACAAGGCAGTGAAGCCTCCATATGACTTTCAGAAGAGTCCAGGAGCTTTGGAGTTTCTGCACGCAGCTGGAGACCTTGTTTTGACACGCAAAAACGAGACATGAATCGTTGCAAGATTCATGAGACATTTCCTCTTGTGTGTAAGGCTACGACTAAACAGTGTGCGTGAAATATGTAAATATGAGCGTTATTTCTGGGCTCCCTGAATAAGTGTTTACTAGCATTGCAATGGCGTTTCCCCAGGAAATGGACAGCACCATGGACAGCAGCTTATTTAGGACAAAACAGTAAAGACGGGAGAAAAAAAAATACAATACAAAAATACAAAAATAAAAAATTCTAACCACCAAGTTGAAAAAGTTAAACCTTGGATCAAAGTAAAAAATATTTTCATCAGCTTGTTACAGCTATTTTTTTTTTTTTTTTAAATTCAGCTGAAAAAAATACACTATTTTGCTAAAAATATGTGGACACTTGACCAGTCACACCCATGTGTTCTTGTTTTAGATTTAGTCCAGATTTAGTCCCTCTGTTGTTTGCTGTTATAATAAGCTCCACTCTTCTGGGAAGGCTTTCCACTAGATTTTGGAGTGTGGCTGTGGGGATTTGTGATCATTCAGCTACAAGAGCATTAGTGAGATCAGGTACTGATGTTGGGTGAGGAGGTCTGGGGTGCAGTCGGTGTTTCAGTTCATCCCAAAGGTGTTCAATGGGGTTGAGGTCAGGACTCTGTGCAGGACACTCGAGTTCTTCCACTCCAACCTTCACACACCATGTCTTCATGGAGCTCGCTTTGTGCACAGGGGCATTGTCATGCTGGAACAGGTTTGGGCCTCTTAGTTCCAGTGAAGGGAAATTGTAATATCACAGCATACAAAGACATTCTATACAATTATGTGCAACAGTTTAGGGAAGGCCCACTTATGGTCAGGTGTCCACATACATTTGGCCATATAGTGTAACTTTAAAGGGTTGATGAAATTATTTTTTTTTACTTTCATCCAAGGTTGAATTTTTTTCTCAGTGCATGTACAATATGTCTTAGCTGACATTTTGCCAATGTTTCCCTGTTCAATGATGGACTAATTATGAAGCCCTTAAGCCAGCTAATCAAATATCTGTGTGTACAGTAGATTTAACCCACAGCCTAATATTAAAACATATTATTTAGGAACCTCAGTGAATGATTCAGAACCTGTAGTGAAAATATTAAGAAAGGCATGTAGTAAGCATTAAGGTTTATTTGTTCATACCAAATAAGGTATATAAATTCACTCCATTGGAAGACATAAATTTCTGAAGCATGTAGCTGAGAAATTGAAGATTAAACATTTTGCTCAAGGGACCAGTAATGGCTTTGTAGCAATCCTCTGGTTTCATAGCACAGAACATTAACCTCTGAGCTGCCAAAGGGCCTGTTAAATTAATAAAATACAAATCTCTATACACCTGATTAATATGTTTTTTGCACAGCACTGATACGTACACTGTTTGGTTGTACTTGTGTGAAACCCTTATAGGTTCTCTGTACAGCAGAATGTTTTTCTATCATAAATTTTCCAAGTAGAACCCTTTTTGGAAGCTAAGATCCCTAATTATCCAAAGAACCCTTTAAAAACCCTTCAAGGACCCTTTCTTTCAAAAGCCGGTTTTATACAGTGCAATTCCAGAGATGATCCCAATAAGAAGTCTATAATGGACTGTGCAATAACATGTGTTCTTCATATCAGATTAACTGATGAAGATAGTTACTACTTTCTGCCTTACTGGGTGCACAGTGACGCAGCACAGGTTTGTAGCTCTTCAACTGGAAAAGCATAAAAAATAGTTTCACATCATCATAATAGAAAATAAACTCTATGAACAGAGCTTTCGCATGATAATTATCTAGCTACACAGCTGGAAGCTGTAATTAATCCTCTGTTTCATTCCATGTTGTGTTCCTTTTTGTCCTGTTGTGATATACAATAAGTGTGATGAGACACTATAGAGACATTCTGTCTGCTGCTACAGTTCAACACACTAGTCTTCCTTTAAATGCCATATATTTTATTTACATTTCACCATTGCCACCACTGTGCTTGTAGCTGTCCCGTGATTTTTGTGTAATCATACGCATCATACAATACAATACAATCATCCTCTATTGGTGGATTTTAGACAAGTGTCTTAGCAGTGCTCACACTCTGAGATTTTAAGAAAAATTTTCTGACACTGCCAGAACTTTGTCGTCGGCTGTCTTTGGTTGCTGCCGCACTAAATCGATCAGCAGTGAGAATGTCACATTATACATTCTGAGACCACTGATCTCAATTCACGACAAAAGCGTAATTGGGCTGAAAATCATACAGTGTAAACCCAGCTTAGACGCTTATCACAAAACTGCTGTAAATAAATTTCTAAAAGGTTTTCTATTTACTCACATTTACACAGTTGTGAGTAGGAGACTTCTCCTGGCAGCACATTTTTCCTGTCAGGTTTTCTTTGTTCTTCTTTTGTTGTACTGTGTAGAGACTGTGCAGCTCACAGCTTTTGCTTGATCTCAGCATGAACCCACCATATGCCATTCCCGTCAAAATTCTCACACCCATGATAAACTACCACAACCACTACAACCACTGTATGATATGAGACAAATATTTGCTCAGGTGATGAGTGCTGTGAAACTCTAGCATAGTTATATATTGAAAAGAAATACTTATAATAAATACTAACCTTACCCTTCTACCTGACTGCCCTGCATATATGTTTCATAGTATCTTCTGTAAGATTAGAAGTAAATAGCTTACACTTCCTTTTTATATATTTTAAGTGATATATATTTTAATATATATTTTGATACATATTTTAAGAGAATTAAACCCTTTTCTGAGACTTGCATTATTTAAACTGATGCTTAGTGAGCAGCATACGTAGACAGCCCCATATCATTAAATATAGATATCAAAGATATGATTATATTTAATATAATTTTAAAGTCATTGCCCTCTTTGACTTAATTTATGACTGAGATGATCTGCAGAGAGACAGACATAACTATCCACATTTGTTCATATATAACAGTTACATATAAATGGGTGTCAAAAGTAGTTGGTGGGGAAAGTCCCAGTTTAGTGGCATAAAGGTTGCAATTTCAAATCCTCGGGCAAGATCCTTAACTCTCAATGATTCGTTATATATGCTAGGATTATACTCTGCCTCATTTCTCTGGATAAAAGTGGCTACTATGAAAACTTCATCTTTTTTAGAACACAGGATGACTGTGAAATCACACGCTCTTAGTTTTCGTGCATTAAATTGTGCACCAAGTAAGGAATAAAACATGAAAGGGCAGGCTTGCTGTTATAGGAAACTAATAAATGGCAGGGTTGTTTGATATGTCACTGTTACCAGCTCAGAATATGGAGTATAGCTATGCATTCAGATTGGCGGATGTAGATGCAGACTCTGCCACCAATCCCTGGAACAGAACAACCGTGGAAATAAGTGATTTCCTGTTATTATTTTCTTTGTAAACAGGTATAAACACTCATTCCTTCACCACTTTTCTCTCACTCTTTTAGTTTCTTTGTTTTCTTCTAGTTAATTAAACAAAATGTAGCATCTGCAAATGAAACAAAAATGCAAAACAACACCGTCTGACCAATCAGAATAGAGAATTCAACAGCCCTGTAGTATAAATGGTTTGAATGTATTGTAAAATAATTACAGTATAGCATTTGTATATATCCCGCAGACTGCAACGTCAATATAGCAATGAATTCAGGTCAACAGATGTAGAGATGAAGACCCAGTCCCACCCAAGATAAGGCATGATAGGACAGGATATGGGTTGTCACGGTTGTGTCTCATTTTTGTGATCATGGTGCAAGCATGAAAATAAAACATTAATAATGTATTTTTATGACCAATAGCAAAGGCAGGACCCTGGTGAAGAGAGAGCAGCACATTTCCTATAAAGTGTTAGTTTAGAATGAATATATTATCAAGAGATGTGGTCAGACATGATGCTGATGATCTAACAGGGCATAGGGCAGCATGACACACACAGAAGAAAGTGGTATCTGTCCTCTTCTGCATACATGACCTCACAAACGCCCACGACTGGCTAGTGTCTCTGTGATTGACAGGGAAGATAGAGTATGCCATTCCTCCCACCCAGAGAGCACAGCCAATTTCGCTCCCTTGGCTCCTGGCCTCAGATGGCTGCGACATCATCTGTTTTCAAATTTGCAATCTCTGGATGATAGGGTGAACACTTTTCTGCTCAGGAGCAAGATGTGCTTCCATCGTAACCAACATTTCAATAAGATATGCAACTTGCCCATGTAAAAACATAACCTTACTTGTCCAGCTGTACAACTATATTTAGAATCACAAGCTACAACAGTGTTATGGTTGTGCAGCCTGCATAATGGAGCACAGTGTTTATATGGTAATGATAGGATACTCATTACTACAACAGGGGGAACCAGAATATGCTGTTTGAGTCCCATTCATATGCCATTTTGTTAAAAGTGAATTGTGTTATAATAACATCTTCAACTGTCCTGCCATATATCATGTTTGGTGTGAATTAGGGCTTGGTAATGTGCACCAAAACAAATGCAGTGTTGCCATGACTCTCATGATTTCCATGACTCATGATTTCTATGGTGCAATTAGCATAAAAGATGCAGTTATTCAATTATTGTTGAGCACTTGAACACATACTTGGCATCAAATAATGTGTTTAATAATCATTACTTCAATCATTACTTTTGTACACTTTTGTTTGAACAGAACAGGGAGTTCATTCTCTTTGGAAATTTCTGGACAGCTTTCTATCTTCTGTCTAATGTGAAACAATGTCTTTCTCAAATCAAGATACTGTTTCGGCCACATTTGGCAACAATAGCCATGTAATAATATTTGATCAGACTTTCTTTAGTTTTTAGGTTTGTTACATTCCAGAAAAATCAGAATAGTTCTCTGCACTTACACAGCTGCTGTGAGTCAAAATGAAATCCTTTAAGAGCATTTCATTACATATGCCTGTATGAATTCCTGAGAAAATTTTCTTTTAATAATGTTGAAAAACAATCATTTAAAGAATGATGAAAAACACCTGCAATGGACTTTATAATATTTAAAAAATTAATTAAATGATTATTTTTTGGAGAGCCCCGCAGAGATACACTGCCCTGTTGTCACGATTCTGTAGAGGCAGTGGATGCAAGTGCAGATTTTATTTTATGAAGTGCAAAATAAAAACGTGAAAACCAGAACCAAAAACATAAACACGAGATACAAGGTGAAACAGGCAGACTATTAGCAAGGCTGTGGCACACATGACGACACATATGCACAACGACAAAAGCTTGACAATGACACATACAGAGACCAAGACTTAAGTAGGGGTGCTGATTAGGGGTAATACAGAACAGGTGTGATTGCTCAGCGAGACATATGACATGGCCATGTGATGTGCTGGGGCTGATGGGTAATGTAGTTCAGTGCAGATTTGGGTGCTACCATGACACCTGTGCCACAGGGCACAGTCTGTGTGAGCTATGTGGAGCTAAATGAAAGCATATTTCTTTTGTTTGTACAGAAATATGGTAGAAATAAGGTTTTATTTGGAGCTCAGTAAGGCAGTCAGGCTAAAACCAAATAGCTAATCTCCCATATGTAGTTAACTTGCACTTTTTTTAGTTCTGTGAGCAGGGTTGCAAGCAGGTTCTGTGAATAATATCTGCGTATTGCAGATATACACTACAAATCAGAAATGTGCACCACTGTTAACTTGTTTCCCCCAAATAGAGTGAGAAAAAGAAGATGATATAAGAAAATATGTCTACCGTCTTACACATATATATATAAGGAATTAAGCCATATAACAAATATATATATATAGAACTGCATGGCAGAGGGTTCCCAATTAAGTGGAACCCTTTTAGGAAGTACTCTTGACTATCCAATGAACCCTTAGGAAACCCTTTTTATCTAAAGACATGCTGATGGAAAGAATATAAACAGAATCTAATGCAAGGTGGATGGATTGGGCGACAAAGACCCTGGGTTCATTTGAGAGAAAAGTGTCCACAATAATACCACAGAATGTACTGTTGCTTCGTGAGAACACGCAGTTGACAGCACATTTGACTCTCATTTACACAATTTACTTTCATGCCTAACACTGAGTCACTTAATCTATCATTCATCAGATTACTCACCAGATCCCGCACACTCATGCATGAGCAAATAGCAGTGGAATTGTCCTCTAAAAATCTGTTGATCTAAATGACTAAAGAGAGCTTTGAGTGAACACTAGGGTGGCACAATATTTACCAAATGTCATGCTGTGATTCTGCTTGCAATTCATTTAAAACCCATTTATGGACTCTTGGCTTGACTTGGTAAAAATCTGGCCTGATCAAATTTACATTTTACATTTGCTCATTCATCAAAGCACAGACACACTCACGTTAGTCAGGATGCCCACAGCAGGTAATAAATGAAGTGATTTGTTATATGGCTTAATTCCTTAATTAAGGCATTCTGTAATATATCAGTATTGCAAATGATAATATTATAGTAACTTTCCAAATGATATATTGGGTGGCCATAATAAAGATGACCAAGTCTCAGCAGCTATGCTCTTTAAAATGAGTACAACTTGCACGAACTCTAGTACAGTGATTCATGGCACCTTGTGGGAAGTAATAAACCACATGACGTTGGTGCTTGTATTCTGTTGTAGTCAAAGAGTCATGAGTGTGAATGCCACCAACAGAAGGAAGATGATTGCAGTTATACATGTTATTTTTATTATATATATATATATATATATATATATATATATATATAGCACAAACACATTTATAAGCATTGTATAAATATTTAATAATGTTTAATACTGTAGTCAACCCATGAAATTACTAAAGATTTCTGATGTCTTTACATGAAAGAGAGAACAGAGAAGAACCTGCAATTATCATTTATTTACTGTTTCAACCTGCTGTATTTTTCCCCTTTCCTTTAGCATTTTGTCTTTACTAACAGCACATTCATGAACTGCTGCGAATTCTTGTATGAACTGGCCAACTGTCATTTAGCCTTGAGAGGGGTAGGTACTGTATCTACTTCCTATATGAGAACAAAACTGAATGTTCTTTAACTGATGTGGTCTGTTTCAGTGGCAGCTGGTAATTTTTTAAATAGGGGAAGCACATCTGTCTGTTACTAAAGTATTTATCTGTATGCTCTGTTTTATGAGAGGGATGAGAGGGTTTCATTAGCAGACAAGGCCAGCACTACATGTGCATGGTCACAGCACTACCAGTCAGCCAATCAACTTTACTGTACCAGGAGAGCTGAAAGGACCTGTTTTTGCTCCCTGAGATCTGACGTATTAAAAAGCCTGTTGTCCAATGAATGTTAATCTTTGCTCTGTTAAAACACTCTGTACTTGAATCTGTCACAGGATCCCAGTGAATCTGTACATCAACAGAGGACTAGATGTGGTTCCTCTACTGGCTTCTATGTACATTTTCATGCAGGCTACGCTGTCTACCGAAAACAATTTGCGTTAAATGAATGAACAGCACAATATTGCAGTGACATATTTCATATTTTGATCTGCTAAAATATCGAATTTCACCAAGAGTGATGAATAATATAGACTAATTGGTAAACATCTCATTTTAATCACATTTTATTTTAATAATAAGTTAAATTATTTTATTTTATTTTAACTATTATGAAGCATCATTACAATACAAATGCAGCTGTTTATGACACACATAAGACAACCAAATTATTTTAGTGTCATCAAACAGTGTTTATAACACTGTTATGAAGCACCTTTTACAACTTTCTTAATGTGTCATGAAAGTGCAGTCAGTAAAATCAAACTAATAACTTGCTAGAACTTTACAGTAACAATCTTGATCAGTCTACACATAACAATAATTGACAGTTGCTTTCACGTAAAGCCTCTAATGGCACGTATTTGATTTATTCATTACCAAATGCTTATAAAAATGTTATTAATACTATTTAACAATTTGAATAAACAGAAACATTTACTTTTCATTAAGTCACATTAATTAATAATTAAAATGGCTTAATTTATTGATTCGTCGCTCATTTGCATTTTTGCTAGTTATAGTTATCTCGACTAATTTAATAATCAAATAATATTTTAACATATAATTTTCTTTACTTCACAAGACCTCCCAATAGTGCAAATTACATATAGATTTATGTGCTTTTAGTTGCTTATTTAAGCTCAGTTTTACTTCTTGCAGATATTTACAAATAGGCAGTTTAGCATAAATCCTGTACATTCATCATTCATTGCTAGTGAGTATCTACATGGAGCTACAGTGATTCCTCCCCCTTTTCACACCAGTTTGGAGGTTACAGAGATGGATTAGGTATTAGCATGCATTGCACACAACAAACCTACAGGGAAAGGCTGAGGGAGGGAGAGGGAGAAAGCAGCTGCATGAATTCAGTAGGTCATTTTCAAAACTCCCAGCTGGAAAAAACCCTTGAAAGTCTACATTAGTTGCTGTGAGATTTGATCTGAAGATAACTGCATTCTAAACTATACTTTCTTTGAGAATGGTATGCTGTCAAAAGAGTGAATTAAATATCACTTTAAATGAAAATTAACCTTGTTCACTAGGACATGAAATTGCCACCCCATTGATCCAGGTCATGTCATTAATATTCCTTTAATTTTCCCCCCAATTAGCAATATAAGCAATACTTTGACAGGTTTGGGGATCCTATTAAGAGCTAGTATATGCAGATCACAGATACACTGTTCAAAATGACCAGTTTGTCCATTTTCCTCTGACCTTTCTTATCAACAAGGCATTTCCCCCCACAGAACTGTCACTCACTCTGTGTAAACTGTAGGGACTGTTGTGTGTGAAATTCCAAGGAGCAGTTTCTGAAATAATCTGGCACCAACAACCATGCCATGGTTAAAGTCACAGAGATCACATTTTTTCCCCATTATGATATTTGATGTGAACATTAAATAAAAAAAGCCCTTGACCCATATCTGCATGATTTTATGCATTGTGCTGCTGCCACATGATTGGCTGATTAGATAATCCCATGAATGAGCAGGAGTACAGGTGTTCCTATTAAAGAGGACAGTGAGTGTATATCGTCCTCTGGTGCAGAGTAGCTCTGTTTTCTGTAATAACCCACAAACATTAATACAGGCTTTTATGGTTAACAGTGAACTGTGGCAAATAAACAGAGACAGAATTTCATAATGGAGACACATGCAAGATTTTACTAAAACAAGCGCTGACAGGAAAGATTCAGACAATCACAACCAGAACAATGTAAAAAAAAAGAAAGAAAGAAAAGTTGTCACACTAATCACAACTAAATTACTTTAATTAATTTGAATGATTTTTACTTAAACAGACCTTCCCACTGTGCAACGCACAAACAGACTTTGTGGTTTGAACAGTCTGAAAGGCAAATTTAGGTGCATTTATGGCGTGTTGATTATTTAAAAGAGCACAAATTTATGATGGTCTTAAACATCAGGTGTGCTCATATTCAGTGATGTTGAAATGAGTGTAGTACAGTGAACAAAATATAACAAAATCCTGCATAATTTTTCATTAGTAACTTTAAATAAATCTCTCTCTCTCTCTCTCTCTCTCTTTATATATATATATATATATATATATATATATATATATATATATATATATATATATATATATATACATTATATTACCAAAAGTATTCAGTCACCTGCCTTGACTCACATATGAACTTAAGTGCCATCCCATTCCTAACCCATAGGGTTCAATATGATGTCGGTCCACCTTTTGCAGCTACTACAGCTTCAACTCTTCTGGGAAGGCTGTCCACAAGGTTGAGAAGTGTGTTTATAGGAATTTTTGACCATTCTTCCAAAAGCGCATTGGTGAGGTCACACACTGATGTTGGTCGAGAAGGCCTGGCTCTCAGTCTCCGCTCTAATTCATCCCAAAGGTGTTCTATCGGGTTCAGGTCAGGACTCTGTGCAGGTCAGTCAAGTTCATCCACACCAGACTCTGTCATCCATGTCTTTATGGACCTTGCTTTGTGCACTGGTGCACAGTCATGTTGGAAGAGGAAGGGGCCCGCTCCAAACTGATCCCACAAGGTTGGGAGCATGGAATTGTTCAAAATGTTTTGGTATCCTGAAGCATTCAAAGTTCCTTTCACTGGAACTAAGGGGCCAAGCCCAACTCCTGAAAAACAACCCCACACCATAATTCCTCCTCCACCAAATTTCACACTCGGCACAATGCAGTCCGAAATGTACCGTTCTCCTGGCAACCTCCAAACCCAGACTCGTCCATCAGATTGCCAGACGGAAAAGCGTGATTCATCACTCCAGAGAACGCGTCTCCATTGCTCTAGAGTCCAGTGGCGGCGTGCTTTACACCACTGCATCCGACGCTTTGCATTGCACTTGTGATGTGTGGCTTGGATGCAGCTGCTCGGCCATGGAAACCCATTCCATGAAGCTCTCTGCGTACTGTACTTGGGCTAATCTGAAGGTCACATGAAGTTTGGAGCTCTGTAGCAATTGACTGTGAAGAAAGTCGACGACCTCTTTGCACTATGTGCTTCAGCATCCGCTGACCCCTCTCCGTCAGTTTACGTGGCCTACCACTTCGTGGCTGAGTTGCTGTTGTTCCCAAACTCTTCCATTTTGTTATGATAAAGCTGACAGTTGACTGTGGAATATTTAGGAGCAAGGAAATTTCACGACTGGATTTGTTGCTCAGGTGGCATCCTATGACAGTTCCACGCTGGAATTCACTGAGCTCCTGAGAGCGGCCCATTCTTTCACAAATGTTTGTAAAAACAGTCTGCATGCCTAAGTGCTTGATTTTATACACCTGTGGCCAGGCCAAGTGATTAGGACACCTGATTCTGATCATTTGGATGGGTGACCGAATACTTTTGGTAATATAGTGTATATATATATATATATATATATATATATATATATATATATATATATATATATATATACACACACACACACACACATATTTATATATATATATATATATATATATATATATATATATATATATATATATACACACACACACACACACATATATATATATATATATATATATATATACACAGCTTTGCTAAAAATTATTGGAAAGCAGTGAAATGTGATTTGGTAAATATTCAACAAACCACTGAAAGTCAATTGAATTTTCTTTTACACAACACATGAAATGACATGTATGATGTACAGTGGATTTGGGCAAAATATAAGTAAGACAGCTAGATTCTATGAAGCAACAAGTGATGGTGGATAAACAGATGAAACCCTCCTGACACAGGACAAGGACATCTCTTGTGGTTTGGTTATTAATGCAATTAATCAACAATATAAAATATTGCATTTCATTAAGCATTTATTGACATGGCATATTAATTCATTCATCTTCATTATCCTGGCCAGGTACGTAATGGATCCAAAAACGGATCTTGGGAATGCTGTTCCCCATGGAAAATCAGTATGATGACAGAGGAATCTTAAAAGGGCTAATCAATAACTTGAGAGTCTGAAGGGACATGCTTCATCTCCTTCATACTCCCATTTGTTCTGTCTGGTGCTCTTTTTCTCTCTCTCATGCCTCTCCCTCTCTCTCTCTCTCTCTCTCTCACACACACACACACACAGTCTCACACTAAGGTGAAAACAATCTCTTTTAGCTCTCAGTTGGATTCATAGATTAGTTTGGTTAGCCCTATTTTTGCCCATTTTCTGTGGCCTAAATGTTGTAAGTCGGGTGACCCACAGAGAGTTGGACAGTCTCTTTATTTAGGCTTGTTTGAGAATCATAATTGAGATCCGTAGTAGGTCAGAATACAAACAAGTCTGTTACAGAGGCAAATCTGCACTCCTAACCAAAAACAGAAAGATTAGGCTCAGAACCTCTAGACAGCTGGAACACAATTTTGGGAAACAAAGAATTGCAGAGTAATAGAAAAACTAAGAAAAGTAAGGAAGTGCAAATTGTACCACAGTGTTGTTGAATTCTCAATTCAAATTGGTCAGAAAGAGTTGATTAATTTTCTATAACCGCAGCTCTGACAGTAAATCACAAATCAGCAAATCACAGATTTATATTAATATGCTCTTCCTAAAACATTAATGATTCTGTAGTAATGACTTGGCCTTGTATGATAAATGCTCACATAATTTAAGTCTAAAAATACAATGATTTCAAAAGAGAAAACATTGTTAAAAAGTAAGACATATAATTGTTGCTAGTGTGAAGCTTTCTGTAACCAGAATGTTTATTTAACATTTATAGAAAGAGACTCCACATCAGTGCTTTAAGGGGAAGTTGTTCCTTTAAGTTTTATTTAACAGGGAAAGTTTCCAGGGCAGAGGAGACTTTGTACTTTGCTTTGGTGCTTTATTTTTGTCTTGTTTACTTCAAGACGAAGAAATGATTGTTTATAGGGAACTAACTTTTTGGCATATATTCCACAGCATTAAATGTAACTATAAAAAGAGAAAAGGTATGATGTGTCAATTTTAATGAATAAAAATTGTAAATTGGTAAATTGTTGTGGTATAAGAGGAACAAAACCCTTTTGACATGTTGGATTTTTGGGACAAACTCTATGCATCATACAACCCTGTCATTGATTCTTTTCCTATAACAACATGCAAGACTTCACAGAAAAACAATGCAAACAAATGAGTATAAGCCTTCAGCGCTGTTATGTTTACTTCTCCTTTCCAGTCTTATCTGGCATAGCTCTGCTTTCTCTGATATTTATGTTTTTTCTGTAAAACCATCTGAGACCTACTGCAGAGATGGAGCCTACTAATCTCTGATAGCTATCTATCCTTGTTCAATAGATTGGCTCAGCTGTGAACTCTCATCTCAAGCTGGGTGAAAGATTGTAAAAGCCTCAGGTGCTCCAGAGACTTGACCTTTGTCTGGGACCCAAATACAGCAGAAATGAAGAATAAATTTAGCAGCCAAAGAGATTGTGATAATAGTACTGTTAAAATGTGAGCATATAAATAAGAGAAAGGCAGAGAGAGAGAAAGATTCTTTATTAAATAAAGTAAAGACATTTGAAAGTGTTCGAAATGTTAAAAATTGTATTAATGCAGTGTCACAGCTCAGGTTACTATTTATGCAGTTTCATGTATTCCCCCCTTGTCCGGGTACGTTCCATCTGGGTTTTCCGTTTACCTCCCATGTTGGTAGGTAGACTGGCTACTCTAAATTCTCCCTGTGAATGAGTGTGTGACTGTGTGTGCTTGGTGCCCTGCAATAGACTGGCATCCTATCAATAGACTGGCATCCCATCTTGGGTGCCATCCAGTGTTTCTGCATCCAATGTGATTTCAACCAGGATAAAACTGTTATAGAAAATGAATGAGTGAATGTTATAGTATAGTTTCAGTAGAAATCAGATTCCTCAGACCAGAGTACATTTTCCCAGTCTTCAACTGTCCAGTTTTGGTGAGCCTGTGCCTACTGCAGCCTCAGCTTTCTGTTCTTGGGTGACAGAAGTGGAACCTGAGGTGGGCTTCTGCTGTTTTAGCTCATCCGCCTCAAGGTTTGACGTGTTGTGCATTCTGAGATGCTTTTCTGCTCACCACAATTGTACAGAGTGGTTATCTGAATTACTGTAGCCTTTCTGTCAGCTCGAATCAGTCTCCCCATTCTCCGTTGGAAGACTGGAAGAGAATGGCCAGACTGGTCCAAGCCAACAGGAAGGCTATGGTAGTTCAAATAGCCACTCTTTACAACCGTGGTGAGCAGAAAGGCATATCAAACCTTGAGGCAGATGAGCTACAACAGTGAATACCACATCGAGTTCCACTCCTGTTAGTCAAGGATGGGAATCTGAGGCTACAGTGGGCTCCCCAGAACTGGACAGTTGAAGGTTGGAAATAGGCCAGAAGATGTTTGTCCAATCTTCAACTGTCCAATTGAAGGCCTCAGATTCCTGACCATATGTCTCTGACCATAAAAGGACATATAGTATAAATAAGATATAATATCCATTCACATGTTATAAACCATGGAGCAAAAGGTCAAGGATCATTTTAAGAGTGCCACACCCTGAAGGAGAAAGTAATGGAAAGTGGGGAGCTTAGTGAGAGAAGAAATGATGATGGGGCATAGAGTTAAAACTTGTACTGAAAAACAGAGATGTGAATAGAGTGTTCCATCTTAAAACATGGAACAGACAGTATACATAATTTATTTTTATGTAATATACAGTCAGAAATTCTAGACATTCTGGTTATTTTATGTAGCATCATAAGCACCTTTTCACTGTTCAAGCATTATTGGGTATTACTGGTTGCACACACACACACACAGAGTGAGAGAGAGAGACTGATCATAGATAATCCCAGATGGTACTTTATTAATAATGTATTTCCTGGATAATTCACACTCACTGGTGTATACATATTTCACACTAAGAAATGAATTGCCTTTTATGCACATAGATATAAGGGGAATTAACAATAAATGAGAGCCTTAATCTTTGGCAAGCAATTGATTTCTCAACCCTCTGTGGTGCAATACACTTGAAAATGTCACTAAATGTAAACTGTTTATATAGTGAGAATATAGATGTGAATCATCACTTTACATTTACATATATCAATTTGGTTGACTCTTTTATCCATAGCGGCTTACAACTGAGAGAGGGTACACGTGAGTAGTTGAGGGTTCGGGACCCAACTGTGACAGTTTGGCAGTGCTAGGATTTAAACCTTCTGACCAGTAGGCCTTAGTAGGGCAGTAAGTCTTAACCACTGAGCCACCACTGTATTTAAAACATTTAATCCTAATATCATTTCTGCAACAGGAGGGATTTTTGAGTCTATTGAGAGTGGTCCTTCTGGTGCTGAGGAGCTGGCCTTCAAATTTGCACTGAACACCATCAACAGGAACCGGACGCTGCTGCCCAACACCACGCTCACCTACGACATCCAGAGGATCAATGTGTTTGACAGCTTTGAGGCCTCAAGGAAAGGTGGGGGGAAGAGAAAGCTTTACAACTAAAGGCAGAGAGCTGTTTTGTTTCTGGAGTATATTTAAATATATTATTAAAAATATAATATACTTTATCTTACCATGGCTACTAACAACCTTGAGGGTTTGGGAGAGGGGTTGTTTTTTTTTATTATAATATAATCCTAATTATGCCCTTTTGTTCCTCTGAGACACTGTTCCCATTTTGCCGGTGATGGTAGAAATCACATAATGAACGTGCATTAGAGCCTGATCAGTGGCCTCTGAGGTGGCTTTTGTTATTTACAGAACATCGTGCATAAATTGAAGGCAAAATAGTCTGTGTTCACTTATTCCAGCTTCCAACTGTGCCTACTTTTGTGCCTGCTATACTACAGACTACACATGCAAATGTTTTATGTAGCTGTTTTTTTAGTTTCTCTCACTATAGACATTAGTCGCAGTTGTATGAGTCTAAAGACCTACATTTTTAAATAATTGACAATTAAGTAATTTTTTTTTGTCATGACTGACATCTTTTCCCTTCTCTCAGCAGCTTGTGAGCAGCTCTCTTTAGGTGTGGCAGCCATATTTGGGCCATCACACAGTTCCTCAGCCAATGCAGTGCAGTCCATCTCCAATGCACTAGGAGTGCCACATATCCAGACCAGATGGAAACACCAAGTGTCAGATAATCGTGACTCATATTATGTCAGTCTGTACCCTGACTTCTCCTCCCTCAGCCGTGCCATCTTGGAGCTCGTTTACTTCTTCAGGTGGGAGACAGTTACAGTGGTGTACGATGACAGCACGGGTGAGTAGGGCAGATAATAGATAATGTAATAGATAATGTAATAAGTAATGAGGGGTTTGTCAATTAAATTATATTTCAAGATCTGCTAAAAAGATGCTAGCACCCTCTTAACACACTGAGGATGTAGTGTTAAATGTCAGTTAATGGTTTTTGTAACTGTGGAGGCAGATGCTGTGATATACTTGTGATAATGTGTTATACAATTATTACATGGTGAATTTGGTGAAATATGAAGATATTTACATTCACATGTACAGCAGTTAGGAAAAGAGATGGTTTCATTGGGATTCCTAATCACGTTTGATGATAGGAATAAAAGAAAATGATAATGATGGTCATGATCCTGATGCTGGAAGAGACTGAAAGTATAAATGGAATATTGTTATCTGTAATCCTGCTATGCAATTTGTTCTCAGAGATTCAATTATATTTCCTTTGATTATTAAATTGCTCCACAATAATTAAAGATGTCAATTACTTTCTGTCCTTACTTAATCAATCTTTATTATAGCTCATAGGACAGAGAAAGGCATTCTATTATATTCATTAATCCTCAAATTTGTTTTTGACCATACTCAATAAAAAATAGGGCTGTTTTACTTAACTGCTGAAAAATACTTACTTAAGCTAAATTAAAAACTGTGCCTTTGAACATTTTAGGTCACTATCACATTATTCTCTAATCTCATTTCAAATTTTAATTGCGTTTAATCAAGTAGCATATGCTCAATGTATAGTCAATTTGTCCTTTTCTTCCTGTAATAGCCCTTTGTGCCTTATTGTGTTTATCCTATGGCTGTAGACACATGCATACAAAATGAAAGAAATAATGAATGAAATGAACAGATGAACAGAATTTCTGAAGAGGCATCAAAATATTCACTGAAGAATTATAATTTGAATTGAAATGTTAGGAAATACAATACGATTTTAAATACAAAACATCAGCACAAAGGAATATCACTCAGTAGGTGAATGTGTGTCGAATGTAGAAATGCCTTAACTGCTCTCTCTCTCTCTCTCTCTCTCTCTCTCTCTCTCTCTCTGTCTCTCTCACTCTCTCTCTCTGTAGGTTTGATTCGTCTGCAGGAGCTGATCAAAGCTCCCTCAAGATACAACATCCGTCTGAAAATCCGCCAGCTCCCTGCAGAGACTAAGGATGCCAAACCACTTCTTAAAGAGATGAAAAAAGCAAAAGAGTTTCACGTCATCTTTGACTGTGGGCATGAGATGGCTGCGTGGATACTCAAGCAGGTCTGTTTGATTTTCTCTCTATGCTTTTGCTCTCCCTTTCTCACTTCTCTCCCTGACTAACTCTCCAATCTATTTTTCCTCCAATATCTGTTTTTTTGGGGTTGTTGTAACCACACCAATTTGTAGCTTGTAAAGTGAATTTTGTTATGTGTATGGGTGACCATTTTGCCACAGTTTTCTCCAGGACACATTTATTTTATAAATAGATTCTTTTTTCCTGTGATACCAGATGATTAATGGCACAGAAATACAGGATATATGCATAATACAGGACATATGGCCATATCATAAATCAGGAAACTGACAACTAAAGTCAAAACACTGAAAAAAATACCAAGCAAGAAAAATGTGAAAAACAAAAAATGTGGCTTAAAAGTGTGGCTTATAAGTGACTAAACTGGGTAGGGGTGTCTATACAATTTTCAAGAAGTTGAACAATTTCTATCTCACTATTTAAATTTAAGCAAATTTGTGATATTGACCATGTTAACACCTTTGTACAAAAGGTAAGATTTTCCATGAGACTTGTCCTTTCCACTGAAGCATGTTTTCAATGCCACATCAATGGATTTGATCTAAAATGGATCGTCAGGTTTTACACAAACCTTTGTGTAAATTGAAAAAGAATGTATATATATATATATATATATATATATATATATATATATATAGAGAGAGAGAGAGAGAGAGAGAGAGATTTGGGTGACAAATTATAGGGAAAAGCAGTGGCTGTTATGTTGTGGAGGAATTTTACAATTTTACTAGCATAGTTTGGATCCACTTGTCCCCTTACAGGGATGGGTCACTGCAAATCAATAAGGTTATTGATTGAATGGTTTAATGAGTATGAAGAATGATGTAAATCATATGCTATTGCCGTCACAGTCACCAGATCTCAACCCAACTGAACACCTCTGGGAGATTTTGTACTGATGTGTTAGACAATGCTTTCTACCCTCATTATCAAAGCACCAGTTGAGGAAATATCTTTTGGAAGAATGATGTTTATCCCTCTAGTACAATTTTAGAGACTTGTAAAATCAATGCCAACGTGCACTATGGCTAGTGGTCACAAAACACCTTGCTAAGTCACCTTATGTTGGTTTTTCCTTTCATTTGTCACCTGACTCTATGTTTGCAAAGGGCCCAAAATCCCACTACAAGTTTTTATTTAATAAACTTATTTTAGAAATAAACTTCTCAAACAATAGGATCACATCATTCTTTAGAATAGAATATCGCTTTATTAATCCCACCAAGAGGAAATTCGTTTTTTCATTTAATTTGAGTATTTACTGAAAACAGAAGGTATGGTAATGAATAGAGAACAGTGCTATCCCAGTCAGGAGTCATTGAGAAACAACATCATTTAACACCTGTAGGAGCCTATTAGCACTGAATGATCTGTGTCATTATATGTGGCATTACAAAAAAAGAATATGCAACGGATATATGTCAGATTTACATAGCCAAAAATATTAAAACACTATGTAAAATACAGATCACCTGCTGCATGTCACATACTTTTATGTTAATTGCCCCTTTGTATTTAATCATGCCTGTTAATGTAAACAGCAGAATTAATTGTTTTCCTGACACAGTTATATTTTACCTATTGGAAATCTCCAATCCTGAGCATCCTGCGCAGCATGTCAAACTGTAAAGATAATTAAATTCTACAATTTATCCAATGGGTATAGAAAGGAGGAATAATAATAATAAAAAATGCTGTGATTAAATATAATCGCATTATAGGTTCAGTACTGATGAGTACCAGGTTATCTTCAATACAGTCTTGTATACAAGACAAAGAGTATAATTCTAACCATATCTTACCTCAACCACAAAGTGTGATATTGAACAATTAAACAATAATGTTTCCTTGTATTTAGGTAGCATTCATATAAAGTACATTTGGAGTGTGTAATGTTGTGTTGTGTTGTATTGTACAGGCTCTCTCTATGGGGATGATGACAGAGTATTATCACTACATCTTCACAACACTGGTGAGACATACCTCACACACACACACACACACACACACACACACACCCAGTGCAGTATTTATTCTTATTGTCACAATGTGTCTCTTTGAAATTGGTCACTTATTTTGTAAAATATGAGATAATGGAACACTAAGGGAGAGGTGGTCCTGGAACATATAGGCACAATAGTGCTACAACAGAGTGCTTCATATAATACAGTAGTGTTGAATGCTGTCATATAGATCTAGGGCATAATGACCGAGGTACAATGAGGCATTGCAACCATAATCTTTCAGTGATGCCGTGGGAAGACGGGAGGGTCAACTGTGCAATTCCTATTTGTTAAGCTTCACAAAATGTGCTCTTACAGCAAACATTTTCCTCAGAACTCTGGGTCTTACAAAAGTACATTATGCCCTATTACATAATACATATGTACTGTGACACAAATATCAATGTTAATAAAGAAACACTTACTTAGCTGGCATAATTATCCAAATTACTCCACAACATAGGCCTGTAACTAGCAGTCTTCTCTCAGTATCATAATTTGCTCCACTCATCTGTGGCAGTTTGGTGTCCTTAAGAAATCCAAAAATGCACATATAGTACAAGGTTGAATTTTGTGAGCGATGGGCCAACAAGTTTCAGAAACAGAAACAACGCCTCTCTTGCTTTTTCAGCATCTTGTTCTGCCCCAACCCTTTTGCTTACTTGATGTGACAACACGTTCACTCCCTTTTTTTTTTTGCAATATGCATGATGCGTGCGCACATGTGACTGATCTCTGTGTTCAGTATTATTACTAGTTACTAATTGGTTATCATGGAAATGAGCTGATTGTATTTTTGGAAGGGAAATGACACATTAAAAAAAATCATTTGTTAAAATTATTATTATTATTATTATTATTGCTTTATTTAATGTTATTTTTATTGAGAGAAACACAGGAACACAGGCATGATCCGACACAATTTAATTACTGGCCCTGTGTCCGTCTGTGCTGTGTAGTTGAAGGCTCTCCAGCTCTTTTTCTCTGTAAAACATGGCCGTCCTTGAAGGACGTTCAGTAATCATGGCAGCTATCCCAGGCTGCCAGATTACATTCTCACACATTTTTTTTCTCTCAGTCCAAACACAGTACAGTATACACACATACTTGCTCTTTTATACTATATACTGTACATAATACTATCCCGTTTGTGGTCAGAATAGCAAATATCGACATAAAAGTCTGTGTATAACTATGTGTAACTTATAACACATTAGAGCAATTGTGTATTCAAAACAGAGGAGTAGATGGTTAATACGTAATGCTCAAAAGGAGGATAATCCAGAGAAGTCCAGGGAAAATAAAGCATATGAACACAACATCTATCTATCTACCATTATATTGCATTATACTGTATAGCTAAGATGAATTTTAAGTGGTTAACATTACATTATACACCTTACCATTATATACAATATTATATTATAATTAATATAATGTATTGCACTGTTATCTATTATGGTGGAATTTTTTTTAAAGTAAATATTCAACAGCATATTTGCTTAGTTTGATGTTAATACAGTAAAAACAAATGATTTGGATTTATATTCTAATAATCTTATGATATCCTAGGATTTGTTTGCATTAGACATGGAGCCATATCGCTACAGCGGTGTGAACATGACTGGCTTTCGGATCCTAAACACAGAGAGTGCTCAGGTGTCTTCAATCATAGAAAAGTGGTCCATGGAGAGACTACAGGCCCCTCCGAAGCCTGACTCAGGACTGCTGGATGGATTCATGACGGTGAGACACAGAGAACAAAAACACTCTATGTATCGTGTCACTTTATGTTGTATTTACAGCTTAATCAATAATGTGTTAAACTGCAGCATGTATATCACAGGCTGCTGGTATGGAGTAAAAAGAAGGATTGCTTTGAGAGTGGCTTTTGCACAGTAAATAGGGGATCAAGCAACAGGGAGCACATGCATGCTTAATTTGGCTGCATTCACACACACAACACACTGTCTCTACAGGTAGCTGATGTTGGAGCCAAGGTCACCACATGGTGTTAGACATAATGACCATTTATCATCTCTGCCATTCAGTCTTGTGCTCTATAAAGAGACTTCCTACTAAAACTATTTCAGGGGTGTGTGTGTATATGTGTGTGTATGTGTGTGTATGTGTGTGTGTGTGAGAGAGAGAGAGAGAGAGAGTGAGAGAGAGAAAGAGAATGTATAGAGAGCATAAATAAAACCTTTTTAGGCTACCTTCTTAAGAAGAGGATGGTAAGGTGATTTGAATGGAAAGCTGCTAAAGGTAGGTGGTGTTCCAGAAATATTCATGTCCTTATTTTCAAGTTAATTTGCCTTAAGTAGCTGATTTTGGTAAGGCCTGAAATATTGACACAATCTATATACAGTTTCCTCACTTTTTATTGTCATCCCATTCATTACAAATATACAGTATATAGACAGTGCAATACAATGGTCCCTGAAGCACTAGTGGTTAGGCCACAGCACTCTCACCGCTGTAGCCCAGGTTCCATTCCTGGCCAGGGAACCAACCCCGTATGCAATGGTGTGCTCTCAGTGCCGGTCCCAAGCCCAGATAAAATTGGGCAGGGTTGCGTCAGGAAGGGCATCTGGCGTAAAAACTGTGCCAAATCAAATACACGGACCAATGATCCACTGTGGCAACCCCTAATGGGAGCAGCCAAAAGAGGAACAACAATAGACAGTGGGATACTGTCTACTGGACTGTGTGCAACATAGAGAACAATTCAATTCATGCATCATAATACAATAAATATATACTAAAGGTAAGTATGTATAAGGTAATATAGGTAACCACACAGTACACACTTACTACACAGAACAGCAGCAGAATCAGGATGAACATGTACATGAACTGGAATAAGCCAGTTTGCTGTTAGGTAAAGTCTAATTTGATTATTCAACTAAAGTAAATATGAAATGCTCTTATAATATTTTATTGTATTATTATTTTAGTACCCCAGGTGAGAAATTGTGTGTGAATGTGTGTGTGCATGGTGCCCTGTAATGGACTGCCATCCCATCCATTGTGTATTTCTGCCTCATGCCCAGTATTAGGAGGATAGGCTCTGCATCCACCGCAACCCTGATCTGAATAAAGTTGTGACTGAAGAAGAATGAGTGAATCAATGAATGAATATATACAAGAAATGGCAATGAAAAGTTCCAGTGTGACACTTCTAATAGTTTTCTTTTCTTCCGTTTCTTTGGTTAATGTAAAACAAGATATTCAGGAATAATTGTCAATTCTATAAAGATCTTCATGGTTCTTTCATACAAGTAGGACTGAAATTGCTTGAAACCCAGTGGACCAAAAGATATCATTAGATTCTAGTTTCTGTCCTCAGTTAGAGTTCTTCCTTGTTTTTGACCTTTGCCTGCCTGTAATTTTCATTTACTCCGCTGGCTAACTAAGAGAAACAGAAATAATCTAAAACTAAAGAATATATGGGTACTAGCAATAAGCATGAATAAGAAACATGGATTAAGATTACACTAGGGTGGGTATAATACTTTCCAGGGATACATTCCAAACAAAAGATTACAGCAGTCAGAGGGTGTGGAGAGGGTGGATTTGCATCAGAAGTGAGAAGAGAGAAGAAGAGAGGAAATTCATTAATTCTGTATCCGATAGAGAAAAACAAAAAGAACAACAACAAAAAAAGAAATTAAAAAGTTTTTGTATGTAGATATATGTAGAATTATTTGATCTTTCAATTATTTTGGAATTATCTTTTGAGAGTGGGCATAAGCCTCAAAGAAAGTCCTGCGAGAGAGGACACAAACTTGGGAAAAGTGATTAGTCCTTATGAGCAAATTTAATGGGAATTAAATGAGAATGCCATTGGTATCTATTGGACTATTGTTTAACTATTCATATTTATTAATGGATTTGGATGGATTCCAATGGTGTTTATGAGCATGTAACAGGGATATTAAGGAAAGTCTATATGCTTGGTTGAGATATTAGTGAAAAGGGAGGAGTATAAGTTTTGTATTTCCCCTAAACAGTTGTTATAACATAAGTAAATCTATAATTTTCATGTAATAGTAGAGAAATACTGCACCACTGGCAGTTTATGCACCCTATATAATATTATATCGTATTATACAAGAATACAATGTAATATTATACAGAGTGCATAAACAAATAATACAATATCATAATGTATTATTGTATTCTATTTCACAACTACTTTAAAGATGTTAAACAGGAAGTGGTTAAAAAATACTGGTTCACTGTAAGTGCATTCGTTTTTTGATGAAATAGGACCTAGAAGAAAGTGATTACTTGAAGAGAGACTTCTAATCACTTAATTCTTACTGAAGGATAACAAAGCATTGCAGACTTTACTAAATAATAAATATGTCCAAAGGTTTGAGCAGGATGGTGATAAAATGCTTCATTAAAGAGCTGTGTTTATGACTTCCCTAGAGATATATATCTCACTCTAATGGTGTATTTGTATTGACCCTGTTTGTAGCCATCCTTGGTTTCCTGAAACTATTTAAACATGATCAGTGTCCTGTGGCTTAATGTGTTTTTATAAATTCAGTATTGGGCTGTATTTTTCCTAATAATCTAATGTGTGAGAAATCTAAATTCTCTGATGAAAATTGAGAAAATAAAACAGCTCTTTTAATGGAGATATAGGTTGCTATATGGTACACTATAAAGAATTAGAGCCTGATACAAACACAGATCTTTTTGATTTATCTAAAGATGGACAGGGTAAATGCTGCCAACTATGGAATATAAACATTATAACACCTGTGTGTATGTGAATGAGAAGAGAGATTCACTTGCATATCTGACATGTTCAGAGAAAGACAAATCAATTCCTAGGTTTATCCAGTTTTGCTGCTTTTATCCTATTTTGCTGTTTTGATCCTGCTCTGTCTAAAACTACAGCCTTTACCATGACACACACACACACACATATACACACATGCATGCACACACATGCACACACACATACACACACGCACACACACACATGCATGCACACACAGTCCTGACAATCATCTCCATAACGGTTGCTACCAGAGATGTGGGGTTGCTGTGGAAACGGCAGCTGGCGCAGTGACCTGGTGGAGCTCCTTTGCAGCAATTTCAGCCCATCCATCAGTGCAGTGATTTATTGCTGTCTAGAAGCTCCCTGCATGAGGGGAGAGGGAAAGACACATTACAAGAGAGGCAGAGAGAGTGAGAAACAACTGTATTAGACCGAGACAGATGTCTCCAGTTCAGTCATGGGAAATGATGCACAAATTGGTTGAAATCATTTGTGCGTCAAAAGTTTCATTAAAAGTTTTCCGTCATGTTATAATTCCCATGTTGCTGCTGAAGGTTGTCTTTTTAGCAGTTGTGCTGTGCTGTTGTGTGTGTGTGTATATATATATATATATATATATATATATATATATATATATATATATATATATATATATATACTTCAGTTATGTAAATAAATACGTCAGACTATAGAATTGGGAAAATCATGTACTAATAAAACCCATTAAAGATTATAGGAACAATTTTGAGAATTGGGAAAATCATGTCCTAATAAAACCCATTAAAGATTATAGGAACAATTTTGAAACTTAGAGATCATGTAAACCATATTAAGAAACACTTAAATTCTTTTTGGGGTGATTGCACTAGAATTACATCTTTCTGGAGGCAGTAGTTAGTTCAGTGGAAAATGTCAAGGAAAAATGAGAAAAATCAAGTATCTTGCAAAGTGGTTAAAATTGATTAAAGGTTTTAATGGCTTTATGTATTGAACTGACAGGTGCAAAAAAACCACAACTTACACTATATGGCCAAATTATGTGGACCATCACACCCATATGTGGTTCTTCCCCAAACTGTTGCCACAAAGTCTGAAGCACACAATTGTAGAATGTCTTTGGATGCTGTAGCATTAGAGTAGCATCACTCTTCACATTTAGCTGGCTAGCATGTTGCTAAAAAACATGAAATATGGAGAAATATGGATTTTGTTCCAACCTTGTTGCTCGAATATACGGAGGTGAAAATGATGCAATGAGAACTGACACATGGTTAACAATGAAGAAAAACATGCAATATATCCACATATATATCCACAATATTTCTTTCAGTAATTTTATATTTAAAAGTGTTAGTGTCAATGTCATTTAATTAAAATGCCCAATAGCCTGATATGTGGGGGTACATATTTTAATGTGTTTAGATTTTGCATCAAAACAAAATCAAATGGTAATGAGGTAAGCAGAGAGGATATGTGCCATAAACAAACTTTGAAAAAAATTACCATCAATATGTATCCTTTGTAACATGCCCCTTCACTTCTTACAGCAATGACACAGCGGGCTGTATGGTGAGATTTCCAAGTTTGAATGCAAAATTTGAAAGACTATAGCAGTTATGGTGGATATGTGGGTGGGAGGAGTCTGAAGGGGAATTGGACAGTGTCTAGATACCAGATAATGTAGTTACACTAGATAATGGAGCTAATTGTAATGGTAATAGCTAATGGTTCAGGGAAGGTACTACTGCTAGTAAGCAATCACTTAGCTATGTAGGTAAATGATTGTGATGGAGTGAATCGATTACACAAGCGATAGAAATGACTCAATGGATGAGGATTTTTTTGAGTTACTGTTGCTCAGTGATTCAAACCATATATGTTCAAGCAAGAATATACAGAAGAAGAATAGCGTCAGCGAGAAGAGCAACAGGAGGCAGAGAGCAACTGTAGGGCTTTCAGTATTACACAAAGCGAAACAACTGAAGCTAGCAACAACACAATTAGCTACCATAATTAGCTAGCATGTTAGTTACATGATTATCTACCTTTGTGTTAGATTATTGCTAGCCATCTTACTTTTATTTACACGGGTGAAGACAAATCATTGCTAGAAAACATTAACTAGTTGTCCTACATCAGTTCGACTCCTTTTGTCAGGTTGGCTGGGCATACAGCTCTCGTCTGCTCTCCATTTTGTACTATATTACCATTTTCTTTAGCATTTTCTGCAGAAGACCCAGTAACTCTGCTTTAAAATCTCTTTTGTAGGCCTCCAGTTTGAAGCACTGGCTGCACACTCATAAATATCTATAATTTTGTGGTGGTGTACAGACTGCTTTGGTGTAAACAAAAAGAGATGCACATGCAACCTGACAGCAAAAAGACCTGATTATCCTAGCAACCTCACACTACCTGGTTATCCCTCCTATTTGCCTGTAACTATCTGTTACAGCACAATACAATTTTTTTTTATTACATATATATTACATCATGTAACACATAGCAATGTTGCATTCTGGGTATTGTAGTTTCGCTAAATTGATGTGTGAAAACAGGAAACTGACACAAAATCTTAAATTATGTTAAAATGCTGACATTAAGTGATACTATACTATGCAACATACTACTACATACCATGAGAAAAATATATGAACTTCTAGTTTTATGTTGGAATGCTCCTTTAATATTTTTATATAGCTGAAATGAGTGAGTCAAAAGTCTACTCTTTTTACATTTTTTTTCACTTCCCAAATTGCATTATATGCAGCTAGAAAATTTGTAATTAGGTTAGATTTCTGCTCCATCTATCTCATTATTAATAGACTGCTCTCTCAATTGCTTATGGTTACATTTAGCTACTGTGCCATTATACTGTGTGTGGGCTCTTTTGCTTTTCTCACTTTTCCTGGTAATTGTTGAAATGATTTGCACACAGTGTTAGCATTGAACAAACACCTATGGTTTAACTTTGAGGTTGTGTGCATTGTGCGAGTGTGCACCACTACTAGCCTACTTTAACTAACTTAATGAAACCTCCACTCCTGAAAGTGTCAAAACCCATTTATACTGGGGTGTATTGTATAGAGTGCGAGATGTACTATATCTTGTAGGCCTATGTCTACCATTAGATAGTGATATAGATTATAGGATAGTTTTACACCATGTCAATGTTTGTATTCACATCAAATTTGTTGGGTTTTTTATTGTAGTCCAATAGCATTGCATATTAAATTAATGAAAAATTATCTATTAATATAATTTGTAATGACATTGGATTTTCATATTTAGCAGCAAAATAACTTTAGATACAGATAGGCCTGTCACCATAATTATGTTACAAATTATCATACCATATATGGACATGACCTCGATCATTTTTGCTGACCTTGATGTTGCCCATTGTGTTTACACACGTTTGTTTACATAAGAATGAATGTCACCAACATTTTAGCCATTCGCATTGCTTCTGTCCTCTTGTCTGCACTAGGGCTGTCAAGTTAAAATTGAACTTCGAATATTCATCGAATTTAAGATAAAAATGCATATTCTAATATGCATATTCTAAAATGCATATTCTAATAATTCTGATTTTAATTAAAACATACTATTGAAAAATGACACACAAGATATTAACAATGCAAAGCAATGTTTTTTGAAGAATAATTATAGTGTTTAAAATAATCCAGTCACAGTCGATAATGTCGGGGATTGACCCGCATAAGCTGCGTGAGCTGAAGCTGAACAGTGAATGAACACCAGTATACTGAAGTGCTTTACTAGCGGCTTAATTAACTCACCCAAACACATCCTATACACATATGAGATTAATCAGACATATACACAACATAAACATAATATTACAACTTGCTTCTGCATAAAAAGATGCTAATGCATAAGTGAAGTTGAACTTAAGTAAGGCGCTATGTAGAATGGTACATACGCTCTTTCTGTATCAACGAACTAAAACACAGACAGTGAAGAACTAAAGCATAAAGAAAATCTCCACACAAATGCCTTTGCGTTATGTCCAGAGGAGGATGAGTCCTAAATTGACTTTGTCAAACATGTTACTTTGTTCTACTTGTTGTTCTTTATATCTAACTTACAGCTAATATGTTGTTACTTTGCACTTTTTGTCAACAAAGCTCCTAACCATTGAGAAACCGGATTGGGAGTATATTGCCTGTTAAAGAATGAATGACTCCTACACTCCTGTGCCAAATGTTTAATATTTAGTGCCATTTTTGTTAATGGAGCCCGAGAGTCCATTTTATTTATTGTTTGGCTTGTGTGGTTTTATTTTATTTATGTTTTATTTATTTAGGATACTTATTTTTTGACATTACAATTTCAGTGACTGAATATTCTTAAGAATTAAAAGGTCATTGCTCTTTGAAAGTGTGTATTTGCATTATGATGCTATTATAATATCATTATATCTGTGGCATAAAATGGTCTTAAAATGACAATAATATTGTTTACTGCAATTATTTCTGGGACAGTATAGCGTCCAACAAAAGTACTTATCATGACAGGCCTAGATACAAAGTTGCAGCATTGGCAATCTACACATTTTTGGTCTGTGTGTATGTGTGTGTGTGTGTGTGTGTGTGTGTGTGTCTGTGTGTGTTTGTGCGTTTGTTTAAGTGAGAGAGAGAGAGAGAGAGAGAGAGAACATGACCAAAAAACCAAAGGGCTTGGAGGTGGAGATAAATAGAAAGGCTTTTCTATTCTCTTTTTGACATCACACACACACACACACACACACACACACACACACACTGAAATGCATTCCCTAGTGCTAGAAGAGACGTCTGCAATTACTCCCTTTGGAGCCAGAAGCAATCATTAGCTTAGTAATACATCTTCACACAGTGACAGCTGAACTGCACACACACATGCACACAATCCCGTGCTCACACAAACTCACAGTTCTGTCAGTCTCTTTGCTCCGTGAATAACTCTGTGTGTGTCTGAATATCTAAACATCAATGAGCCTGGTGACTGATGATGAGTCTAAGGCATGCTATTATGTCAGCACTGTGTTCCTGAAGATTTATGTCACATACTGTATGCCAGTGGCATTAAATTTCCTTTCACCCCTAAGTCTCAATGGGACAGGGTTCAAATCATATGACAATAATCCTACACTAACTGTATAAGAAAAATGGAAATTTATAGCAAAATTAGTGTTTAGATAATTGTATATTAATCTAAGTAACATGCAATAGCCCAGGATTACTTAAATGGGGCTATAATTACTCTAAATGCAGAGGCAATTTAGTGCTTATTTTATTCGAAACAACATGCAATTACAGATCATAGCACAGAATAAATAAAATGAAGCTATAATTAGTGTACAATCAGAGCAAAATTTTTGTGTTTGTGTTGTTTTTAATTAACATTCAATTGCATATCTTATACCAAAGAAACTGGTGATTAGGAAGGAATAAAACACTTCAGGACATGCTGTTGTAGGAAAATAATCCACAGTGGGCCCATAATTTTCCTTTAACACCATGTCCTAGAGTGCCTTATTACTAAAGATTACAAATTTAATTTAATACATAATGGCACATAATGCTTTTTTATATCCCCCTTTTTCCTCCAAATTTGGTCCCCTGCCAGTTCCCTCTTACCAGCCAGCTCTCCCCATCATATGACAACTACCAACCAAGAAAGGGTGAAAGCTAACAAATGATTCCTCTTTTTGAACCACACGTTTTTGAACTGATGCTTAGGCTGCAACACAGGGCGGAGTAACACACTCAGAGGAAAGTGCTATCTACCATCTTCCGCATACATGAGCACACAGACACCCGTGACTGGCTAGCGTCACTGTGATTGACAGGGGAGCATAAGTATGTCCCTCCCACCCAGAAAGCACAGCCAATTTTGCTACCGGATGGATGGCTGTGGCATCATTTGGGATTTGAGCTTGCAAACTCTAGATGATACAGCAAGCACTTTTTTCTTGTGCCATTAGAGAGCAAGTTTATAGTTTCATTTAATGTTGTGGAATGTCCGTGAAACAAATTAGTTCCTGTTATCACTTACTTTATAGCAGCTATAAACAGTCGTTCCCTCACCAGCCTCTCTTTTTCCTGTCTCTTGAAGTTAATAAGACAAAAACACAGCTTGTTACTAACAAGGCAGAAAGCGCAAATCTTCTCTATCCTGTAGACCCCTATCTAAGACTCTCCCGTGGCAGAAAACTTACTGACCATTACAAGGTGTGGACAATTATAAAATATAACTATCGAACATTTCCCCACTTTTTGAACAGGATTCAGGACCAATTTTTAGCATTGATATCTTCCTATGTGCCACTTGTTTCTGATTATAAATTCGTTTTGTGGCGCTTGTCTCACAGCTCCTTTAACATGATGTAAAGAGAACTCTGGAGCATCTCTCTCTGAAACTTGATGAACAGCTGACTGGTTCACTGGTGTGTGCCATAATTATGGGAAATTTTGACAAGCTGTTATATGAACCTTCTGCTCTAATGGCTCCATTTCCATTTCAGCCTAAATAATCATTTGACTTATAATAACAATAATTTAAGAAGGAGCTACTAAAAATGTCTACCTTCTAAATGTGAAGCAAATTAGGGATCTGATTTATAACTTTTATTTTTACTATATATTAATATGTTAGGACAGCAGCTACAGTAGTCACAGAATAAAATTCCCTAATTCCATGTTTTGTTTTTATCTGAACTTAACTCCAGATAGGAAAAGGGGATTGCAGGAGCATATTAACTCACTATAATCCCCTAAAAATGTACTAAAATTTAACACTAATTGTGGCTTATTGTCTGTTTTAATTTCTTGTTTATGCCATTGGTAGACGATTTCACAAAAACAATTTCTGTGGATGAAAAGGATGAAACTGAGATATTGAGGCTTGTATAAAGCTTGCTCAGGGCTAGGGCTGGCACTAGATCTTGGTGAGAAGAAGGAAACTGGTATCAGTCCCCACTTGCAAGACCTGACAAATACACATATGGTTGAACTCGCACTTTGCCTTAAATGAAGTACAAAGGCCGAAACCCAGTCTACATAAATACATGGTGCGAAGCAGGATGCTCTGGCATTATGGTTCAGATCTTCATACTTCAGGCTTGTTGTAGATGCTGTAAATGTAAAATATAAATGAGATTTCTACAGACGGAAAAGCACCAGAATGTGCATCAGTGTCCTTGTTCGCTAAAAGAACACTTGAATTACTAAACTAATTTTCAGTGTTACATTAAATTAATTTTATGTATCACACCTTTGGGGTGTGTGTGTGTGTGTGTGTGTGTGTATGTTCACAGACAGATGCAGCTCTGATGTATGATGCAGTGCATATTGTAGCAGTAGCCGTGCAGCAAGCACAGCAGATCACTGTGAGCTCTCTACAGTGCAACCGACACAAGCCCTGGCGCCTCGGAGGGAGGTTCATGAGCCTCATTAAAGAGGTACACACACACATACACACACACACACACATTCTTATTCATACATACAGATGTAATGTATATACTGTACAAAACAATTTTAGGTACATGTCATCCAGGATTTATCCTAAATGGCTTTTTTTTTTTTTTATTTTTTTAAAAATCAATTTTATTCAAAGTATGCTAGATCATACATGGTAAAAAAAAAAAAAAGTTTTCAGTGGCAGTCATGCAACAAATATGGTTCTGTAGTGGAATGGACAGAAAAATTATGGTTTACACCCTAACATTTGTGATCTAATTTGTGACGAACTTGTCTGTAATTGAATTCCTTCTCATCATCAATATCATCATATTATGTTCAGGTTATTATGTTATTTTGTGTGTAGTATTTTGTAGTGTAAGCTGGATCATATTTTAAGTCTAACAATCAATTTTGCTTTCTTTATGATACTTTATGATATCCTCTGTACTTTGATTATTTTTAGATGGTATTATCGTGGGCAGTTTGTGCAAAGGTCACACACTCCCCCATCTTTTTTCCTTTGTTACACCCTCTATCTCTTGAACTTCGATCTCTTCTTTCTTTGTCTTTCTCTGCCCATTTCTCGGACAGCTTTGAAGTCAGACTTAAGAAAAAGTCACTCAGAGCAATGAACACAGAATCTTCTTTGTAGTGCAATGCTGTGCCCAGATGCCAGCATGATACACAACAGATTATGCTTTTGATCACACTTTTATCACAGAGAGAGAGAGAGAGCGAGAGAGAGAGGCAGCTGCATACACTGGTCCTTCACAGAATGTGTGTTCGTAGAATGTTTATTGTTTTATTATATACTGTAGGTCACAAGACATGTTTAATTAATGTTTAATTAATAAGAATATAAGTATACATGTATGTGAATATAGTAATATTGCAATTTAAAAAGCAGACATCAGTGACTGCTTCCGAAAAGCATTTTTTTTATTCTAATGTTTTAATTCTTTTTATTCATTCATCTTTTGTAACTGCTTTATCCTTTATATAGAGTCTGTCCAGGGAACACTGAGTGAGAGGCAGGGATACACTCTGGGTGGGAAGCCAGTCTATCACAGGGGATCATACACACACACACACTACTGGCATGTATTTGAAGGAGAAAACCATGTGAAGATCCCTGGTGCGGTGAGGCGGGATTGTTACCCGTTGCGCCACCATACCAGTCTTATTCTAACAATGTAAAATGAAAAGCATTAAAAAAAAATAAGCACTTCGATGTGTACTTATGTATACTTATATTACATGTAAATATAGAAAAGGAAATATGCAACAAGGGAGTTTTTTAATCTTTTTTCATCATTTTTTTAAAACTTTTTTCATCAGTCAAGAATGAACTCTTTTTTTGTTTTTAATTATTCACATTTTTACAGCTATAAGAATTTAAAGCATGTAATAGAGTGCCTCAATATGTTCTTCAAAGGCTTCGTGGGATGGTCTGACAGGGCGAGTTCTCTTCAACAAAACCAATGGCTTGAGAACGGACTTTGATCTAGATGTGATCAGTCTGAAGGAGGACGGACTGGAAAAGGTACTGTGTATTTGTCTTTTCTGCATGTCTGTGTACATTGTACATTTCCTTATGTGAATTTTATATATGCATATGTCTATTGGATCAACAGATTGGCACATGGGAACCTCTGAGTGGCTTAAACATGACAGAGCATCACAAGAGTAAAGCAGCCAATGTTACAAATTCCTTGTCCAACAAATCACTAAAGGTCGCCACTATTCTGGTAAACACACGCACTTACAAATATACATACATATACTCAAATACACCTCACTGTCCCACTTGCAGCATATTATTTCAGCTAGGAAATAATGAATGAGTTTAAAAAAATTTTATGACTGTCCTAAATCAAAATCTCAATGCAAAAAATATATGTCCCTGAAATACTATGGGATGTATTCAATGGCAATTAATTAATTATATAATTCGTTAATTGATTAGTCCACAAAAAGGATTTTAAGAAGAGACAGCATCTTAATCAGAGACATTGCTTTTCATGAGGATAGAATTTGGTATGGATAAAATTATGAACAACACTTATATAAAGTGAGCTGTAACCGTGGCAGACGAATACTTTCACAGGCGAGCACACCAACTGAACAAAAACTTTATTTTTTTAGCATTATTTTATTGATTTGAAAAGTAAAAATAGCAAATTAAAAGTATGAAAAATAGTCTACATTGCATGCAGACATTATGATTTCATGATCTTGATTTAGTATCCTATGGCTTCTTCTAGTTCATCAAAAACTTATTTCTAGATTATTTCTATCTTTAACATGATAATTTATGTTTTTATGTGATTTCTTTCTGGTTTAAAGGCATGTGTTTGTCTTTAAAGTCCATGGTCTAGATGCTATTTGAAAACCCGACATCTCTAAAAATCTCTAGTCAAGAAAAATCTGGCAACCTCATAGGCACGATCATTTTAATGCTAATGATAAAGATAATTTTCATTTTAATAACCTGAATGGGCCACCCAGAAAGGTCATTTGAGCTGACTCTTAATACAGAGAATATTAATATTAATTAACATATACAATACTAAGTATATTCAGAGACAGTTCCGTTTTTAACTCTGATTGTTACTTGCATTGCTTAAGGTGATGACATCTCAAGCTATAAAATGAAAAACGTTAGTTTACATCCACAGGTCCCACTGACACAGTCACAGCAGCACTCACTGAGCGGTATTTAATTTTAAACCAGATTATAAACCCTCTTATGATGGTCATTGTTATTGATTACATTTTTTACTTATTCTGCAGTCTACCAAAGAAAGATCATTCAGAGTTCTTTTCCAAATGTCCCCAGGATAATAGACTTATGCTAAATTTTGTCCCTAGCTTTTCATTCCTCATCTTTCCCAAACATACAGGAAGAACCCTATGTGATGTTTAAGAAGTCAGATAAACCGCTCTGTGGCAATGACCGCTTCGAGGGCTATTGCGTGGACTTGCTGCGTGAGCTCGCTGCTATTCTTGGATTCCGTTATGAGATCCAATTGGTGGAGGACGGGAAGTATGGAGCAGTAGAGGAGAGCACAGGCCAGTGGAACGGCATGGTGCGAGAACTTATGGACCATGTAAGTCTTTGTTTTGGTTTCACATGGACTCTAATAGATTTTCAATAAATACCAAGTACAGACATTTACCTTTTCTTGTACTTATTTATGGCAATTTTTTTATCCTATACAAGTGAGGCAGAACACAAGTAAATGGCTAACTTGGTAGAAGTCTTGGTATATGAAATGCGGACTAATGAAGACTGACCAAAGAAAAAAAAAAACTACTGTTTACAAATCTACTGTTTTGTGCAAAAATTGCAATACCACTGTATAAAAAGTAACGATGATAAATTTGACATATAAATGTATTTCACAGACACTTTTTCCCAATTCCTTTCAAGCTAACTGTTTACGCATTTGAGTACAGATCAAATAGATGCCTTAAAGATATTGTAAGTGTGTTTATAATGAATCTACATCATGAAATATTGTGCATTAAGAATACAGAATCAAGAATGTTTTCAGGTGCCAAATATACAGGGCTCAAATCAGTTGGACTTGACAAATATGTGGCACATTTGGTATACACAAATATCATATTATCATGACTCTCCAGAGACAGGGATAGATTCAAGCAAATAGAAAAATCAGTGCCAGACAGTCCCAGTCAGTTTACCAGTAAAGAACAGTATCAGAGCCAAGACAGATTCACTTTAGAGTTTCCAGGTCAACTCTGGCATGCAAAGAACAACAGCATTAAGCAGATAAAAAAATTATTCAGAAATAACTTGTGTCATACAAAAGGATAGCAAACAATAATCCATTGCTCACACATTGAGCTAGAAACAGTGGCAAGACTTCATAACTACATGCATATAACAGGCAGTTTAAGTATAGACAGAAATAAGCTTAAATTTAAAAATGGTATACAAGCAGTTTTGAAGTAAGAACTTGTGATGACAACCTCCTCTGGTTGGTGGGAGAAGTTCACTAACTGACTCTGGCCTAAAACCATTTATCCACATTTGGAATGTTGGTTTGACCAGGAGTTTATGGAAAAAGAGGAGGTTGATTGCCTAGAACACACTGGGGTTAGTTTTATAGAGGAATGAATTAAAGAAAGCTTTTATCTAATGGTGTGTTTTCAAGAAATAGGATCATTATGGCTTGGTTGTTGAATTTCTCTGGCCCACTAAATGGGAGCCACAAGGAGTTTTAGGAAAATAACAGCTTAAAATTTTGTTGTTTTGTTGGTTTGTTAATTCAATTACTGTAATACTCTAATACTGGTTTTATTCCCAAGTACGTAATACTAATTAGTAATAGTACTGAATCAGGTTAAAAAAATACCCAAACAGAACCCAGCAAGCTATACCATTCATTATGCTCTTGCATTGCTGCTTATAGCGCTTGCATTTGGCCCATGCTCGCTGCCAGCTCCTGGGTGCACTCATTCTTCCCTTCCATGGGGCTGAACAGCCGAGCCTTCTATCCATTTCCATTCTTGCTGTGACAACGCAGAAAAGGAGCTTACTAGGCAGTGGAGGCATTATGTTTTTGGGTTGTCTGTCCAAGTGTCCATCCAAGATTATTGTTAGCATGATATCTCAAGAATGAGTGGCTGAATGTTCATAGGATTTATATGAAATTATTATTGTAATCATTAGATGAACTTTTGGAATTGATCCAAAAGGGTCATGGTTACAACAAGGTCAAGTGTCTTAAATAGTTTTTCTTCAGTAGCTTCCTTTTAAGGAAAAAGTACTGTATATTTTAATGGTATTTCAGGAATACATATTTGTAACAAGAAAGACAGACTTGTTGGTGGTGGAGGTTTCCTGTCGACGGATTTGCCGTCATGTTCTACTTGTTTTCTTCCGAGAGGGCTTTGCAGCAATGTCAGACCAAAATAACTGGTCCGAGACCAACTGTGCGAGGTGGTCTTGGTCCAGTTCCATTTGACCTCTAGCATGATTTGATTTCAATGAGAAAGAAATTCAGTCTTGAATCAAGCCAACTGCACGAAGTGAACCAACAATATACTTTAAATTGTGAGCGACATCTTTCTGTTAAGGTAAGCTGCTAACCTGAGCCACGAGGCAATGTGATGAAGACTATGTGATGTGTTCTGGAGATTTGGATCAATGGACAAAGAAAACAAATGGTGGAATGTGATACACAATTTTTGTGACTGGTTATTTCTATAATTATGTAGTAATTTATTGAGTGTGGCTCAGGGGGAGTTTTTCATGATTTCTCTGCATGCTTGCCAAAGGTATGTTTACTTTTTGTCATCATATTTCTGACCAAAGAATGAAGGAGGTTTATGTTTTTAGCCCTGCATTTCCCTAAGCCAACATTTTTGCTTTTGATTCATTTAATTGCATGGAGTGAGAAAATAAAACAAACCAAGAAGTGAACAAATTAGTATCAAATTTTGCTCTGATTCAGACCAGACTAATAGCTATGAAAGCGCCCTTGCAAGTATTATTGTTATTGGTTGATTAAACTGCTCAACCCAGCCATCCAGTTTATCAGTGGCACTGGAACCCCATCGGGTGTTGTTGATTTTTTCCAGTCTCATGCTTCTCTGCCAGCAATCACCGCTGACATGTCCCAGAGCGGTTATGCTTGCTCAGGATCAGGGATAGGAAGCCAGCTCACCTTCACGTTTATCCTAATGAGGTGAGATGCAGGTGGAGCACCAGAAGGCTGCAGGGAGCTCAGGAGCACCTGTTAGTCCTCAGCTGGTGCCTTCAGAAGTGCCTCACAAGTCAAGGAGGGCCTGGTTTTGATCGCCTTGGCAAAGGTTTATAACAGTGTATCAGTTCTTCTACCCAGTTTTTTATTTGACCTTTTTTTTTCTTACAGTGCTTTTCAGCACTCTTGCCAACATAAATATTTTCAAAACTTAAATATAAGGCGCACACACACACACACACACACACAGTGTGTTGCTGTTGTAGCTTGGTTCATGGTCAAGGCCTGCTCTGAGTCCTACTCAGAGGAAATATGCATAAAGATAACATAGTTTATCATAATTCACACATAATTTATACTCACTCATTAAACACTCATTCTCCGTGACTGTTGCATTCCATCACAGCTGGCGTTTGTCCACACTTATGGTGTAGGGCTACCACGAGCCAACATAACAATTTAAGGGCTCCTTAGAATAGTCTCTGGAACTGTATTGGAGGGAAGAACACCATTCTTTTGAGCCATCACCTCAACTGGTGGTTTGATGGTGGTGATGGGGAGTGCTAACATGTCGGCACAAAATCTTATCTCACATAGTTGTTCAGATGGGTTGTAAACTGGTGACTATGAAGGCCATGACATATTTTTATATCATTTTCAAATTCATCAAATCATTTTATGAGCTCTTGTGGTCTGGTGATTGGAAGAGACCACTCCTATCAGGATAGTATGTCATCACAGGATAAAGGTGGTCAGTCAGAATAGCTTAATAATAACAGAATAACTTTGTGTGGATTTGAAGTGACTTCCCTCTTGGGGAAGTGAACCCAAACCATACGAAGAAAATGCTCCCCACAGCATAACAGCCCTCTGTCTTTTAAGATGTTGCCTGTCTGTATTTCATACAATTCTCGTACCATTTCATTCTTAATTGGGACATATGGGGAATCTTAGCCCTGAGATAATGACAGGTGGAGGAGATGGATGAGAGCTTGGCAGGTTGTAGGAGCATTGTTAATCTTTTCTCCAGGGGCCTTATTAACAGACACAGTAGCCAGAGCATGTCCATGTGTAAAAACACTCTATCATCCAACACAGTGAACATAGCTGAATGAATAACTGATATAATCCTTTATTATATCATACATTAGCTGTGTGATCAGTTAAACACTGGATGGTTAGTACACCCGATTCCTTGTGGATCTCATCAGATTGTTTAAATGGCACAAAACATACTATCATCATTACTTACACTCAATAATAATGTGGCTTTTTAAAATATTGTTTTAGCCAACACTTAAGATTAATTCAATAAAATTGTACTAGTTGTTTAATGATGTCTGTTATTTTAAAGTCTTGTGCCGTATCTTATATAATAATCCATAAATATCTTTTCATCCAGCAGTCTGATGTCATTTACATTGTGCCAATGTTTCTACCACTGCTATTTTTAAGAAGCATGTTATTTCATATCTTATGTAGGAAAGTCAATTTTATATTATAGTTTAAAAGTTTGGAAACTTTAATTGCATTTAAGAATGCATGCATTGCAATAAACATATGAGTATGTTGAGTAAAATGAGTAAATTAATTGCTGTTAATTTATGTGTATACAGTGAGATCATCCTAAATTATGAATTAGCATTTCACATAACCTGAAGAATATTATGATAAACTAGCTAGACCACAAGAAATTAGTCCATTATTTGAGGGATATGAATCAATGTTTCTTAATTGCTTCTCTCTCTTTGCTGTTTTGCTTGACAGAAAGCAGATCTGGCAGTGGCTCCCTTGGCCATAACATATGTGAGGGAGAAGGTGATCGATTTTTCGAAGCCCTTCATGACTCTTGGCATCAGCATCCTGTACCGCAAACCCAATGGCACAAACCCTGGCGTCTTCTCCTTCCTCAATCCCCTTTCCCCTGATATCTGGATGTATATTCTGCTGGCTTACTTGGGTGTCAGTTGTGTGCTGTTTGTCATAGCCAGGTAACATGTCAACTTTAGTGGAGAAAAAAAGAATATATTTTTTTAGAAGATAGGAAAATTCTCCAAAACACTTTGCTTTGTACAGTATATTCTTCCATTTTGTTTAACCGCAAGACTTTTGAGTGGTGTCTCATTCTAAGGCCCTCAGAAGTATTGTGGTTAAAGTTGTGTGACTCTCAGTGTTACTGGCACTATGATACCTAAAAAGAAAAGCCACAATTGTCACCTAAGTTGGTTCAGAATATGCATAGAACAAAATTATTTGATGTTGGCGTACAATGGGTAAGTTTGGTTTGTCTGGCTCTTGGAACCCTCTGTACATTACTGACAAAATTTACATTATGATTGTATTTTTAATAAAGGCAGGCTAATCCATTGTAGGAAAATCTTTATTCCAAGTAAAAACATAAGAAACATTAGAAAATTGACATTACCAGGAAAAATAATACAAGAAGCTAGAAACAAAACATAAGAAAGATCACATGATCATAAGTCAAAATGGCATGCAACAATCAACAAAGTCACACTACAAACGGGTATATACACAGACTACAACTGTGTCTCCATACAGTTAAGCTCCAAATATCAATAACTTCCTGTGACATATATGTATACTGTGCTGTGAAAAAGAATTTCCCCTCTCCTGATTTCTTCTATTTGTGCATATTTGTCACACTAAATTTGGTACAGATCCTCATCCAAAATGTAATATAAGACAAGGAGAACATAATAAAACACAAAACACAATTTTTAAATGATAATCCCCCCTTCCCCCGACAAAACTTAATAACAGGTTGTGCCATCTTCAGCAGCAACTACTGCAACCAAACGCTTCTGATAACTGAAGGCTGGCAGAACCCAATTATGATATCTATTAAATTTGGGTAACTGGTTGATTGAGTAACTAAGGGAGGAATTACTTTTTTCTCTCACAATGCCAGTTGATGTTGTATAGTTTTTTTTTTCCTTCAATAAATGAAACGATCATTTAAAAACTGTATTTTGTGTTTACTCAGGTTGTTTTTACCTTTTACATTTTCTTGAAGACCTGAAACCATTAAGCAAATGACAAAAGTGCATTAATAGAAGAAATAATGAAAAATACTTTCTCACGGATCTGTATATTAACTCCCCCTCCCCACCCCCATCCCCTAATTTTCATTTTGGATTCCAATAATTCTGGGGTTGACTATACATTAGGTTCTCAATTCTAGTCCTGCATTTTAGCAGGGTTTGTTGATTTACCTGCTCTAACACTCATACTCTGCCTGTTAATGAGCTGGTGATTGAATTGGGTGCCTTTGATCAGTTAAATCAGCAAATCATGCTGGACTGGAGATAGACACCACTGGGTTTACATGTCTGTTTTAGGGTGCTACCTTTCATTTTATGAATTCCAATGAGCCAAGAGACATATGTACAGTACACTTAAGAAGAAATATCACTTCTGTACCCTTTAGTCAAGTTGGATTGCTTGCAATTTAAAGACAGTTATTGCAATAAGAGCTCCTTTGACAAAAGAGGTTCAGCTAGTGGACATAGAGTGGTTATACATTTACAATAAATCTGTTGAATTATTTAATAGGTAGGCATATTCAGCATAAAATGAATGGATAATACAGTTTAATGAAATATTCAAATGTCCTACAGATTTTGGGATAACACTGGATAAATCCATTTAACAGTAATGACCATACCTTTATTGAAATACAAGATCAGTCAGTCCATTGATGGACAACTGTTGTATGTATAGCAGTTTCTATTTCTCTTTAATGCCTGTCTAACCAACTTTTATCTCTTTTTCTCCACAACAGGTTCAGCCCATATGAGTGGTATAATCCTCATCCCTGTAACCCTGATTCTGACATGGTGGAGAATAACTTCACTCTGCTAAATAGTTTCTGGTTCGGAGTTGGGGCTCTCATGCAACAAGGTAGACGCTTCAGCCTGTCTGTGCTACTTTTCTGGATCACTGTAGCCCAGTCGGCTTCTCTGGGGCCCCATCTGGTTTAGAGCTGGTACTACAGGCTGCAAAGGACTCTGAGACCGAGCTGCACCTCAGTTAAAAAAAACAAACAAAAAAATGCAGTAGATCTATTAGTCTCATTATACTAGTAACATGAGACAATCTTGCATGCTTCAGAGTGAAGATGCTTCCTTCACTGCAGCAAACCTGCAATTCATTTAGTGAATAGAAAACACTAGAAATAATAACACATAACTAATTAAATTTACTGTGAGTTATTATTAAGTCCCGTGCAACGCAGTTTCCCACTAGCACTAGAAGAACAGCACAAAAAGATACACTGAAACATTAAGATTAGCATGGCATTTCAAGGTTTAGCCATTAGAAAGATTACACTTCAGATTGTGATTTAAACAGTTCGCAGTTCGATTTTTACCAAATGCATAAAAGGCATACACTTTGATAAAAAAAAAACTTTTAGTCATGAGTTTCAACCAGGAAAATGATGATACCAGAAAACACTGTAAAAACAGCAACACCAGACATGGCCTAGCTGATCTTGCTTGAGAATTCATGATACAGCAATGCCCAGAAGTCATTGTTTATAGACCTCAGTGAAAATATGGATCTTAATATGGAAAATATGAAGGATGAGACTGCTATACACTGCACCCTAGGGAATGAACACTACAGAGTCCCTTGCCACTGTGGTTTGCCCCATAGAGGTCAGTGGGAGGTGGTGACGAGGTTTGAAGTTACCTTGGGTGCATGAAAGTAAGACCCAACAAGGTTTTCAGTTGGGTGAGAGATGAAAACTTCTATTCTATTCTATTCTATTCTATTCAACCTTATTATGGTTTGGTGGGAAAAAAGCATGAAATAACAAGTGTTAGTGTGTCCTTACACTTTTGCCCATGTTTCGTCAAGTGCATGCAATCTCCATAGTTACCAAATGTCTAGAAATTACTTTTAAACAAACAATATTCTTGCAAAAAAATTTAGCACTATCTAACAGTATCTCAATTTTGGCAGCTCATGTTTTTGAACAGAATAAAAAGAGAATTAGTTGGTATCAGTAAACTATGATGCCAGTAAACTATGAAGTGTAGTGTACTCTAGCACAGAAATTTGGAAACGTTGATGTAGAAGATAAATGGTTTATGATAGAGGATTTAGACCTGGGTGGAGCAATGGAACCTTCCAGGTAAAATGGTTCACTCCTTACCAGGTCTTCCTTTTTCCTGTTTTCCATTATTTTTCTCTTTTTTTAATCCTTCTCAATCCTTTGCTGCCATTTGCCCCTCTTCACTGTACAGGGTCTGAGCTCATGCCCAAGGCTCTGTCTACCAGAATAGTTGGAGGAATCTGGTGGTTCTTCACCTTGATCATCATTTCATCATACACAGCAAACCTTGCTGCCTTCCTCACTGTGGAGAGAATGGAGTCTCCCATTGACTCAGCTGATGACCTGGCTAAGCAGACCAAGATCCCCTATGGTGTAGTCGAAGATGGATCTACCATGACTTTCTTCAAGGTGTTTCAGCTAAAATTAAGGACAGAGTTCTTTTTTTGCAGTCCAGTTTCATATGAGAGGATGCAGTCAATCTATTTAGTCATATGCTATTTAGAAGAATAATGCCTCCTTCAGATTTTAAGCCAGAACTCTGTCTTGCAAGTAAATGGCCAGAAATTATTTGAAGCTCACTAAAGCAATTCATAGGTGGTAATTTTGCTATTAACTTTTAAAATGAATAAGCACTAAATATCTCTCCATTCTCCTTATGTAGAAGACAAAGATCTCTACTTATGATAAGATGTGGGAGTTCATGAACAGCAGGAGGCAATCTGTTATGGTAAAGAGTGTAGAAGAGGGCATCCAGCGAGTGCTGACTTCTGACTACGCATTCCTCATGGAGTCCACCACAATTGAGTTTGTCACTCAGCGCAACTGCAATCTCACACAGGTTGGAGGCCTCATTGATTCCAAGGCCTATGGAGTGGGAACACCTATGGGTAAATACTACAACCTGTACCTGTACTTCATAGTAGAACTGTGTTATCTGCATAACTTTTCTTCATCACTTTTATCAGTTTTAAGGTACAATTTTAACTTTAGGAAGAACGACTGAGGGGCTACCAAAATTCTTGTTCTACAGGATGACTGTCCCATAACATTACTGCATTACTGCACTGGATGCATTTTGAGGCAGATATTTAGAGTGTGTAGGCATATTTTGTAATTAATAAATTTAAAACATACCCACCATGTAAATTCACTAATATATTTAAAATGGGTTCAGTAAAATATAGATGACATTTACAAGGAATTAGCAAAGAAGTGGCAATTTTAGGTAAGTTATTGAGTTCCTAGCACAGGTACAGCCTATAGACATATTATGGTCACGTGACCTACTAATGATATTTGCAAGCTTATATAGTAAAGGTCAAAGCAACAAGTTTGTATTAAAATGAGGTGTACATAGTGTGCATGGAACTTTCAGTGTAACAGTGATAGGTACATCATGAAGATACTCCTATTTCTGTGATTTATACAGAGATTGCTTATCCTGTGCAAATCACTTACAGTATAATGACAACATTACGTAATGGACAAACAATATGTCCGGAAATCTTATTCCATCTGTACAGTACTTAGATTCTTTAATTCACCATAATGATATGTTTTGTTCTCATAGGCTCTCCATACCGAGACAAGATCACTATAGCAATCTTGCAGTTGCAAGAAGAAGGAAAGCTTCACATGATGAAAGAGAAATGGTGGCGAGGAAATGGTTGCCCAGAGGAGGAAAGCAAAGAGGCAAGTGCACTGGGAGTGCAAAACATCGGGGGCATCTTCATTGTGCTGGCTGCAGGCTTGGTCCTCTCTGTTTTTGTGGCTGTGGGGGAAGTGCTATACAAGTCCAAACAGAATGCACAGATGGAGAAGGTAAGGGTACATGTTTAAAGGGTACATGTCTTGTTTATTTAAAAAAAAAAGATAATAAAAATACAAAGCATTGCATATTTTCTGACTTTTTTTGGCGACTTAAAGATTAGGAACAACATACTAAACAGCTGGAGATCACCAAATTTGTCTATGCTACACAAAGACCAACACAAAAATACACTATATGGCCAAAAGTATGTGAACACCTAACAATCACACACATATGTGCCATTACAGATTTTTGGCTTTCTACTAGATTTTGGAGCGTGGCTGTGGGGATTTGTGATAATGCAGCTACAAGAGCATTAGTGAGATCAGACACTGATGTTGGGTGAGGAGGTCTGGGGTGCAGTCGGTGTTCTAGTTCATCCCAAAGGTCAGTGGGGTTGAGGTCAGGGCTCTGTGCAGGACACTCGAGTTCTTCCACTCCAACCTTGGCAAACCATGTCTTCATGGAGCTCACTTTGTGCACAGGGGCATTGCCATGCTGGAACAGGTTTGGGCCTCTTAGTTCCAGTGAAGGGACATTGTAAAACTACAGCATTCAAAGACATTCTATACAACTGTGTGTTTCTAACTTTGTGGTAACAGTTTGGGGAAGAACCACATACAGTATGTGTGTGATGGTCAAGCGTCCACAAATGTTTGGCCAGGAGACATTCATGATATTCTAGTGGTATTACAGTCCTCTTAAGGGGTCCATTCACCTCTGGGCTAAAGGTCAGTTCCACTGTTATCAACATTGTGGCACTTTTGACAGTGATAGCAAAACAGACATGATCAATTTGCAACCCAGCTTTTTTCCTTGTCTGCCATCTATGCCATTTTTTCATAATAACTTCTGTCCTCCTAGTTTTCATTGGCCATTAAAGAATCAATTCAGATTCAAGTTATTGATCAGTATATGCTAAGAGTTGGGTCAAAAATCAGTGTTTGATTCACTTCTGAAGCATTTTGTCTGGCCAAAAATAGACTGGGAGACAATAAATTAGAGTGAGTTCCCAATCATTAGTCTTGCATATTTTATTCACTGTGCCAGAGAAGGTGTGACTAGCACAGACTTTGTGGCTATAATTAGGCTTAAAGTTAGGTAACATAAACATAGTTCATGAAATATGTCATAGAAAGCATGTACAGTATTTGTTGTTTAACATATGAAAAGCCCATGAAGCTTAGATGACTAACAATTAAAATGTTATTTATGAGAGATCCATTGGTTAAATCAATTTAACCACTCTTTACTCATTTCTAGTAACCAGTTTCTTCCAATTCTTTCTTCTTTTTCTCCTCTGATTTTCTAGCGATCGTTTTGTAGTGCTATGGTGGACGAGCTAACTGTGTCTCTGAAGTGTCAGCGGCGACTCAAACAAAAACCTCAGCCTCCCACCATTGTCAAAACTGAGGAAGTGATAAACATGCACACCTTCAATGACAGAAGACTGCCAGGAAAAGAGACTATGGCTTGAGGGTCATCACTTCCCTGCCTCTCTCCCCTCGTAGGGAGGTGTTGAGTAAGTGTGGGGCAAGAGAGAGCCTGGGGCAGGAGTCAATTCCGCAATGCCTTTGGGTCCACCTGGACCAACCCAGCTCTCGTCCTCAGAGATGTTTCCTGTGGAAATCCAGATACCTGGGCAAAATAGATCTGTAAACCTTTACGGAGCTGCATAGCAATTATATCAGTTTAAATCTCTTGCTATGCCTCTCACTGTTAGGAACATAAGAATGAGATTTTACTACTTGTTCTTACTGTACCAATATCCATTCCAGTAGATGTTCAACATCTCTCTGGATGGAGAGCCTCAGAGTTTGAATAGTACCATTTTATAATAGTTCCATTTATCAAATTCAATTTGTGTTATATCAGTTTTTAACCATGATTTATGTAAAAAAAAGAGGACTTTGAATGTGACTTTGAAAAAATGACTTTGAATGTGTATGAAAGATGAAGTTTCATAGAAGATGAAATACAGCTTTTTAGCTAAACATACCCTAAGCTACGGTGGTTCATAACTGCAAAACAAACCAAAAACACACCAACAAAGCCAAAAACACAATAGCATTACTGTTGCTGAACACACTTGTTGCCCATTTGACACAACGTAAGACTAGCACTTTTTCAGTAACAGGTTTAGTATAGGATTAATTCTTTCTTCTGAATGACCCAGCTTTCTTTAGGTGGCTTTTTAGCATTCACATATTAATGATGTAAAGTTGACAGCATTTCTAGAATAACATCATATGAATGTCCTTGATAAAAAATAAACATGTTTTCAAACTAATGCACACTCTAGCCCTTCAGCAATGAGCATATGATGTTCGATAAGGAACTGCCCTTACTGTTTTTAGTTAATTCTGGCGTGTTTTTGGTTTTGCTGTCATGTTTCCGAATTTGCTGCCACTTTTTTGGTTGTTGTGATTTCTGATTTGTTTGGCATTTTTGGTTTGTTAAGGTGTTTTGCACCTACAGGGCACTGTACTAAGCTATTTTTGAGCTACACCTTGTGTGTCTAGTAATCTTCAGACCTGGGAAAAGCTAATTAAATAAGTATGTTTTGAGACAGTTTTGACTGACGCAAAAGATTGTAAAACAGCAAATGTTGTATGATAGCTGTTGTATGAACTAAACTGACAATTGAAGCTTACATTTCTGTAATTCGGCTGCTTATTTTCACTGACATGAATGGAAACACCATAAAATTGTGTTGAAAGAGACTAAACATCTATTCAAAGGGAACTCAACATTCAATTTAACATTATTGTTGTTACACAAATGCAGACAAAAGTCTACACAAAAGTTTTGCAAAAGGTTTTTTGCATTTGTTAACTTAAAAGAAAGCTGGAATCAGAGTGCAAGCTACGCAACTGTAAAATATGAACTTACAACCTTCTGGCCAAAAGCATAACATGATAAACCTGGATTCAAACAGCAAATATACACTATATTACCAAAAGTATTCGGTCACCCATCCAAATGATCAGAATCAGGTGTCCTAATCACTTGGCCTGGCCACAGGTGTATAAAATCAAGCACTTAGGCATGCAGACTGTTTTTACAAACATTTGTGAAAGAATGGGCCGCTCTCAGGAGCTCAGTGAAGTCCAGCGTGGAACTGTCATAGGATGCCACCTGTGCAACAAATCCAGTCGTGAAATTTCCTCGCTCCTAAATATTCCACAGTCAACTGTCAGCTTTATCATAACAAAATGGAAGAGTTTGGGAACAACAGCAACTCAGCCACGAAGTGGTAGGCCACGTAAACTGACGGAGAGGGGTCAGCGGATGCTGAAGCGCATAGTGCAAAGAGGTCGTAGACTTTCTTCACAGTCAATTGCTACAGAGCTCCAAACTTCATGTGACCTTCAGATTAGCCCAAGTACAGTACGCAGAGAGCTTCATGGAATGGGTTTCCATGGCCGAGCAGCTGCATCCAAGCCACACATCACCAAGTGCAATGCAAAGCGTCGGATGCAGTGGTGTAAAGCACGCCGCTGCTGGACTCTAGAGCAGTGGAGACGCGTTCTCTGGAGTGATGAATCACGCTTTTCCATCTGGCAATCTGATGGACGAGTCTGGGTTTGGAGGTTGCCAGGAGAACGGTACATTTCAGACTGCATTGTGCCGAGTGTGAAATTTGGTGGAGGAGGAATTATGGTGTGGGGTTGTTTTTCAGGAGTTGGGCTTGGCCCCTTAGTTCCAGTGAAAGGAACTTTGAATGCTTCAGGATACCAAAATATTTTGGACAATTCCATGCTCCCAACCTTGTGGGAACAGTTTGGAGCAGGCCCCTTCCTCTTCCAACATGACTGTGCACCAGTGCACAAAGCAAGGTCCATAAAGACATGGATGACAGAGTCTGGTGTGGATGAACTTGACTGGCCTGCACAGAGTCCTGACCTGAACCCGATAGAACACCTTTGGGATGAATTAGAGCGGAGACTGAGAGCCAGGCCTTCTCGACCAACATCAGTGTATGACCTCACCAATGTGCTTTTGGAAGAATGGTCAAAAATTCCTATAAACACACTCCTCAACCTTGTGGACAGCCTTCCCAGAAGAGTTGAAGCCGTAATAGCTGCAAAAGGTGGACCGACATCATATTGAACCCTATGGGTTAGGAATGGGATGGCAGGTGACCGAATACTTTTGGTAATATAGTGTACATTCATACACCAAGTGGCTTTCACCTATTGACCATAAAAATGATGATTTTGAAATGGTTAGAGAAGTGAAAATGTGAATCTATAGAGGCAAATTAAATGAATTATTAGGAATGACCATGAGTATGTGATTCACAAATGACAGTGTGTCAATACACAATACACAGTAAATGCATGAATGAACATTTATTACATTTTTTTTTCCATCTTTCAACTTTATTAAATGCATTGTACATACATTGAAGTATATTACCAAACAACATAATGGAATCCCTTTAAGAAATTAAGCTATTATAATTTAAAAGCTGGTTATATTGGCATTTTGGATAGGAACTGGACAGATTACAGACAATAATTTCCAGGTCAGAAACTAGGGCAATTGAGCCCCTTATTCTACGTCAAAACTATACTACGAGATAGCCAACTAATGGCTTTGTAAACATGCAGTGACATGTGGGAACAGTTTGACAAAAAATGAGCAAAATGCAGCAAAATGTGAATTTATGCAGCACAAAGCAATTCTACTACTATGCTCTATCTCATTACAGTACATTTAATCACATTTAATAAATTTAATATATTAGCCAGACTAGAATAATGTCTTTACCACAGTTAGGCATAGTGTTGTTAAAATACTAAAATTCGATTTCTGATACAACATTAAGTACCTCAATATCATTACAGAAATTATACCACGCTAATAAAAAAAAAACAGAAAAATTTATAAAACATAATGATAATTAGAAAATGCATAACAAACGTATTGACAAACAGCACTCACATCTCTCTGCTCAGTGCTTGCAGTGTATCCATCTTCCAAAATTAGTTAGTTAGCAATAATAGTTCTACAGTCATTTGTATTCTTATTTTTTGCTAATTACACCACACTGTAGATTGCTATACAGTAGGATTGTTTGGAGATATGTGCCGTAGGATAAAACACACAAGGCTGTCCCATGACATTACTCTGTATTAGTTTCCTTTTCAGCTCAATATTGTAACACTGTGTTTATGTATTCAATGATGCAATTGGCTCTGATGAATTATGTGACAACATATTTCCAAGCCACTTTGTATGATGTTAAGAAGAATAAGCATGCACTTACTAGAACAGACCTGGATGACCTATTATGCACAAATCACAGACACTGTAATCTATTTTTTATATCAGCATTTTGCATATATGAATAACTGTACAATAAATATTAAGGTTGTGCTGAAAGCCAATCATCAACACACATTACATAACATTATAATTTAAAAACTACTGCAGTAGTGGAGAGAAAGACCCTACCAATGGTTAATCTACACATTCAAAATCAAAATATATCAAGCATACTGTATAGAATTACAAGGATCAGGAAGTTACTGAAAATGATGAATGAACAAATATGTAATATCATAACCAACCAGTGGAGCTACACACACTTCATGACACCTCAAGTTAAAGTGAAGAGATATTTGTTCATACCACCAATTTGTTCAAGGGCGGTATGGGTTTCCAAACTATTTTTCTTTTATAACATTCTGGGCTCTCTCTGAAGATCTAAAATTTTCAGACTGCACTCTGCTTTATTAATTGCTTTGAGACATTTCTCAATAGCTTTTCTTGTTATATTTCCCTCTTTTGTTGGTTTGGTTTTCTTTTTTCCTTCTTTGCTTTTACCATACAATTCATTGTAAGAACTATTCACCCTTTGTTTTTCAGAAGGTTAGCAGGTGATGTCTGAGTCATTTAGGTTGTACTCACCAAAATGATTTCTATTGTACAGACAATTTTGTAGTAATTTCTATTGGTGCACTTGAGATGTAGCCTACTGTATTTGTATAACCTTATGAGACACATATTCATTTTCCAGGCTCAGAATGATGTGCGTCAAAGCCTATGGTTTGAATGATTGATGTGACGGCTATTCTCTGTGTTTATCAGTCTGTGAACATTCATTGTATTACTTTGCCAGTAATTTCTGTTAATGTACTTGTTTTAGGTTGTCTGAGGTAGAACTACTTTATAAGCGATCACATAAAAAAAAAAACCTCAAGAACAGTTTGATGACTACCTATTAAAAGAATTTCTATTTAAAAGTGCAATAGTCATTTTTAAAAAAAATATTTTTACTAGCACAAATAACCTGGAAAACATGTAGAACATGATACAAATAAATTGTACAATTGTACAATCAGTACAATTGTATTATGTGGCTAAGAAAACCTGTTTGGAAAACGTTGCTCCTGGCTGGATTGCTCGTTTGTGTTTACATGGACCTCCTGTCAGTCTTTTTATGTACACTCCCCAGCGCCCTTTCACTCTGCCCATCTCACATGGTGGAAACTGGTAAATGCCCAGCACAGCCAAATACATACTTTCACAGTAAGCAAAAAACATGCTGTGCTTTGAAATAATCATAATGACAAGAAACACAGTAAAACCAGAATAAACATTGGCAGCACTTTATTAGTGGTGAAGGGAATGAACTTGGACATGGAATTAGCCATGTTGCTCCTGGACATTATTTGGATGGAGGCTTCACATATTAAATGAAGTAAATACATTGTTATCACTTAGAGATTCAGGTAAGACAAAGCTCTGGATGAGTGCCTTCATAGAAATGTCTGTAATGCTGGCAAACTCCCATGCAACTATGTTAATGATGCTAACTAGTTAACACTGGAGGTTATAGCTTAAAAAGTCATGAAGGCTCATTATAAAGAAAAAAGGACAGTGAAGGCACTCTTGACCATTCTCATAAATGAGTATGAGCTTTCAAGCAGGTGAATGGCAGAGTGGGAAAAAAAACACAGGTCAGGGGAAAATGATAACACCATCAGCCATGGAAGTCTGATTCCCGCTGCTGTAACAAGAAGAGTGCTTGTGTATCATCTAAAAGATCAGACAATAAGTCACTCTAGGTAAGAGAAGTTCAATGGTCAAAAATCGCTGTGGCAGGTGGGGGTGTGGTTTAGCGGGAGTCTGCAACGAGAGCATGGGAGAGGGAGCAATTAATGTGGCACTGATGCTTAACTGTTGCTTATCTTCGTGGGCTATATTAACAAGCTGTTTAATACAGCTCACACAGATACAACATACAACCTTCTGTTGTTCTTTTGCTTTCTAAGAGCTAGGTTTCTGAAAGCACAGCAACCTTGATAGAAAACTAGCATATAGCCTTACTATTCACTGCCATTTTTATTTATTTAAGTCTCCTATCAAGCAACATTAGCATAATTCTAGCTACGTCTTTATCTACTTGTGAGATAAGCTTATCTTCCCAAATGCAGTACACCAAATCTTAGGTAGTTTTATCACACATATCTAAATAATGAAGCAAGTCAATGCCCTTAATAAATAAACAGCCTATATCATCAATTTAAAGTGATGTCATGACAGTCCTTGTTAATGCTAACTATAGTTAGCATGCTGACTCTAGAGGGCACTGTAGATACTGGGGCGGAGGTTTGTGTATATGGGCAGGAATGAAGGAGGGGTCAAGGAAAAAACTAATTCAAATGTTGTTGAACTGCACCTACTTAACCACTAGACCTAATCATGACTATTTTTTAAGTAAATTTATTCTAAGAAAAAAATTATTTAAATTTATTTAACAAAATATGTGTGTCACAATTATTGGCACCTTTAGAAAATGTTATGGAAAAAATGTAACTGAAGCATATTCCCATTTATGTTTTACTTATTGAAGTTCCCCTGAGTGTTTAGGAACTATTATGTGGGCACTCATTACTTCCTGTTTCACTAGGGCATTAATATGTGTTGACACAGGCCAAATTCCCTTAGTCATTCGAAAAAGTGAAAATTCGAAAATAAAACAATAGGCACACACCTGAAAATGCCCATATCCACTCTTAGGGTAATAATTTAGAAGTTTAAAACAACTGAAACTGGATTGAATTAGCCTGCAAGAGGACACAAGTTTGGTCGAGGGGTCGAGCGCAATGCCAGTAAGGCAGCAGGTGTGTGATGTGATTGTTTTAGTTTCACTCCATAGGCCTTTAAGACAAGGTTGTTACATCACCATGCATGGCAAGAGAACAGAAGCGCATTGTTCTTGGAGACTTCTTAGGAAAGCACTTAAGGATGTTTTTTGTGAACCTAAATTTTGTGAACCTAAGTTTCAAAATGGGATGCTGTGTATGTGTTGGCACAGAAGGCAGTAGAGCGGGTTGGCGTGATTGTGCATGCAGCTGTGCACGGTTTCTGTGTCAGTTTGGTGGCCTGGTCTGCCATTGGCAGGGGTGGAAAATGTTTGAGTAATTGTACTTCATTATTATATAGAAATTTTACTTTGGTGTATTTATGCACTACTTGAGTGCTATTGAAATTCAATACTAGTACTCTTACCTAATTTAAAAGTTAAACAATAAAAGGTTGCTACTTTTAAATGTTCTCGAGTATTAAAAAAGTGATGAAATTAAGGTAATGTCATGTTTTCATGTGAAAAGCAACTTTTATTACTTATTTAAAACTGTTAGAAGTTGAGGTTTGTTTTAAAGCAACCAACTAAGCCACCTTGGTTCCAAGAAGCATAGCCAGAAAGCAGGGGTGGACATATTCATAGGTTAATATGGGCTGTAGACCAAGGCCCCGGCCAAAAGGGGGCCTCCAAATTAATCAAAAGCTATTAATGAACACTCCTGCAAATAGTTGTTCTCTATGATACCTGTACTGGTGTGGTTTTACAGAACAGGTCATATGACTCCAAGTGTAGTCTGGAATAGCATGAAATATACATACATATGAAATTAATGTATGATTCCATTGCAAATCATTGAGATACAGCATATTTCAACTGACATAGACTTCTTGGTACAATAAGAATTAGGTTCAGATGTAAAGTGTGTATAAATAAACTGAAATATATACAAGTTTAGCATAAACATGAATAATGTGGATAATGTGATAATATTAATAAAGCTATATGTACAAAGAACCAACATCTACAAAATGGTTATTTTATCACAAGAAATGAAACAACAAATTGCTGCCCTTATATCTGCACGTTAACTGATGGGCAAACACCGCCCCCACGTGGGCACATGAAAAATAACAATGGTGTCAGTACAATTTATATCTTCTATATACAAATGGAATTGGAGGCCTAATCTCTCATTACTTCACACATTACAGCCTAGCCAGTTTGCATAATGAGTATAAATTTGCATGTTTACATGTCACAACACAAACTATAAAGAAAGAAACCAAGAAAGGTAAGCATTACAGTGAGAATGTGGTAGAGTTGCACATTTATATCGAGGCTACACATTGTACGATAATGAACACAATTAAGGCATAAATGGCTATTACCAAAGCAAACAGACACATAGCTTGTATCATCCTGGAATCACAAGCAAGAACACCAGCCATGCCACTGGTCATGTGTGTACCTGTCTTTTGATGTCAACATAGGCTCACCTAACACAACCATCTGCAATGCAACAGTCCTTGAAGGCATCCATGCAGCTAAGCAAATCCACGGGTACTACTCTTGTTGTTAAACACTTGATTCCCCATCACTTTTCAGTGCATCTTCCAACCTTAACAAGTAACAGTTCAAAACAGTCCATACCTGTGGAATGGAAGGCAAGTTTGTGTAGGTGGAGATGGGCAGGGGGCAGGTCTGTCTTTTTTTTTAACAGAAGGATCGGTGCATATCAGCAAAGACCCACTCTAGGTCCGAGATGATGCAGTGAGTAGTCATAATCCTCAACAAGATATCATATTGTAGGATGAGAATAGTTTAAGACCACTGGGTGCACTATAGACTCATCTAAGGCTTTGGTTTGTTGAAGGCTGCCACCCACTCTGATGAGCTTGCTGGACTTATCTATCTAAGATAAGGTGAGTAAACAGCTTCCTGAGGACAGTGGTCTCCTACTAGCTGGTTGTAGTGAACAAGAAATGACTGCTGAGCTTGCTTGAGGTTAAGGATTTCAGCATGCCAATAATTCTCAGCTGGATGTAGGCTGGATTGTTCCCCAAATCCACATAGCCGCAGAAGGAGTTTTCAGTTAGTTCCTGAATTCCCTACAAAGACCTTGGAGCAGCAAGAGTCTGAGTGCAGCCATTTAAGGACAGTGGTTGTCAGTCCCCAATATATTTTAGTCTATCTGCAAGGTAAGTTCCCTCTCCAGCAATCTAGCCACAGTCCCACAGATTTGCTCCATGAATATGTGAATCTCATACTTAACTTCGTCATGCTTTGCCTTTGCTGGCATGTATGCTCTAGGGAGGATAAGATTTTATTTTTATACTTTATTCAAATGGAAATGAGGTAGCTCAACCTCCCAACGGTGCCATGTCTATAAAAGGTCCTGAGGGAGGTTTGGGTCAACCCAACCATACTGTTTGTCCCAAACCTGCCTGATGAGAACCTTAGTTTGGGAGGTATAAGGCACGAGAAACCCCAGAGAATCATACTGGGTAGCTAAAAACCAGGGAGGGTCCACCCAAGCCTGGTGTAGACTGCAGCAGGTCCCCCTGTTGGGCCGAGTCTGACAGGCTCAATGGGAGTGATGAGATGTGACTGATCAGACCTAATGAGCTGCAGGGGCTTGGTATCCTTTAGGGATTGGAGGGGAAGGCCATGTAGGTGCCTGTATTTCTTCCATAGGTGGTCCAACAAATAGGAATGAGGATGTTAACTGATGCAGTCAGCTGTAAAAGCACTCTGTCAGGTAGCTGATTTATGGTTTGCCCAATGGGAGACCCCAATTATCTATTTAGTTTACTTTATTTATACTGCATTAAAGACAGTGACTTAACTCTAACCAAAGCCATCTTGATATGTTGCATACATGAAATGACAGAGAAGAGTAACAAAACATTGGCTATGCCTCAAACGACCAACAATGTACACCACCAATGCAGCCAGGTTCCAGTAGAAGGCACCAGGACGTAATACAAAAACCCAGAACAGAACAAAACAATTTGCAAACTGTAAATAATTGTAGAAACTGTGGAAACAATCATGCAGCAAAGAAAGAGAACTGCTTTTGGACAATAGTGCCATAACTGCAAGTAAATGAATCTTTGCCAGAAAAAAATGTTGCAAATTACATTGTCAGTTTGGTTAAAAGAAATATAACTACTACTACTTTCTATGTTGACGACACTGAACTTGATAGGTGTGTCGACACTGTTACTACTCTCATGACTGAGCAGGAAGAGGGATTTGTCACTTTATACATAAACAAAACTCCAATTGAGTTGAAAGTTGACAATGGGGCAAAATGTAATGTAATGTTGCAAGAGACATTCAAATTATTTGCTAATGATCAATGACCAGAGAAGCAAGAGAGAACAACTAACCTACTGGCTTATGGTAGGACTGGAAACGAAACAAAAGGCTTAGTCACACTGCTGTGTAGTCTAAATGGACAAAATTACGCACTTCCATTCTTCTTAGTGGATCGAGATGTCCCACCACTGTTAGGATTTCGTGCATGCTTAAACATGGGTATCGTCACAATAAGCCTGCATGTCCACTTGGGCAATATGGAGAGCAGCACTTAACGAATCCTCACAGAATACAAAGACTTGTTCAGTGATGAGCTTGGAGAACTCCCGAACACGTATTCCATGACAGTGGACCCTAGTGTGCAGCCTGTATTTTGCCCCACTCACCATATTCCTTTGGCAATACAAGACAGTGTTAAAGCAGAGCTTGGACGGCTTGCAGAACTTGGGTGTCATAACACTGATCTCCGAGCCCATAGACTGGGTTTCGTCCATGGTGGTGACGCATAAAAAGGACAAGCAAGAAGTCAGACTGCACATAAATCCAAAAGATCTCAAAACTGCCTTAAAGAGACCCCATTACCCAATGTGCAGTGTAGAGGAAGTAGGAGCCCACATGCCAGAAGCAACCGTGCTTTCTGTGCTGGATGCAAAGAATTCTTTCTGGCAGATATGCCTTGACCAAAAGTCCTCAATGCTGACCACATTCAGTGCTCCGTTTGGGCGCTACGGATCCCAAATTTTAGCTATGTTGCTGCGCCCTTGAGAAAGCTGATGCAAAAATAAACAGCATAGTGCTAGTACCAACATCACCAACAATCATTTGACAGCCTCAAATCAAGTTTGACCACCCCACCATTCTTATCATACTATGATGTAAGGAAGCCGCTCAGTGCTGCATGTATGCAAGATGGCAGGCCTTTTGCGTATGTGTCTCGCACACGCATGGATACGATAGAAAAGGGGCTGCTAGCCGTTGTGTTCGCCTGTACTAAATGTCACCAGTAGTCCAGAGTGCCCACAGTCAAAAGGTCTGTCAGAAAGAGCTGTCCATAGTACTAAACAGCTGATGGAAAAATCTCACACAGATGGGACTGATTCCTGTATTCCTTAATCTCCTTAACATCAGGAACATTCCCTGTGACCCGACATTAGGTTACCTAGCTGAACGCCTACTGTCACGACAGACATGATCAGCCATTCCTATTAATTCCAGACTATTGATGCCAGCCCCCACACATGCCCAGCAAATCACTGCATGGCTCCTTAGTAAGAAGATCACCCAAAAGTGCTACTACAACACGTCATATACTCAAGTCGTCCATTACAGCCACTGGTAGAGGGACAATACCATCAGAATGCAAACCTCCAAGGGACACGTGTAAAATGAAAGGTGGATAATTCTGTTTTTCTCTAGATACAATTAATTGTAGCCTTAATAAAATGGTAAAAACACAAAAGTAAATATCCTGTGTAAACCTCAAATATTCCCCTAATTTTAGAATCACCCACCTACAGTATATAGGCTACCAAAGTACACCAAACTGGCTCCATAGAGTATTGGCCCATGGGCTTCTGAGTTCTTAATCCATCCTTGCTCCAGGGTTTGATCCTGAAGTCAGGTTAGTGTCTGTGTGAAGATTCTGTGCATGTTCTCTCTGTGTCTGCATGGGTTTCCTCTGGGTTCTCTGGTTTCCTCTCACCTCCCAAATACGTCCCAGTAGGAAGACTGGGAGTGTGTCGTGCCTTGTGATGGACTGGCATCCCATATAGAGTTTTATAATACAGGGCAGGATCTCCAAGCAGATCAGGGTTACTAGCTAAAGTAGCTTTCTGGAATACCGTAATGGAAAATGCGCGTTTTGCTTTTGAGTTTTCACGATGTAATACACGCTTTCGACCAACAGACGTCGTCCGCGTGTGATGTGACGAGCTGAAGCTTGCAGGAAGGGCGACTGAAACACAGCCCTTGAAGTCAGCTGACTGTACGAGCACATGACTCACAAAACCGTCCACATGACTGTTCTCCCACAACTGCTTTTTAGAGTCTCAGTATTTACCACAGCTTGCTTGATTTAGAGAGCAAGGCAACGACAAGGTGCTGCATCGCCAGACTTTAACCCTTAGCTATTACTCTGTCTAGGCTGCAGAAACCTCGTTTCCGGAAACCGGAATTTCAGTGAATTTCTCCGTCGGTATCGGTGAGTAGCGAGTCTTCAGCAAATCACTGTGTAAAGTAAAACTAATTTTTAAAAATAATTTTAATAAATATATTTTTATAGCGAGCAATAACAAGACTAGTTTTGCATGTAGTCACCTGTCCTTTGCTGAACAAAGGCCACTTCCGTCATCTTGCTCGTCTCGTTCTTCCTCATCTCCTCATTCAGGTGTGACATAAAATTCAACAGCCCCAGAATACACTAGATTTTATTCTGTTGTTGCTACATATTGTAGATGCAGTATGCTTAGCAATATATTAAAACACAGAACTCCCAACATCGAAAAAATAAACATTACTTAGACTGACTGTGATGCCTTCACCTGTAACAGAAGTGTGTGAATGAACTGAAGGTGTTTAGGAGGCAGTAACACATTTAGTAGTTTGTGAGAGTAATGCATTACATTACAGCCTTCTGTTATATTAATGCTGCTTTATTAAATTCTGATATGGGAAGATTAATAAATGATTTATTGTGCAGCCACAGTACAGTAAAGCAGATTCCCTTACTACAATGAGTACTGCAGTTAAAAAATGGAAAATCCTGAGACATTGTAATTACAGTACCATGCTGTAACTGCTAGGGGATGATACACTTTGAGAATGAGTAAAGAACTGTAAGGGTGTAATGGCTTTTAAGGCAAGAAATGACTTCTTAACCTCGAATTTTTTTGACAGTCATTTCTGTGGTGAAAACACAGAAAAGAAACTTTAGTATCACTAATCAACTATTTATATCTATATCTGTAAAATGTGCCTGAAACTGAAAAGTGCCATTCTATTAACACTTGGACCTAACCCATATAAATCACATGATAATCCTGCCAGAAGATAACGTGTGTACAATGGATTGTGGTAAGACTGATCAAACCAGTAGAATAGTAAACCAAGTAAAATCTTATTTCTCACTGCTTTGAAAACAACGTCTTACTCCTCCCAAAACTCTCATTTATTCAAATAACTATTTGCTTGGGAAGGCTGGGCCTTTGTGTAAGTTTCAGTTATGTAGATATATTCTTGACACACCTGGAGTCATCATGTGAGGAGTCACAAGGTGTCATACCTTGTGGTTACCCAGTTTATTTCAGCAATTTTGCATGTTTACAAAAGAGCCTTATAATTGTCATCATACTAGATACTGTGCAAGGTCAGATATTTTTTATTATGGATTAGGGATAAATTCACAGTGATAAATTTAAATATTTACAATATATTTTTGTGAATCCATTTATTTCTGTAAAGCTGCTTTGTGACAATGTCCATTGTTAAAAGCGCTATACAGATAAAATTGAATTGAATTGAAATACGGTTAAGTATCCTTAATGGTTAAAAAAGTACTGTTAGCTAAAATACCTATGCCCCTGCACTGAAGATTGTATTGATCAATTATTTAGAAACTTATATACACTATATGACCAAACATATGTGGAGACCTGTCCATTGCACCCATATGTGCTTTTTGAACATCCTATTCTAGGTGTAGTCCCCGCCCATTTGCTGTTATAGTAACCTCCACTCTTCTGGGAAGGCTTTCCGCTAGAATTTGGAGTGAGGGTGTGGGGATTTGCCCATTCACGCACAAGAGCATTAGTGAGGCCAGGCACTGATGTCAGGTGAGGAGGCCTGAGGTTCATCCCAAGTTCATCCCAAAGGTGTTCAGTGGGGTTGAGGTCAGGGCTCTGTGCAGGACGCTCGAGTTCTTCCACTCTAAGTTGGCAAACCATGTTTTCATGAAGCTTGCTTTTTGCACAGGGGCACTGTCATGCTGGAACAGTTTTTGGGTCTCTCAGTTCCAGTGAAGGGAAATTGTAAAGCTACAGGATACAAAGACATCTTGTACAATTGTGTGCTTCCAACTTTGTGGCAACAGTTTGGGAAGAACCGACATATGGGTGTGACAGTCAGGTGTCCACAAACCTTTAGCCATGTAGTGTATTTATAAGATACTAGCATTGTACCTAAGAAATATGTTGAACTGAGACTGACTCACATAGCAGTGAATGAAGATGTTAGTTGATTGTGACAGAAATTATATTTATTTTGGTAGTGATTTAGGATTTGTGATTTAAACCCTAAGTGTTGACCAGTATATGTTTATTTTGTGTAAGTAAAACCCTTTTGCTACCCTTTAATTTCCTTCCTGCTATCGGATTTCTATTTGGTGCTTTCTTTCAGGCATGCAGCAAACAGTGGTTATTTTATTGCTGGCATTCTCCATAGCTGCCCAGGCGCTGGACAATGGGCTGATGAGGACCCCACCCATGGGTTGGCTGGCATGGGAACGATTCCGCTGTGATATTGATTGTGAAAATGATCCTCAAAACTGCATTAGGTAAGTATAGGTTCAAAATGCAGGCTATGCTCAAACCCATGAACACCTTGCAAAGGAAAATGTAAACAATGTCCTCACACAGACTTTAAATAATATGTGCAGAGATATTGCTCAGATGAAAAAAATACAGCATTTATGCCACATGATAAAACAATGAAACAATTTATAGCAATTAAACACCATGCTACTTGTATGGTATAACGTTTTTTGTTAAATTAAAAACTAACAAGTACAACTCTATGCCATCAGCATCGATGGAGATGTCTCCGACAAAAGTCTCATCCTTTTTGTTACTAAACCCTTAAAATATACTTCAGCTATTGAAGCAATTGAAGAAAAACTGTTTCAGACATTTGACCTTGCTGTGACCTTGCTGTTTGGATCAATTCAAAAATCTATTCAGTTCATCCACTGGTTACAATGATAATTCCATATAAATCCTACAAATATTCAACCCCAGATATCGCACTAATGAGAATCTTGGACGGGCAGATAGAGGGGTGGATGGACCATGTCATGTTCCTCAAACCATTCCTGCACAATTTTTGCAGTGTGGCAGGGCGCATTATCCTGCTGGAAGAGGCTACTGCCATTAGGGAATACTGCTGCCATGAAGGGGTGTACTTGGTCTGCAACAATGTTTAGGTAGGTGGTACGTGTCAAAGTAACATCCACGTGAATGCCAGGACTCAAGGTTTCCCAGCAGAACATTTCCCAGAGCATCACACTACCTCCGCCGGCTTGCGTTCTTGCGTTCCATAGTGTATCCTGGTACCATCTCTTCCCCAGGTAAGTGATGCGCACATACCCGGACGTCCACATGATGTAAAAGAAAACGTGATTCATCAGACCAGGCCACCTTCTTCCATTGCTCCATTGTCCAGTTCTGATGCTCACTTGCTCACTGTAGGCACTTTCGGCAGTGGACAGGGGTCAGCATGGGCACTCTGACCGGGCTGTGGCTACACAGCCCCATATGCAGCAGGCTGTTCTGACACCTTACTAACATAGCCAGCATTAACTTTTTCAGCAATTTGTGCTACAGTAGCTCTCCTGTGGGATCGGACCAGATGGGCTAGCCTTCGCTCCCCACGCACATCAGTGAGCCTTGGGCACCCATGACCCTGTCGCTGGTTCACTGGTTGCCCTTCCTTGGACCACATTTGGTAGGTACCGGGAACACCCCTCAAGTCCTTCTGTTTTGTAGATGCTGTGGATATTTACAAATGTCTACATATTTGTAGACATTTGTAGATATCAAATAGATATAAAATGTCTACACACCCCTGTTAAATGGCAGATTTTTGTGATGTAAAAAAATTAAACCAAGATAAATTATGTCAGAACTTTTTCCACCCTCAATGTGAAATTACAGTGTATAAAAATTAAGTGAAAAACAATCAAACATTTTTAGGGAAAAATTGGAAAAATAAAAAAGTTATGAGTGTGCACATCCTTTTATAAGTGGGAACGTGGCTGTGTTCACAGAATGAACCAATCACATTCATTTTCGTTCAAAAGTAATTATCGTACAGCTGTCATCGATGAAATTATTCTGATTAACCCCAAAGAAGATCAGCTGTTTCTGTAGGATTTTCTTCACATCATCTTGGTTTCATCTGACTGCTGAAACCATGGTCTGCAAAGAGCTGACAAAGCCTGTACAGGATCTCATTGCTGAAAGGTGTCGATCAGGAGAGGGGTATTAAAGAATTTCCAGAACATTAGATGTACCATGGAACACTGTGAAGGCCATCATCAACAAATAGAGAAAATGGAGCACCACTGTGACATTACAAAGAATAGGATGTTCCTCCAAAATTTCTAAAAGTACAAGGCAAAAACTTACCAGGGAGGTTGCCAAGAGACCTATGGCAACATTAAAGGAGCTACAGGAACAACTGACAAGTACTGATTACTCTCTGCATGTGAGAACAATCTCTCGTATTCTTCACATGTCTGGGTTATGGGGTAGGGTGGTTACACAGAAGCCCTTTCTCACAAAAAACATCCAACCTCAACTAAATCACCCCAAACCATGTGGCAAAATGTGTTATGGTCTGATGAGACCAATTCTTAAAAGGTATAATAATTCCAAAAGATATGTTCCAAAAAAAAAAAAAAAGCACAGCAACAAAAGAAAGAATAGCATACCCACAGTGTAGCGTGGTGGTGGCAGCATCATGCTCTAGGGCTGCTTTTCCTCAGCCAGAACTGGGACTTTTAGCAAGGTGGAGGGAATCATGAATAGCTACAAATACCAGTCGATATTAGTGCAAAACCTTCAAGTGCCTGCTAGAAAGCTGAAGATGTAAAGCAATTTCACCTTTCAGCATGACAATGACCCAAAGCATACATCCAAATCAACAAAGGCATGGCTTAACCAAAAGAAGATCAATGTTTTTGAATGCACTAGCCAGAGCCCAGACCTGAATCCAACTAGAAATCTGTGGGGTGACCTGAATCAGGCTGTGCACAGGAGATTCCCTTACAGTTTGGTGGATCTAGAATGTTTTTGCAAGAAAGAGTGGGAAAAAATTGCCAAGTCAAGATGTGCCATGCCGATAGAGTCTTACCCAAAAAGACTGAGTGGTGTAATAAAATCAAAAGGTGCTTCAACAAAATATTAGTTTAGGGGTGTGCATACTTATGCAACTAGGTTATTGTAAGTTTTTTATTTTTCCTTTTATCTCTAAAAAAGTTTCTGACTGTTTTTCAATTTATTTGTACACTATGCAATTTCACATCATTGGTGAGAAAAGATCAGACATGATTTATCTTAGTGTCATTCTTATACTCCACAAAAACCTGCCGTTTTAACAGGGATGTGTAGAATTTTTATATCCACTGTATGTGCTTTTTGACCATCCCGTTCCAGATTTAGTCCCTTTTTTGCTGTTATAATAACTCCACTCTTCTGGGAAAGTTTCCACTAGATTTTGGAGCATGGCTGAGGGGATTTGCCCATTCAGCCACAAGAGCATTAGTGAGCTCTTAGACAGATGTCAGGTGAAGAGGCCTGGGGTGCATTCAGAGTTCCAGTTCATCTCAAAGGTGTTCACTGTGGTTGAGGTCAGGACTCTGTGCAGGACACTCGAGTTCTTCCACTCCAACCTTGGCAAACCATGCCTTCATGGAGCTTGTTTTGTGCACAGAATATTGTCATGCTGGAACAGGTTTGGGCCTCTTATTTCCAGTGAATTGTGGTGTGTCATTTGGGTTTGTTCATATGACAATTCTAAACTTGCATTAAGAGATTCAAGCTTATCGAGATCCTGGCACTGATTACTGGAGTTATGTCTGTCATTTAGAATTTTGTAATGTGATTGATATCCCCTTCTCTAATCAATCGTGAGTTCTTTTGTCTGTCTTTTTTGTCCAGTGAGGTGCTGTTCAGGGACATGGCAGACCGACTGGCTGAGGATGGCTGGAGGGAGCTTGGTTATGTCTATGTTAACATTGATGACTGCTGGGCATCAAAGAACAGGGATTCACAAGGACGACTGCAGGCAGATCCAAAGAGGCACTGTACCTTACTTCACAAAATAATGTTCAATATAATGATATGGCTATTTCATTAATAATGTTTCATTTCATAAATAATGTTTAATGCTGTTCCACCATTTCTTCTGACTGATTTATATTATGCTTGTATCATCATTGCACTGCATGTTTTATTATTAATACTATAGCATAATACTAATAAAGAAAAAATAGATACATGTATTATATGTAACGCGCATGTGTGTGTGTATGTATGTATGTATGTGTGTGTGTATATGTGTATATACATATATATATATATATATATATATATATATATATATATATATATATATGTGTATATTGGTATAGTAAACAAGTAATTAAATAATAAAATACATACACTGACTACAGCATAAGCATAGTGTTTATGCTTGGTTTAGGTTTTGATTTGTGGCTTGATAAATTGAATCCTCAGACTCTGTCTGTATGTATATTTATTTAACATATGTTGTTTTGTGTGTGGCTGGCCCCAACAGGTTTCCAGGTGGCATTGCTAAACTGGCACGCTATGTTCATGACCGTGGGCTGAAGCTGGGCATTTATGGTGATTTGGGAACTTACACCTGTGCAGGATACCCCGGCACAACCCTGGATAAAATTGAGACTGATGCTCAGACCTTTGCTGAATGGGGAGTTGACATGCTTAAACTTGATGGCTGCTACTCCAATGCCACTGACCAGGAGCAGGGTGAGAGAAGGTTGAGAAAACAGGGAGGAGGAGGGGAAAGAAGCAGCTACGCAGAGGAAGTAAAAAGATGGAAGTAGTTTGGGTGCTTCAGAATGAAAAATCTCAATACAGTTTTGTATATATATATATATATATATATATATATATATATATATAATATAATTTGAATGCGATCTTATTGGTTGAAAGTTGGACTCATTTGCTTGATGAATTTTCATTTATTATTAAAAGTCAGCTTATGACTTTTCATGTATCAATGGGAGCTAACCCCAATGGGAAATTGGGTACCATTTGGTAATTTGGGTACAAATTACTATTACTAAATGGTAATTTGTACCCAAATTACCAAATGGTACCTGTGGATGGTTTTTCTGTGGATGGGATCCTAAAGTCTAGCATAAAGAGATTGTGATTTATTAATTATAATATATGATATAATGATATATTCATTATATGCAACTTACATTCAACATTTTGTATGGTCTAGTGCATGTTTTATCCTAATCTAACACCTTTGTGTCTAATATTCTAAGGTTTTTAGGATTTCTGTGAGCCAGTGGGTCTCTGTAAAACTGGAAAAATTATCTGTAATGCCTGGGATTACAGATCCCAGAAAAAAGCATTTATTTCTGAGTGTTAAAAAAGTCCCATGTCTCAGTCTCACATGATAGAATAAGAAGGAATCTGTGAAACACCACACGTATGATACTATTATAAATAAATGGCAGAACCTTGTGTCAACTATATTTGTATTGCATTCTGTTTAACAGGCTACCCACGTATGTCAAAAGCCCTTAATGCCACTGGCCGTCCGATTGGTTATTCCTGCAGTTGGCCTGCCTACCAGGGTGGGCTTCCTCCTAAAGTGAGTGAAGTACTGATTGATTTATTTAATGAAGTAATTTCCAATTGCAGTGTGCTCAACTAGACAATTCAACTTCAGTTGAAGAATTCATATCAGTTCATACAACATGTGATATCTAAAATACACAATTTATTTCTTCTTGGCTAGATAAATTACACTCTGCTTGGTGAGATCTGCAACCTGTGGCGTAATTATGGTGATATTCAGGACTCGTGGGATAGCATCCTGAGCATTGTGGACTGGTTTACAGAACACCAGGATATCCTGCAGCCTGCTGCTGGACCAGGACGCTGGAATGACCCTGACATGGTAGGGAGTATTATTGTTTTGCACATTGGAGTAATATTTTCGTAGGTAATGTAACTTGGCCAGGGTTAATATTGTTAGAGTTACATTTACAGCATTTGGCAGATAACCTTACAACTTACAAAAGTCTCCATCAAAAACATATTCTCATGCTAGTACAAATAGGTCAGTGTCTAACAATACTGTCATACTAAAACTATGTTAGAGAGGAGTTTGTATGAATTCTTATAGAAAGAAAACAGTACAACTAGACATTTTTAAAGATTATTTTAAATTATTGTTCATGTAAGTGAAGAGGTAGGTCTTCAGTCTTTGTCTGAAGATCCCTCTGCTGTACAGACAGCCAGGGAAGTTAATTCCACCACCTAGATGCCAGTACAAAGGAGAGTCTTGATACATGTTTTATATAGTAGGTGGGAGGTGGTCTATTTTTGGCTTTGTACGTATTAGGGTTGTTACAGTTTCATGGTTAGTTAGAGGGTAGGATTGGATGGTTCTCTCGCTATTAACTTTTTAACAATACAGATTAAAATGCATTTCCATCTAATTTAATTGCAGCCACATTCTCTTTTATGTTATAATGACAACGTGATATACTGACAATGTGAGGAATGGAAATGTCTCAAAAATATTTCTAAAGTCAGATTGGACTTGTTTTACATTGGGAGGTGAGATAATGTAATTATTACCAGAGTATCTCTGGGATTTTATTCCTGTCCTGTGAACGCATTTGGAAGGATATTTTTAAATGATCAATTAATACCATGGTACCTTGATAACTGATATTTTTAGACCAAGTTATAACAGTGTGAAAATTTCAAACCATAACACCCCTAGTAGGCAAGCAACAGTGTTTTATGGCTGATGCAGGCAGCTACAGGATGATGCCCAAGGCACTGAACAAGCAACTGTATGGAAAGAATTGGCCGGATCATCCTGAAGGAGAAACCTGCATGTCTGCAAGTTCTAAGCATGCCCATGTCAGGTTCGCAGTATCAGGAGAGAATGATACAGGAAAGTTGCTTGTGTTGTCAGATGGTGTGATCTGATAGTTTATCCAGGAAAATCAAATGGAGATGCATCTCCAGGGATATAATGCAGCTCAGTCTTACTGGGATTTTGTTTCAGATTATGAGCTGCCATCTGCAAGATGTATGCCAGAAATGCTTAGATCTGTGTAGATACATTAACGCAATACTTAACAGAGCAAACCAGATACATTAAAGACCATAAGCACACCTTACCAAGCAGATAAGAGATAGAATAACTCAAAGCACTAAGATCTTCATCAGCAGTGTGACTACAACAGTGATCAACAACCTCTTCTTAGCTGTTATGATTTTACCCTCAGCTAGCATCAGTGCCAATGCTAATGGTGGAAAATCTTATGAAATCTTACAATTTGCAATGTTCACAGCTGGTCATAGGAGATTTTGGCCTCAGCATGGACCAGTCTCATTCTCAGATGGCACTGTGGGCAATAATGGCAGCTCCTCTTTTCATGTCTAATGACCTACGGACCCTAAACAGCGGGGCACGTGCTATACTGCAGAACAAAGCTGTCATCACCATCAACCAGGACCCCTTGGGCATCCAAGGAAGACGCTTGATAAAGGTATTTGCTGTGGGATAGAAAGAGAGTCGATGATGAGGACTACACTCATAAACCATTCCTCTTGCTAGCACCATTTCTTTCTTCATTTATTTCTGTTTCTCTCATTTTTTTCTCTCTTAGGTGAACAGTGGTATAGAGGTTTTCTGGCGTCCTCTGTCTAATAAAGCAAGTGCTTTGGTGTTCTTCAGCAGAAGAACAGATATGCCATACCGCTATCAGACATCTCTGAAGGCGCTCAGCTACACACCTGGCAGCTATAAGGTACGTGCTGTTTGTGTGTTTGATAGCTTGTGCAATTTGCGCCTAAACTCTCAGCAATATGTGATGCAATCATTTTTTTCTCCAAAAGAGTCCTAAACTAAACATTGCTATTTTACTTACCCTTCTTTATTCACATTTTAGTGAAGTAATAGTTGTAAAATTCTCTCTCAGGTGTATGATGTGTTCATGGAGAAGACCATGCCTACACTGAAGGACACCACAGAGTTTGTTGTCTCCATCAATCCCTCAGGAGTGGTCATGTGGTATGTTGCTCCATCAGCTGAGTGGCAGGAACAGCCCAAATTCTATCAAGTGAATGGCAAAGCTGAATCTTTCATTGTGTAAATTGTCTTCTTTACTATCCAAACATGTTACCACCAGCATGAACATTTTATTTTATTTTTTTAGCAGTGTAGGATAAAAGACAAATGATTATTTGAATATAACAGAATAGCTCTTTTTTCATCGTCTGCATTTCTGTAATAAATTAAGGGAGATCACTGGGAAAAACACTAGACGTGTGTAACAGACATCGAAAGGGATGTGCTTTGTGACGGAAAAAATGCAGTAAACAGAAACCAGCCTTTATTCAGCAGTTCTTGCTGACCAGGATAAAGTGGTAAACTGGATAGACTAACTTGTTTGTCAGTTGATTTTTATCATCCATTTATGAATCAGCTTAGATAGATGATACAAAATTATTTCTCTTTCATAATCAATAACCATCTTTCCTTAAGTGCACATTTTATTAAATTCTCAAGAGCATATATTGCACTCTGTATGCTCAAGGTGTAGTGTTTTGTAAGTGCAACTTTTGGCATTATGCTGAACAGCGTTCTAAGCAAATCACAACACTGTTGCTCCCTTGGATGTCAGTGCCTTTAATTATTTTTCACTTAATGCTCAGGGACACTGGGACTAGTTTACAATAAACACTTCTGAAGTGATCATGTATAGTGAAGTGGACCTGAATATTGTGATTTTATTTGTTTGTTGTTATGGAATTAGATTTAAAACTATGCTTGTATGGACATGTGGTGCAGTAAATTATTGAATCTTTTCCGCAGTGACCAAATCACTGGTGTATTTTGATTAAATATATCAGCACTCATTATGTAAATCAGGGTATTTAGAAATGGTCATTGTATGTTTTCAATTAAAAGTTCGATCTTCTCATAGCCTGCTGCATTTATTATTAACCCAACACTCTATATCAGTTTTGTTGTTATATCCAATATTTTTGCACAGTTTACATTTCTACCTGATGCCCGTGCCTGCATATTACACTCAATAATGCACGCCAAAAAAGTCTGTGGCATAGATTGCACAAGGTGGCAACAGTAATAATAGTATTAAAAATAATACCACAGTGTCCTAATTCAATTAATGTGAATGTATAATACAGTAGCTATAAAATATTGCAAGAATTCACAGGCCGTGCTTAAATTAAGTTTAAAAAATAGACTGTGGTGTATATTAATAAATGTGGTATATAAAATCAGAAATTTATTATTTAGTAAATTAGTAAATTGGTATTTAGTAAAAGTAATTGAGTTTTTTACAATGACACCACTAGATGGCAATAGAGGCCAAGTGTGTGAGATTTACCTTTTTTTTTTTTTTTTTTTTTTTTTTTTCATGAGCTAGAAAGATTGGTAGAGGGATCTGTGTTTAAAAGAAAACTTCTGCCTTGACTTATAAACTTATTTGTGTCTACATTGATATAGTATCTACATGCCATGACACACTTCATTCACTCTTGTTCTTGACACTTTTTTTTGTATGCTTTTGTACTGTCGCTGATTGTGTGTGTGCAAGCATGTGTGTCAGTGTCAATGTCTGTGCCTGCAATATGTGCCTACTGGCTGTATATGTACAAGTCCTCTTTTCTTTGCTAGTCTGTGTGTAAGCAGAGGGAGCTGAATGGGTGTGTGGCAGGTATCAGGTGAACCTTGACTTGGTGTAGATTTTTTTTTTTTTTTTTTGTAAGTTAGCTGCATTTGTGTCATTTGGTTCGTGACTAGTTTGTTAGTGGTATGAGGGAAACTGATAGGCATAGACATTCCCACACACTTATAATACCGTACTAGTTTTGCAGATGTGTTTAGTCATCCTGGCAACAGTCAGTTTGAAGAGAAGAGAGGCAGACTGGCTGTCTCTGAGTTGATTTCTACTTTTGCCTTTTTAACCCTTTACTGTATTTCATGTTTTTATATTTGCTCCTTTTTAGCACAGGCTCTCTCTCTCTGTGTGTGTGTGTGTGTGTGTGTGTGTTAGAGACAGAGAGAGAGACAGAGAGAGAGAGAAAACTTCTCACTGTTGTCTCTGCCTGGCTATTCACAAGATATCTGGTAAGGACTGAACGTGACGTGATTGTTCATTTGTCAAGGTCTCTGGAACAAGATGCCAGAATGCTGGAAAGGAGGGAAGGAGGGAGGGAGGGAGGGAGGGAGGGGGGAGAGAGATAGAGACAAAGCTGTAGGGAGAGGATTCAGACAGAGCCAAAGCGAGAGTGGGAAATGGACAGAGTTAATAGAGGAGGGATAGAGAAGAGAGAGACCGCAGGAGTGAAGGAGGAGTGTGTTCATGCCAAGGCTCACGTAGGCCTGCACAGCTGCAGAGCCACAGTTGCTACTCCAGTCACACTGCACCTCTTGCACTAAATGTGTTTGTGTAGGCATATGTGTATGCATATGCCCTTGAATTTGTAGGTCAGGCTATCTAAATAACCCATTATCTCATACAGTGCAAGACATGCAGTTAATATTTGCAGTGGAGTGTGTGTCTGTGTCTGTATACACTTACCCAGTGAAAAATGTTTTTTTTTTTCTTCTAAGCCCACACACACTTTCATACACACAGAGTGTCAGATGAGGTCTTGGAGCCTTGAGATGTATGACCTCAGACTCAGGACCTAGCAGTGCATTTCTCCTGTAAATTACACCCTGCTCTGATTAGTTATGAGAAATGACGAGACTCAGACATTGAAAATCCATAAAAATATTAGATTTTGTAAATCCGTTCAGGCAGGTCAACAAAAATGCTTTTTTTGTGGCATGTCAGAATGAAAAGAAAAGATTACTTTTTTTGTCAAACATATTACTGGTGGTACTGTATAATGGCATGTCTTTGCAAGTGATTATACTCAAGGATATTTTTATTAATAGTCCTAGAGTGCATGAATAAATCATTCTTTTTGAAATGATGTGAATAAACTGTTGTTACTGTAGGCTTTGGCTCATATGATCACTGAACAAACAGATCAAAGCAGTTTGGCATAAGGGCCTTGAGCAGTTGTAATTTATGTGTATATAATGTTGACTTTAACATTTTGGTAGGAACATGCCCATGGTCGCAGCATATTAAGGGTTTAGTGTACCTTTGAAAGAAGCCTATAATTTATGCTGTGAAACTTTCACTTTATGTACAACATAAAAGTGCTTTTTTTGAACGAGCTGATACTTGTATTCTTGTGCTTTGACTCAGATGATGAGTAATGGAGTCAGAGATCATTGTTATTTGTTCACGAACCTTGAAAATAAACTCACACAGTGTTGAATAAAGACTAATCCTAGTCCATGGCTTTTACGTTAGGCTGTGTTATACGGTTAGTGTTTATTCCCTGTTTAATTTAGTCCAAGGCTTTATCTGTCCACCTACTTACATACTCTTATAATAGTACTTGAGCATGTGGCTCACTGTAATGGTATTTTTTGAGTGTAATTAAATCATAGTACCTTTGCATTTACTTGTTTTTTTTTTAAGTGAGATATTCAACATCGTTACATTTACTGTTTTTTTATCATAGTTACAGAGTAAAAAAAATAATAATGCATTTAATTATGAAAGACTGTAAGCCAATTAAAAGACAGTATTAAAAGACCCAATCAAAATAAAGCAGTTCCTCCTTAATGTCTACACTTTAGGCACCTAATGCAGTGGTAGTGATGTCTGAAAAAGTAGAAACAGACACGCTTCCCTGGCCCAATTTATCATGTATCTTCAGTTTTAAAAGCTTCAAAGGATAATCTGCAAATTATGCTGTTGAAGACCAGCTGTGATATGGGCATTGAACAGCTCAACATCTAAGCTGCAGAAACATATACAGGTAAGCCATTAGCTTGTTAAATATATATATAATTGCTGCTACATCCTATAGACAACACTCTAAGTGTAAGGAGCATATTTGCTAGATAGCTAACTATATGTAGGTAGAAACATGTATGAATTAACATGAACTATCTAATAAAACTAGCAAACTACTAAAACTCCAACAGCATTTGGCAAAATTAGCTAGCCAACTAATATTAACATTTTTTAAATACTGTTTAAAATTGAGGTGGTGTTCACTTGATTAGTTAGCATAAGTGTTCATAAATGCATTCCTCATTCATAGAACGGTTTCGGATTAGTTGTGTTCATTGTAGACATATAAACATGTAATTTGTAAAGTAATTACTCAAGTAGTTTTTCACCAGATGACATATTCATTCTTATTCTTAGTCATTTCCTTGATCACTACTTTTGGTAGAGTAGCAGTACTTTTACTCAATTCAGTGTGTTTTGTACTCTTTCCTCCACTGCAGACTACAGATGCTTTGTGTTCTTGTGATATACAATACGCAGAAATTTCTCATTTGTAACTGACGTGTCACCACTCTCTTTTGTAAGATGGGTTTTTTGTAAGTTAAAGCTATAGCCTTAATCTTGCAAAAGAGGTCTCTGAAATTACCCTGTTGGTTTTCTGTGTGTACACGGTAATACTTTACAAAAGATTGTCCTTGGTCGCACCCAAATATTATGTTACAAAAGTGATCATGTGACTATTTGGAAAAACGATGGAGCAAGAGAACAGAATTTTCCCCAGTAACACAAAATACTAATTCACAAATAAAGCATTATATTTTACAAATGTAGATAAATGGTAGATTAAACATAAAAGGAAGATATTCTATCTAAATTAACAGTATACAACCAGGCCCAGCCTTGGTTTTTGTTACACGAAAAAAAAAAAAAAAAAGAAAGAAACATCTAAGTGATGTTGAAAGGTGATTCATTATTGGGAACTTGTAGTCAAAAGCTCATAGTCACTGTAAAACTTATTTAAGGAAAAACAGAACAACTGTGACTGAGAATGTCAATAAAGCATGCGATCAGACTGTTAGCAAGAACAATCTGACAATCTGACAAAAACTGCATAGTGAGGGACATTTCAAACAGTCAACAGATCTCAACCCAACTGAAAACCTATGAAAGATTTTAGACTGATGTGTTAGACAGTGCTCCACTACCATTGTTAAGACACCAACTGAGAGAATATATTTTGGAAGATATTCCTTCAGTGTTGGACAGTGTGCCATCGATGTAAGGTGGGCAACACCACTGATTTTCTTTTTGATCCAACACCAAGCATTACCAAGAGTAGTAATCTGATACCAATACTTCTTACGGAAAGGTGTTCTTGTGACTATAAAAAAAATAGTAAAAATAGTAATTGCAAAAATGGATATTAAGAACAACATACTGTAAATAATTGAATACTGTCTCCCTTTGTGCCCTCTTTAATTGCAAAAATGGTTATCCAACACCTTACTAACTCATTTTATATTTGTTTTTCATGTAATTTCACACCATCTGTAGATAGATACATAGACACATTGATATACATTGTAAACTAATTGTCATATTTGTGAAAAATAGCCATATCTAGCAGCGGTTATATGACAAATAATATCTATCTATTTAGCTACATACATGATTCCTATTCCTTTTAGATCCAATATGATGAGTGTAGGGAGTCATTATTGGCCTTGGTTTCAATAAAGTATGAAAGACTCATTAAATCCAGAGAGATAAGATTACTCTCTGGCAACAAGTCCTGCTGCAGTTAAGATTTATTTCCTTTAAATGAATATGTGGTCTCACCGGCAGTGGCCGCTGCTCACTCAGTGTAAAGTCCAATTCTCTTACTGTTCCATTGTAAAGCTGGTTTCCTTAGCAACAGTGGACATGGCAAATTGCACGTTGCCGAAGTGCTCAGCTGAGACGTGTGCACTGCCAGACAGTCAGCTGCCTGTGTGTGTGTGTGTGTCTGTGTGTGTGTGTCTGTGAGAGAGAGAGTGAGAGAGAGAGAGAGAGAGAGAGAGAGAGAGAGAGAGAGACAGAAAAGCTACATTAATGTGAAGTTAATGTAAAGCAGACCCTTTTTAAGTGAAAGCTTGGACTATATATGCACACACAAGTAATATATAACCGTGGGAGGTGGTGGGCTGATCATTCATGGGTCATATCACATTTACAGTTGGGTCCATAAGTATTTGGACAGTGACACAATTTTTGTAATTTTTACTCTGTACACCACCACAATGGATTTGAAATGAATCATTTCAAATGTAGACTTTCAGCTTTAATTCAAGGGGCTTACCAAAAATATCAACCATTTAGGAATTACAGCCATTCTTTACAGAGTCCCTACATTTTCACAGGCTTAAAAGTAATTAAACAGTTGACTGATAAGCAGTTTTGTGGCCAGGTTTGGCCTGTTTCCTTGTTATTTCAAATTAAGGAGATAAAAGGTCTGGAGTTGATTCTAAGTGTTGAATTTGCATTTGGTAGCTGTTCATGGGAACTCTCAATATGTGGTCCAAAGAGGTGTCGATGCAAGTGAAGGAGGCTGTCATTAGGCTGAAAAAACAAAACAGACCTATCAGAGAGATAGCAGAAACTTTACGAGTGGCCAAATCAACAATTTGGTACATTCTTAAAAAGATGGAATGCACTGGCGAGATTAGCAACACCTTGGAAGACAACTAAAATAGATAATCGTAGAATTCTTTCCTTAGTGAAGAAAAACCTCTTCACAACATCAAGCCAAGTCAAGACCACTCTGGAGGAGCTAGGCGTATCATTGTCAAAATCTACAATCAAGGGACATCTTCATGAATGTAAATACAGATGGTTTACCTCAAGATGCAGTCCACTCGTAACACTCAAGAAGAGAAAGGCCAGATTAGACTTTGCTAGAAAACATCTAAAAAAAACAACTGCCCAGCTCTGGAACAAGACTATTTGGACAGATGAATCCAAGATTACATTAACTTGGAACAGACTGAGGGGAAGAGAAGAGTATGGAGAAGGAAAGGAGGGGCTCATGATCCAAAGCATACCACATCATCTGTCAAGCATGGTGGAAGCAGTGTTATGGCATGGGCATGGGCATGTATGGCTGTATGGGTCACTGGTATTTATTGATGATGTGACTGTTATTGATGATGTGACTGTTGATGGAAGTAGCAGGATGAATTCTGCAGTATATAGAGCTATACTTTCTGCTCATATTCAGTCAAATGCTTCAAAACGAACAGGATGGCGCTTCACAGTACAGAAGGATAATGACCCAAAACATATGCAATTGAGCATGCTTTTTTTCACTTATTGAACAAAACTGAAGGCAGACAGACCCATCAACAAGCAGCGGCTGCAGTAAAGGCCTGGCAAAGCATCTCAAGGGAGGAAACTCAGCATTGGGTTCCAGACTTAAAGCAGTCATTAACTGCAAAGGATTTGCATCCAAGTATTAAAAATAATCCTTATATTTATAATTATGTTAGCATTCCAATTACTTTTGAGCCCGTGTGTGGCAGCGGGAGCATGGTCGAGCGTCAGCTGCGGAAGGATAGGAGGCAGGTCAAACTGGCAGGTAACGTGATGATTCTCACCTGTGTCTTATTAAAGCCAATCTACTTATTTGTGTCTATTTGTGCTTTCAGAGACTCCCATAACCAGAGTGAGAGAGAGAGAGCGAGATCTGGCAGGCAGAGCTTGCGGGACAGGCATGCATACACACACATCCATACACACGTACACCGAGGAGCGTGAACTTGAACTTGATGGAGTGAAAGCTGTGAGTCTGTGATGGACCCTTTTTGTGGAATTGCCCCGTTTTTGTTTTGTTTTTGAAAGAGCGCTAAAAAGCACGGAATGAATAAGCGCGAGCCCAGAGCTCGGCTAAAATTCCGCCTACCTCCCAAGTCTTCCTAGACAACCTCACACCCCGGGTTCTACACTGTGAAAATGGAGGGACTATGTAAAAAATGGCTGTAATTCCTAAACAATTAATGCAATATTTTTGGTAAACCCCTTGTATTAAACCTGAAATTCTACACTTCAATCACATCTTGATCATTTCAAGATGACTTGCTTCATTTAGAATCCAGAGGTACAGAAGCAAAATTACCAAAATTGTGTCACTGTTCCAAATACTTATGGATCTGACTGTATCACAAGCCATAGCTCAGCACTGAATAAAACGTTATGTCAAACATGAACAATATAAGCCTCAATATAATCCTGGTTTAACTCTCTTTTTGTATGCGTGTTTTTTGCCAGCCTCAAGTTTAGGGCAACCTGGACTAGGCATAAACCAGCATTGCTAGTTTGAATGCTTTGAGCTGAATGCTTTGAGACTGTCAATCTCTCTTTCTAAAATGTCATGGTGCAATGCTTTTTTGTGACCTGTTCACAAACTTCTCCAGAGGCTGAAGTTTCCAAATTGATCCCACATAAGAGCACCACATATTGTGTAAAGGCTCATTAGCTATAATAAATTAAATGTTAAAATGCTAACCTCAACTTAAATCTATCATTCAAAAAATGTATTGATTTATACCATTTTGGACTCCATTGCTTAGTGCGTTACGCCGTGCCACTATCTTTTTTTTTTCCTTAAACATGAACCCTACCATTATGCCACCGGAAACACTCGCAGACACAATAAAACACTTAAAAAACAGGGCTGCTTGAAAAAATTATTTTCACTCACTAAATATAACCCTAGCAATTTGCACATCATAAATTCAACTAATGAACTTCAGTTCCTAAGGTACATCACTCAAATTCATAACTGGTTTCAACCAGACACCCTGTGGAACTTTCTTGCAAGCTTTCTATCTAAAGTGACTGAGTAAATTAGTTAAACTAGTTCAAAACAGTAATGTCTTTCCCAAATCAGGAAACTTATAGTTGACAGCAATAATAATAATATTTTATTTGATTTACTTTAGTTTTTGAGTTTGTTACATTTGAGAAATATTTGCTGGACATGCTATCAGAATCTACTACAAAGCTGCTGCGAGTCCTTTCATTATAATGCCTATGTGATTTTCCAGAAATAACTACTTTATGTAGAACATTCATTTGAAAATGACCGAAAACGTGCACAATTAATGTACAAGTTAAAATTAAAGAAATTATTTTTTGGAGAAGAGATATGCCACCATGTGCACAGTGCATGGTCTTTGTGGGCTATACTGTTAAAAAAAGCATATTTCTTTTGTGAATTTCAGGCCAGGTTGTATACTAATATGACAGAAATGTGGTTATGAGCTTGGTTGTGTGCTATTACGGTTATGGTACCTTGATCAGGTACCAGTCTTACTTTTCCTTATTCCATTAGTCTTTTGTCCTTGGAAGCAAGTAGTGGCACAGCTACCAATGGCACATCCTTGTGTTGAACTGCTTTGCTCCCCCACTATAAGGCTGAGATAACCTGTGGCTCATTCACTCAAGATAGTGTCCACATTAATCTTGTCCAACCTATATCTGAAAGTCAGCCATCCACACATATGTTTGATGCATCTGTGGGCAACAAATGGGTAACACGTTACAATACTGTTCAACAACTGATTGGTAACTATGCAGGAACTAAGCATGAACGAGTGATGAGTAGTTCTCATTAATACTTATTCCTATTAATTAATAAGCACTATTAGTTAATTACTCAGTACGTATGTTAGTAGGATTTCACTATTATCTAAGCATTAATTACTGAGTCTTAAGCAGTAATTACTGAGTCTTACATTTCTCCTGCAGAACTATTACCTAACTATGGCTCTTTTTTAATAATTACTGATCATATTGACATTAATTCCCAATCGCTAACCCATACCTTCCTCTTGGAGATGTACTACTAAATATGCGTAAACTATTCCCATATCTCAATGTCTAAAATATAAATGTCTATATTAGTTATTATAGGTATCCTCGGAAGAGCATGGGGTCGATGTGTTGTTTTTGTTTAGCCAATGAAAGTCTAAATAGAGAAATGGACAACAATAGCTTACAAAAGTACAAGGCTGTAGTGTAACAATTAGCAACAAATATTCTCCATCAACAGACTTTCAAAAATGTTGCAGATAATTTATTTTTAAATAACAAATCACTAGATGATGAACAAATCCTTTCTTTCTCCAGACTTTGGCCTTTCAATCACTTTGGTAGAGGTTAATCTTGGTTCCAGAACTTTTGTGGCTCATCTCTGTATTTCTCCGTTGTTTTCAGTGGTCAACCTGTTTGATGTCTGGTTGTTACTACACCAGTGTTTTCTTTCTTTTTTAGGACATTCCAAATTATTTTATTGGCTATGCCCAATGCTTGTGCAATGGTCCTGATAGATTTTCCCTCTTTTCAGAAGAAATGGCCTTGATGTCCCAATACTTTCGGAGAGGACTTTAGTCAAAATATATGCAAACAAAGTAATTCATACAACATGGAGCTGTTATAATGGTACAAAGCACGGCTGAAAAAATACAACTTGTATATTACTTGGATGATGATTAATAATAATAATAATAATAATAATCTGAACAAACATATAGCACACCATTTGCTTGTACTACCTAAAACATGGAAGGTGGAAAAAAAATGAAAGGAAAAATGTAACTTTATCATTTATTTTATTGTTTTATATCAATATATATTTATGTACCTAAAGTAATATTTTAGCTGGGATTATCCCCTCAATCTTCCTACATAGGGTATGTGTTAATGGTTGTAGAACCTACGTAGTGCATTATGTATCCACTAGAATATAATTTGAGATGTAACAGTATTACATAGTAATTCATTACTTTTTACTGAAACAGTGTAGTGTTTTGTTATTAAAAAGTAAATTATTTACAGAACTTTTGAAAGTATGTTAATGGTGAATATTTCTTGCTCATTGCTGCATTACAACATTGTACTTTTGTTGGTTATAGTCTCCTTAGACCTGCACTGGCTAAATTTAACAACACACTGACCCTTTACTCCTCTGAGGAGACCTATAATAACTCATATAGACATTTATATTTTAGACACTGAGGTACTGGAATAGGTTAAGCTATATTAGGTGGAATGTAAGGCTTAGCTATTGGCAATTAGTGTTGATGTGATCAGTAATTAATCAGTATGATATACTGCACTGTAAAAACGCACACACGCAAATGTGTCCATGTCTTTTTGTGTTCAGCTGCAGATGTATTACTATTTCCTTATCATTTTCACATTATACATTTCTTATTAGGGGTTTGCTTGCCCATGTATATGAATAAGATCCTTCTTTTAACCATGAGTACAAAACCGCTTGCAGTAGAAGTTCATTTGACGCTGTCTCTATGCTTGATGCAGTGATAGACAGACTGATAGATTCCCTTTATGCCAAAGAGGAATTTTTTAATGCTGATTGAGATAACATATGCGCAACTATGCCTTTGTTTGCTGGAGAGTCTAAGGATGGGTCTTCACATTGAATGGAGGTAATGCTACAATGGAAGATTCTTCCATTGCCCTGTGGCCTGTCTTTAGCCTGGGTTGTCTTTTTACTAGTTATAAGCTCACTGATCTTATTGAAGGAGGAGCATGCGTGGCATCCAGCAAGCTTCCCCTCTTATCACACTGAAGTCATTAGTGATACAAACAACCTGGAAGTCTAGAAGTTTATAATAGAAGTGTATAATCAACTTTTGGTGCAATGTTTCTTTTCACCAACATAGCCAGAATTTCTTGCACTATTCTAGTATAGGAGTGTAATCATTGGAGCTGGAGGTTACTTATACTTACAGATAAAGAGACTTGAGATTAAATATGAGCATGTGACACTATAATTATCCACATCATGGATAATGCAAAAAACAAGGACTTATAAAGAGTCAGTTTTATTGAAAAAGACATGCCTGTACATGTGTGTTTGAATAACTTCTGCAAATACAGAAACATAACCATACTTACCATTATTCAAAACTTTTATTTATGTTCTTTTTGTGTCAGTCAACCAGCAGATAAAAATCTTATTCTTAGACTTTGCCAAAATTCTTAGATAAGTCACATGTTTTATTCTCAGACCATTAAGTACATGTATTTATTCTTATACCTGATTATATTTCCTTTTCAGTGCTGCCCGGAGTTCCAAACAGTACTTTGCAAAGGACAGAGCCTGATGACTGGCCTGTCCCCCTCTGTAAATAGAACTGCTTTTTGATCACACAGTTTCCAATGCTAGACATCTGTAAAGCTGGAACATAACACACTCCCTCAACTATCCCTGCCTGTGTGACCTGGCTAGCCCTGGTGCCAAGATATAAAAAAAACAAACAAACAAACAAAAAAAACCAAATGGAACAGTATGCCAAAAATAAAAGCAGGCAAGTTGCCATCTGAGTGGACCTTTCTGTATATAAAAGATTGTACCACTGTGAAATCACATTTAAGTAGACAAGGAAAACTGTCCAGCTTTCAATTAATGCTTTTTTTTTTTTTTTTTTTTTTGCTCCTTAGCCTTTTGGAAGGTTAGGAAGAAGCTGAATTCCAGCATACAGTCCCATCCAAAAGTATTGGAATAGCCAAATCTTTTTTCCCCCTATACACTGAAGACTTTTGGGTTTGATATCAAAAGATGAATATAAGATGGTAGATCAGCATTGCAGGTTTCATTTCCTGACATTTACATCTAGATGTGTTAAACAACTTAGAACATGGGACCTTTGGTGGTAGACCACCCAATTTTTAGGTGAGCAAAAGTATTGGAACAGATAGTCTTAAAGTAAATGTAAATAAATAATACTTTGTTTTTGGTTGTGTATCCCTTTCTTTCATTAACTGCATCAACCAGATGACCCATTGACATCACCACACTTTCATTCTTCTTTTGTGTTTTGCTTTTCCAGGCTTGTTCAACAGGGTCTATCAGTTGTATGTTTAAATATAATATAAAAAGTAACTATAATTTATTGCCCAAAAATTAGCAGAATTGAATTTGCTAAGTCTAAATAAAAATGTTTATATTTCACACAATGACAAATAGGCACACACAGCTAATATTTTCTCTAAGAAAACCTTATTTTAATATGTGTTCGGAAAGTGGTATTCAAATTCATAGCATATGTTACACACAAAAGAAATGGTTCTGTTATTTAAGCTAATGTGCTTAGATGATCACTCCCTGATTCTCATTGACTCATATCACACACAAAGGTGGCGGTGGATGTTATTTATGTTGGATTGCACTATTTTTTTTACTGTGTGATTAGTGGTGAGAAGTTCAGGCACTGACCTTCACTCTCTGCTACAGAGGCCTGGCTAACAGTGGCCAAATACTACTAAATATTAACCTGGTGCTTAAACCAACTCCAGTGCATGAAAGAGGGGCCTCTCTGCTTATGCAGGTGCCTGTGCTGTCTCAGTTGCTTGTAGTCAGCAATAACTGACTTTTTCTGTCATTAAGAAAACCCACAAAAAGCACAAAATCTAAATGCAACTGAGACCCACCTTTTATTCTCAGGTCAAAATGATTAGCATCCAGGCAGTTGGTTCTACACATACACCACCCCCTATATCCTTCTGCACATAACCTTCAGGCTCAAAGCCTTTGCTTGTTCTGATCTGTATATCCTGATGTCTGCTAGCTAAGCCCAACAAGAGGTGCCACAGTGGATGGCTCTTTTTTAGTACTACAGACAAACTGTTCCTGTGGAAAGATACATGGGTTTACTAATCACTCAATATTGCATGGACGCTTTGATCCATGCTGGAAAATGACTTTCTCTCTCTTTCCACTCTATTTATTTTTATTATGTTACCTTGTTGAATTTTAAGATGGTATGGTGGTAACCTGGAAATGTGGCTGTGCAGTGGAAAGAATGACTGTGCAAGTAAAGTGCTCAGAATCGATCCTGTATAAAGTGTACACATTGCATAAGAAAGGCTGCTTCACTTTTTAGTTAGTGGATAGTTGATTAATGTGATATAGTCAATCAAGAGCCTCAAGAGAATGTCTGGTATTACATTTTAAGCTAATTTTGATGTCAGTGCTTCATCACGCAACAAGGCAATGACCCCAACACTGCCAATTCAAAGGAGACAAAAAATGGAATATGTAAGTTTAAATCTAAACATAATGCAATTGACAGTGATGAAATGTTATTTAAATTACCTAATTATGAAAAAACAGGATCTCAGTAATATCAATTGGTCACAAGCACTGACTTGAAATATACAAAATTGTATTGTTCATTTCTGTAGTTCGCTTCCTTTGCTACATTTCTTACATAAACATTTATGAAAGCACTCCACATGATAAAAACTTTAATGAGTTTGTTTTTACCTGAACACCGCCACATGACAGATCAACACAGGAAGCTTAAGGTAATATTTGCTCAAAAAGGTTTACATTATGGAATATTATTACATAATAATGTAACATGCACAAACAGATCAGCAATGGAATGCATATAATTGTATCACAGCTTAGATAATTGAGTTTCACCATGATACTGCATAATTAAGTTTGATGTTTCTGATTGCCTTTTGACCTTAGGTCAGTACACGTGCTCACAGGTATGAAGACATTTGTGACTCTCTTTACCCTGCCACAATTCCTGTGGGTGGAAAATCTGGATGATAAAACCATTCACATGACTTTGTTGCTTCAGCCAGGTCCAAATATTTGCTTTTCTGTTTTATTCCTTAAGGGACTGGCTTTGTGTTGTTCTAACAAATGAGAAGTTTAAGTGCATGGCATGAAATGCACCCATTATCCCTGTTAGAATGGATCTGAACTGCCTGAATTGCCATGGAAAGAAATCAGCTAAGCTCAGTTAATTATATCATGGTAACACTTAAACAAAAACAGTACCTGAATAATCATGTAATATGCACTATTAATATGAAAAATGCATTAATACCTGAATTATGGCATGTACTAATCACAAACTAATAAAGAGCTAACCTTAACTACGATGTGAATCTTATGAATTTATGCGTGAATAACCAATAATTTCATCTTAACCTGTTTTGCGTCATTCTCCATCATTCTCAGACTAGGATTCCAGTTCCAGGCCACTATTCAGACACATTCACACATTCAATCACACCTAGGTACCAATCTGCCTAGCTGCATGGTTTTGGACAGTGGGAGGAACCAGAGAACCTGGAGGAAACCCATGCAAACATAGGGAGATCATGTGAAACTCTGCACAGACTGTAATCCAAGCCAAGTCAACTGGCTTTTACTGTCATTTCAACCATGTATAGCTGGTACAGTACACAGTGAAATGAAACAAAGTTCCTCCAGAACCATGGTGCTACTGTACATAAAACAACACAAAACTACATGAGACTACACAGAACTAAATAAAGACTACACAGACCTACACAGGACTACATAAAGTGCACGTGTGCAAACATGTCCAAAATAGCACAAATGCAAATTTCCTAAAACAGGACACTAGGCACAGTAAAGGACAGTGCAGAACCAACTCGTACACAGTTCTAGTATGGATAAAGTGGACAGAGTGCCATATGTAACAGGTTGTGCAGAATGATATAACAATATAATACTAAAATGCTGTAAATGTAACATACTATGACACTATGTATTTACTATGATAAATACAGTGTTAGCAGCAAGAGGGCAGGTGGTCAATACAGTATTTTGCAAAAAATTGCAAAGGGAGTGGAGTGGTGTTCAGTTGATCATTAGTGTGTATGTGTGTGTACGTGTGTGTGTGTGTGTGTGTGTATACGTGCGTGTATGTGTGTGGGGGTTGGTGTCAGTCCAGTCTCCGAGTATTGAGGAGTCTGATGGCTTGGGGGAAGAAACTGCTACACAGTCTGGCTGTGAGGGCCTGAATGCTCCGATACGTTTTGCGAGATGGCACGGTGAAGAGTTTGTGTGAGCGGTTCATGTGATCATCCACAATGCTGGTGGCTTTGCGGATGCATCGTGTGGTGTAAACATGTAAATGTGATGGAAGGAAGAGAAACTCTGACGATCTTCTCAGCTATCCACTGCAGGGTCTTTCGGTCCAAAATGGTGCAATTTCTAAACCAGGCAGTGATGCAGCTGCGCAGGATGCTCTCGATAGTCCCTCTGTAGAATGAGGGGGAGGTGGGATGGGCTTTTCTCTGCCTGCGTAGAAAGTATAGACGCTGCTGGGCTTTCTTAGCTATGGAGCTGGTGGTAAGGGACCAGGTCAGGTTCTCCGCCAGGTGGACACCAAGGAATTTGGTGCTCTTAATGATCTCCAATAAGGAGCCATTGATGTTCAGCGGAGAGTGGTTGTTCCATGCTCTCCTGAAGTCAACAACCATCACTTTTGTTTTGTCCACATTCAGAGACAGGTTGTTGTGATGTGATTCGAGCTGTGCATCACTGCACAGTCGTGAGTCAGCAGAGTGAACAGCAGTGGACTGAGCACACAGCACTGGGGGGCCCCAGTGCTCAGTGTGGTGGTTTTGAAGATGCTGTTCCAGATCAGGAACAGCATCTCCAAAACCACCACACTGAGCACTGTCAGAAAGTCCAGGATCAAGTTGCAGAGGGATGTGTTCAGGCCCAGCTGGCTCAGCTTTCCAATCAGGTGCTGAGGAATAATTGTGTTGAATGCTGAGCTGAAGTCTATGAACAGCATGTTGAAGATGTCGGGGAGAACATCCACCAGTTGGTCTGCACATCCTCTGAGCATTCTGCCAGGAATGATGTCTGGTCCAGCAGCCTTCCATGGGTTGACTCTGTAGATTTTTTTGACATTGTGATGCCTGGAACAGCTGTCTGTGTGCCCCCTTTCACACCTGTTCTGATCTGCAGAACCACTTGAGAACTGCAGGAACTTCTGACTGGGTAGGGTTCCATGGGAACAGAGGCAGTTAATAACCCAGGATGCACTGGAATAGGGTTAGACCAGTAGATGAGTGTGTCAATGAGTTCTGGGTGTACTCAGTCCAAGGAATGAATTTGGCCTATGTACACTGTTGACTGTTGCAGTCGGTCCTGAAGAACCTTCTTGGTTGGTCCTCTCTACTTCCCCATTCCCTTGGGGATGGTATCTGAAAAGCTGTGGGGAGAGACTTAAGAGGGATTAATTTGCATGCTTTTGAAAACCTGTCAAAAATTATTATAATGGCCATGAAGCATTCAGAGGGTGGGATATCTTTGATGAAGTCCACTGCTGTATGTGACCAAGGTGTTTGTGGTATGGGTAGCAGCATGAGTTTCTCTACTGGGAGAAATTGAGATGTTTTAGTGGTAGCACATGTACTGCAAGAATGTACATACTACATAATGCTTTGCATCGGTATGTTTGTCACAGTATTTTGATAGTGTCTGAGATACCTAGGTGTACCATGTGAGTCCACACTAAGAGTCTGTCTTGAACTTGTAGTGGTACATACAGTTGTTGGGTGCAGGATCATCTTCTTGTGCTTGTCAGATTTACTCGTCACACTACCAGGTAATTGGAGTGAGGATACAACTGTGGTAGAATGGAACCTCCCTCAATCTTTGCAGGGTCCCTCTTATGTATTATCAACAATGCATTGATGTTCCCATTTTTGAAACAGGAAATGAACAGAGCCAACCTGCCTTCATGAGGAGTTAGTCTCTTAGCTGCACAGATGTATTAGAGATTGCTGTGGATGTGTATACTAGAAATGGATATAGTGACCCCCCAACCAATCTCGAGATTCTTCCAATGCCAAATTGAGGGCCAGAAGTTCACACTTACTCATGCTGTAATTTCCTTCTGCAGAGGATAATTTATGTGAATAGAAAGCACATGGATAGAGTTTTGTTACCTTGGTCCTGCAAGAGAAATGATTCTACTCCTGGGTCTGTGGCTTCCACTTCAATCACAAGTAGGAGCTTGGGATCAGGATGTTTAAGAATAGGAGCTAAGGTGAAACTTTTCTTAAGTTTGCTGAAAGCCTCTGGGGCTTGTAAATTCCATTTAAGTTTCATTTTATCCCCTTTGAGTAAAGAAGTGAGAGGAGCCAAGGTGGAGTCAAAAGTCTGGATGAAGCAGTGATAGAAGTTAGTGAATCCTAGGAAATGTCATGGAAGAGGTTTGGTGAAAAAGATTTTTTTGTGAATTAAAGTAGAGATGGTTTTCATGCAAACATCTCAGAACTGTGCAAACATACTGGATATGTTCAGGTATAGTGGCTGTTCAGGCATCAGAATGTCATTGATGTACACTATTGTCTGATTGTCCAGCATGTCATGGAACACATAATTAATGAATACCTGGAAAATTGTGGGGACTCGGGGGTCATTAACCAGTCCACAAGGCATTATGACATATTGTAGTGCTCCCTAGTGGTGGAAAAGGCAGTCTTCAATTCATCACTCTATTGAGGCTAATAAGATTGGAAGCACTACCGAGTTGTTTAACGGCAGAAGGTATTAATGGGAGTAAATACTGCTTTTTTACTGTTTTACTGTTTACTGTTTTGTTTACTGTATTTTTTCTTTTTAACAAAAAGATGGGGCAGATAAATCTTTGTCGAAAGGCCTTTTCTATGTTCTTCTCCATAGCCTAGTTTTCCTCTTTGGTCAAAGAATAAATCCAGTTTCTAATATTTCTATGGCTCAATTTCCCTTATGATGAGGTAGAATTTGAATAGTTAGTTTTTTTTTTAAAGACTTCAGTGAGGTCCGAATAGCAAGAAGGATTGTCAGTTTCTAGATTAGAATAAGGAATTTCAACAGATTGAGATTTCAACAGATGATGGGAGTGGATAACTGGAGGCAGTTGTCTCTACAATATGTGGACCAGGCCGCGATCTGTCCTAGATTCCAGTCCACTGAGGAATTTGCAGCTGTAACCATGGTAACCCAAGAATGACTTTATAGGATGCCAAGGATATCACGAATAAGTGGTGTTATGTGGTTGGGATCCATAATGCATGTTAAGGGACTCTTTTTGATGGGTTGACTGTTACTGGCTCAGACTGAAAGAATGGTTTTAAGAGACTCTGTGGGTATCTGCACTTGATCAGGACAGTGGCCATGAAATTTGTGGTGGTACCAGAATTTAAGAGAGCTGGAAGGGACAGAGTCAGATCATGGTTATTACATATTATGGGCACTAGAATCTATTGTATCATTATGGAAGAAGGGGAGATTTCTCAGGCAGGTGGGTGGATATAGTTGTGAGTAAAATCTAAATCATCCAGTACAGATGTTAGAGTTCAGGTGAGTGAGAGAATTGGTAGTTGGAGCCAGGGAGCAGTTGAAGCTCAGGTTAAAAGAGAGACAGAGAGAGAAGGCAGGAAGACTGGAACTTGTCTGAAGGGACACTGGACACTGAAGTCTCCAAAAAGAGTGAGTGAGGTTCCATCAGAAGGGAACTACAGGATATCGTAGGAGGCAGGGTGGGTGACTGATAACGACAATATAGAGAGCAATGGGAGAGGTAGTTAAAAGCTTGTAAAAGCTGAGATGGGCAGCTTTTTCATGAATTACAAGAGGAAGCATAGGCAGAGGAGAGGCAAAAACCAACTGGTGTCTCTGAAATCTCTGGAGTAATCCAGATCTTGGTTAGCACTAGGAAGTGGAGAATTAATTGCATTCTAGTGCAAATGTTCCTTTTCTCAGCAAGGAAGGGGGCACACAGACAGATGTTCCAGGCAGAGAGTCTGGTTATCCACCCAGGACCTTTGGCTATGGCTTCCTAACCAAAATTCATTGGTTCTTTCAGACTCATAGTATTGAGTTGTCTTCTCATAGTGGAAAGATGGTCAGAAACACCTGTAGATTCTTTCAGTGCAGAAGCAAGTGTGGAGCTTGAATTTCTTCTCCAAACTGACAGCTTTAAGTACTGTTTAACTGGTGGTGACAGTTTGGTGATCTACCAGGCATTGCACAGTTGTTAGGAGTCCCATTTTCTTGATATCATTTTAATTTTTTAAACTCTAGTTTTGAATGCTCCTCTTTTTTCAGTAATTTTCTTTTGACTGTCCCCTTCCTTATGGAAGTAGATTATCTCATATCTAATCTATAAATATCTCCTTTAGCTATTAAAATTTGTAAGGCAGCCTGTGTGAATGTTTGTGTCTCATTGAAGGATAACATATTGTGAGTGAACACTTGTGTGCACAAAAGTAAAAAGTGGACAAACTGAAAACTGATAGATTTTATATTATCCTTAGTGTTGGAGACTTTTCTTTAATTTTCTGTTAAATATGTTTCCTGCTTTTTCTTTTTATAGTGACTTGTATAGCTTGAACTTAATGGCACTAAGTTGAATAAATGAAAGCATGGTCTCTTACTTTTGCCCAGTACTGTATTTACAGACAGGTCGGTAAGTATTTTGACAGTGACACAATATTTGTAATTTTCCATCTGTATGCCACCACAATGGATTTTAAATGAAGCGATCAATATGTGATTGAATTGGAGACTTTCAGTTTAATTCAAGGGGCTTAACAAAAATATTGCACTAACCATTTAGAAATCACAGCCATCTTTTGTACATATTCCCTCCATTTTCACAGGCTTAAAACAATTGGACAATTGACTGATAAGCAGTTGGATAGGTGTGGCCTGTTTCATTATTTTTTGACAAATTAAGGCGATAAAAGGTCTGGAGCTGATACCAAGTGTTGAATTTGCATTTGGAAGCTGTTCATGGAAACTCTCAATATGAGGTCCAAAGAGGTGTTGAAGTGTAGGAGGCCATGATTATGCTGAAAAACAAAACAGACCTATTAGAGAGATATCAGAAACTTTTGGAGTGGCCAAATCAACAATTTGGTACATTCTTACAAAGGAGGTATGCACTGGTGAGCTCAGCAGCACCAAAAGGCCTGGTAGACCACGGAAGACAACTAAAGTGGATGAATGCAGAATTCTTTCCTTGAAGAAAAACCTCTTCACAACATCTAGCCAAGTCAAGAACACTCTGAGGAGGTAGGCGTATCATTGTCAAAGACACCTTCATGAATGTAAATACAAACCACTGGTAACACTCTAAGAGATTAGATGTTGCTAAAGAAAAAAAAAAAAAAACTCTAAAAAGCCTTACCAGTTCTGATGATGGGAAGAGAAGAGTATGGGGAAGGAAAGGAAGGACTCATTTTCCAAAGTATACCACTATCATCTGTCAAAAAAATGTGGAGGCAGTGTTATGGCATGGGCATGTATGGCTGCCAGTGGAACTGGGTCACTGGCCTTTATTGATGATAGAAGTAGCAGGATGAATTCTGAAGTGTATAAAGCTATACTTTCTGCTCAGATTTTCTGTTCAAAGAACACTGAGGTGTAGAATTAGAGAAGAGAATATTGGGGTTTAAGATTAGGGAAGAGATCTAAGAGGAGGCTAGAAGGAGAACTCTGTCTCCGAGATAAATATCCCTCTTTTAATCTTGGAAGGAATTGCTCCTTTATCATTTTGTGCCTTTATCATGGCTGGTCAGGCCACCACTCTAGGTAAACAGGAGCAGGCATTAGCGGCACTATTCGCAGAGATTCAGGGCATGTCTGAGCATGTCACACAAATTCAGTCGTTGTTACGGCACCAACCCACCCCCCACAGAGTCAACTCGACTCATAAGTCAACTCCCTAAGCCCAATCCGTGTTACTGCCTCCTCCTGCACATGGTGAGACGAGGTTCCTGGCTCCTCAGCCCCATGCTAAGATTGGCTACATGATTTCTCTTTTGACTGGAAGAGCACTGGCATGGGCCACAGCGGTGTCGCAGAATAAATTGACTGACTTCTCATTCCTGTCACCATTGCTTGGGGAGATGATCTGCAGGCCTTCGTTGACTCAGGAGCGGCTGGCAATTTTAATGACAAAATATTGGTGAAGAGACTAGGATTGCCAGTGGGCCCGCTTCCCCCACCCCATACCGGTCTCTGCATTTGAGGTACGACCGTTAGGCTCAGGAACGATAGCCACCCAAACATCACTCGTCATACTCCAGTTAGGCTGCCACACAAAATGCTTGTCCTTCTATGTGACCTTGGAGCAGTAGATTTGTCCTGTGTGCCCCAAGACTACTCAGACCTCAAAGAGGTCTTTTCTAAGTGAAGTGCCCAGATGCTGCATCCCCATAGGCACTTTGATTGTATGATCAACCGCCTAGGGGCAGGTTGTTCTCCTCGTCACCCCCAGAACACAAAGCCATGGAAGAGTATATTAAAGAGGCTTTGTCCCTGGGGTTCATCACCCCCTCCACATCACCCGCAGAGGCGGGATTTTTCTTTGTTAAGAAGAAAGGGGGGATCTGCGGCCCTGCGTTGATTACCATGGACTTAACACCTCCTTTAATGCCTATTTAACGTGGCTATTGCTACAGAGTGATGTACACAAGCTACTCAGTTTGCGTCCAGGCTGAGGTGCTTGTTTTTGGCAAAGCTATTTTGGCAGCCAGTGTGCGCTTCCTTGTCTGTCCCCCTCCCGCACTTGGTTCCACTAAGCTTTATATATTGTTCCCTTGGACAAGCGGCCCTATACAGCACTTTTACACACATGAAGCGCTGAGCCCCATAACAAATACACGCACATTCCCACACCCACACACACACTCAAACACACACACAGAGAGAGAGAGAGAGAGATGTACCACCTTTCTAAGAACATTTTTTAATCAGTTTTCTGTCTTCTCATTCATCATAGAGTAGGCATTGCAGCCAAAATTTGACATTAAGAGATAGAGCCGGGAGAATATCAGTGTCATATGTGGGTTAATTGAGTGTCTAGGTCAGGGAACCTTCCACTGTTGCTGTGTGCTGGCTTCTGGCCTGGTGAAAAATGTCAGAGCCATATTTGACCTGAGTGGAACTGCTTCTCTGCACTACATGTACATGCCACAGCTATAAATGGAACATCAGGCCTCCATTGCAAACATGCAGGAAGAGAGAGACAAAAAGAGACAGAGACCTTGTAAGCTAGTGCTGACTTTTCATGTATTAACTGAGTTTGTCTCCAATTTCTTTACCTTGTCAAATGGTAGTCCATAGTTTGTTTGAAATGATTTTGCATAATCCAGCACTTTGCACTTTTATTATGGAGGTAGGGTGAGTTGTCAGTGACATGAAAAAGTTCTGTACAGGAGTTTCTCTGTCTATCATACTCTACCCTAGTCACCTTGACCTCTCAGACATTCCATCTTTTGAGTCAGCTCTTATTTACGAGACCCTGCTGGCATCCACACAAATCCCAAACACATATAACCTATATGACTCCCTGCCAAGAGCCATGAGCTTTGTATCACACTGGTTTGGTCATCCATAACAGCCAGCTCATGTAGCATGCATTCATGGCATTTCTCCAAAAACTCCCTGGTGAGATTCTAGCTCTGCTTCTCCCTTGGACTTGCAGAGCAGAGAGTAGCCCTTCAGGCCTCTTGTTTGAAGCTTGATTGGAACGCTTGCCCTCTGTGCTATGCTGTCATTTCCAGCTCCATGCCTCATGGTGATGACATTATCCCTGCACTCAGCACATGGGTCAACAGGGCAAAGAGAGGGTGAAAGTGAAAGAGAATTGCAGCCAGGTCAGAGATATGAGAGAGTGAGACACATTTTGATAGATAATCTTTTTCCCTTGGATGGTACAAACAAGACTTTTAACATCAAATACATACACTGCTCAACAAGTTTCCTCTAACAGGCAAACTTAAGGAGTTACTAGGATTCTGCTTGTGTGTGGTGAACACGGAATGAAGTAACTAATGAGCTTTGTATGTTGTACCTTGTGGGGACCTTTGGCTGGTCACAAAGAGGGAAAAAACTGCATCATTTATTTTAAAACTAAAAGAGCCAAAAGATTTCCTTATGATAATTTAGGTTAAGGTTACATTTTGGTACAGGCATAGTGTTAATTAGCTGCATTAATAGTTATGTCATTGAAAGGTCCTCAAAAGGCAGGTGTGCATTTGTGTGTATACGAGATCTTATGACCGGAGGTCTTTACTTACACTAGGAGGAGAGAAACTGTGTTTCTATAATAGGCCTCAACAGAGACATGATCTTGCACCACTTTTATGTGTGTATGAGTGTGTTTGTTTGTAAGACTAAGACATATACAGTAGGTGAAAGTATTTAACCAGATTTATGAGAACTCCTCTAGTGTTCCCATCAGCTCCATTCACAGAGCCAACCTGGTTATCAATATGCATGGCAATGACTGATTCAGTGACTTGCATGATACACTATGTGTTATTTGTTTAAATTCTGATTGCTCTTTGTAACAGATTTATTCCCAATTGTTGACCTGACCATTACTGTGACTTCCAGAAATCTACATCCTATAACTGTATGAGTACTATAAACTGTTTACTATAAATGTTTATTTAGAAGTGGGAGTTATCTCAAAACCAGTTCTAAAATATTGCAATGGACTGACACTTTTTACTTCTATCAAAACACCCTTCAATTTCCATGAAAGTAACAGTTTTTGACAGACAACCAAAGATGAATATTTATTTGTATGTTAGCTTGAATTGTGCTATGTTCCTTCTTTCTAGGTGGAGAATACCTTCACTGAGATAAATCTGGGTTAAATAGTATGTGATCAGTTTCAGTTTCTACAGTTCTTTCACATAAAGACTTCTTTATTTACAGTATTTGTGTTGGGTGATATTTTTAAAGATATGATCCATAATTTATGGGTGTTTGAATTTACAGACTGTAGTACAGTGTAGGTTAGTACTATGCTATGTGGTTATCACCAACTATTAGATCAGCTTACCTTTTAACCACAGCCTGGGATGTCTGAGTTACTCCCAACAGAACAAAATACACAGGACACCAGCTGACCAATAATCATGATGTCTTCAACTTAAGTTGATGGTCTCAGATTTCCATTTCAAAGTTAACTAAAATGTTTCTAAATATTTTCACAATACAGTGAAATGCCTTTCTTCTCATATCCCAGCTTGATAAGAAGTTGGGCCAAAGTGCAGGACCAGTAACCCTGAGACTTAACAATTGAGCCACCACTGCAATAAAGAGACCATAGATGAACATACTTATCAAGTTATGTGATGATAACTCAGTGCTGGTTGACTGAAAGCTGCTTGGCTGAAGGTAGTCATGTTGTTGAAGTAATTAAGTGATTAAAAATGATTAGAAATTCAGTTTCAGATTAGCAGAATTTCAAATTCAATTTGACTTTTGGTTCCTGAGAAACAGCTATTGGACTTAATTCTGCCCCCTATTGATGACTACATCCTAACTTTTGCAGACTTTCCTCAGAACCTTCTACTGAGTCTTTCAGGTTTGGTTCAAATTCATTTGAACAATCATGAATTACAACTCTTTGAGTAAACCAGTTTGCCTCTTTAGGTTTAGGATTGATGTGTGGCTGTTGCATTGTTTACAAATACAAAAACATTATGTAAATTATCACAAATTTGCAGGGGTAGAGCTAAATGGTCCACGGTTATTTTTTATGGTGTCAGCAATAGAATCAAAAAAGAAAAAAAGAAATCTCACTGTAAACAGTATTTTCCAAAAGATATGTTTGCTTTTGTGTGCAGAAACACAAATAGTGCCCCCAGTGGTCAATCTGAGTCAGATTGCATTAGTTCATACTGGGTTCCTACCGGTCTTCAGATTTCTTGCAGCACGGGAATAAATTTCCCAATGAAAGATGGTAGCGTGTTTTTTGGGCAGGAGCGGTGCATTGACAATAGCCTTTTATTAAAAAAAAAAATATATATATACACACACACACACACACACAATATATATATATATATATATAAACAAAGGATCTTGAACTTGGATTGGAAAATGGTCAGTTTAGTGCTAAGAAACCAACCTCAGGCAAGTCAGTCATCAGTCAATGACATTCTTACATGGATGTTTTAAATAGCTTGTTAAAATTTTTATTTGATATTACAGAATATATAGTACAGTTTATTGTTTGTATTTTATTGGTTTATAATTTTGAGTAATTTAAAGAGATCTGTTTTTCTCTGTGAATTTTTTCTACTGTGTTGACAGTAAAACAAAATAATACTGTATGTTGATAAGACAAATAAAAATAGCAAATAAAATCTTGTATACACTTGTATAGTTTTCCCTCTCTTCCTCTAGGGGAAAACTTAAATGTGAGATTCTGGAAACAAGATCTAAATTTAGTGAGAGTGGTCGGGTTGGGAAGAAAATTCTAAGAAAATAGCGGGTGTACACAGAGTGAATTTTAAGCAGGAGTGGGCGGGTGTGGAATAGAACCTAGCGGGAGCAGGTGGGAGAGGGATTAAAAAACAATCCTGTGCAGATATCTGGTGTCATGTAAAGATAGCTGACACAATTGCAGGTAAGGCAGCGTTTAACAAAGCTCATGCAAACAATCCAAAACGAAGAGCAATAATCAGAAACCAGAGACAGGCAGAAGTCAGGCGATCAACAAACAGGATGTCAGGCAAAGATCAGGCAGAGAATAAACAAGCTTGGTAACGTCAGAAACACAAAGGAGTTAAGCATATACTTCGCAAAGTTCTTGTGAATGAGAGTCTCTTTATATGGTGGCTGTGAGTGTGCGTAATTGCGTGCAGGTATACACAATCAAAAATCTGGTGACTGAGGGCAAGGCAATGTGTTTGTTGTGGGAAATGGAGTCCAGGGCGGCCATGTTTGAAAGCCACGGTGCATGTTGGGAACTGGAATCACTAGACTGGGTTGACCAGACAGAAACGCCCATCCCCCCCACCAACCCGAAGAGCTCACTCCTGGAGTGCTGCTTTTCCTGGGCTTCCCCCTAGGATGGGGGCCTGGGCATTCAGGATGGTTGATGTGAAACTCTCTACACAGGTCAGGGTCAAGTATGTCGTGATTAGGGTCAAGTATGTTGGACCCAGCATTGCTGCTCTGGTCTGTAACCCTCCCACTCTATGAGGTACTCCAGCCGGCCATCATGGCGACGAGAGTTCAGAATGTTCTTGACTAAGAAGGGCAGCTGGGGTAGTTTATAGGTGACTTCGTTGATTTGACTGAGGATCTTGAAGGGGCATATCTGGGACTAAGTTTTCTACATGCATGAGGTTGTCGCAGATCCCGGGTAGACAGCCATACACGATTGCCTGGTTGATATTGGGGGATGTTACTTCTGTGTTGGATGGCAAACCCTTTGTATGACTGGGCGACTGGTTCAAGGCTCTGATGTGTGTTCTCAAAACCAGTTGTCTACTGCAGGTGAATGGCATGGCAGGAACTGGGCCCAATCTCCTGGGTTGGCTGAGCAGAAAGTGCGCAGGAATTGACCGATCTCTTGATTAGCTTGTTCCACCTTACTATTGGCTTGTGGATGGTATCCCGACATCAGACTCACAATTATGCCCAGTTTTTCCATAAAGCTGGCCCATACCTGTGATATGAATTGTGGTCCCCGGTCACTCACGATATCCTCCAGTATCCTGAAGTACCAAAACACATGGTTAAACAGGAGCTTGGCTGTAGCAAAAGCGGGGGGCAGAGTGGGTAGTGGGATCAAGCACAGGGATTTAGAGAACCTATCTATAACTACCAAAATGGTGGTGTCACCCTGTGATTCAGGCAAGTCGGTGAGGAAATCTATGGCCAAATGTGGCCAGGGACATTGGGGTGTGAGCAGTGGCAGGAGCTTACCAGAGTTCTGGGCACTTTGGTCTGGGCACAGATGGTGCAGAAAGACACAGCACAGTGCATGTCTGCCAGCATATTTGGCCACCAGTTCTTCTCCTGCAGCAGGTGGTAGGTATGCTGAGTTCCTGGGTGGCCAGTAGCAACGGAGGTGTGGGCTCATCTGATAACTCTGGTTCTCAGGTGGAGAGGGACAAAGAGTTTACTGGGTGGACAAGATGCAGGTACTTGTTCACATCATGTGTTAGAGATTGACTGATCCAGTTCCCAGTCGATGGTGCCCACTAAACAGGCAGGGGAGAAGATGTATTCCTCGCTGTTGAGATGGGGTTCTGTTGTATGTTGGAGGGACAGAGCATCAGCCTTGGTGTTTTTTGAGCCTGGGCGATAGGACAGGGTGAACTGAAATTGGGCGAAGAAAGGGGACCAGTGGGTTTGTCGGGGGTTCATATGTTTGGCAGAACGGAGATATTCCAGGTTATGGTCAGTGTAGATGATGAAGGGGTGTTGAGCCCCTTCGAGCCAGTGTAGCCACTCCTCAAGGGCTAGTTTGACTGCCAGCACCTCCCGGTTCCCAATGTCATAATTCTGCTTGGCCGGGGACAGTTTCCTTGAGAAAAAGTTGACGGGATGCTACTGGCCCACTCCCTGAACCTCTAGGAGAGAATGGCAACCACCCCTGTTTCAGAGACTTCTACGATGAAGGGCTTGAATGGATCTGGATGCATTATGATGGGAGCTGTAGTGGTGAATGCAGAGTCAGAACTTGGTCTGCTGTGACGCCAGATGCTTGGATCCCTCCTGTGATTAGGGATGTGAGGGGATGAGCTATGAAGCTGAAGCCCCGAATGAAGCATCAATAAAATTTTGCGAAGCCCAGGAACCACGGTAGGTCTTTGATGGTTTGGGGAGTGGGCCAGTCGACAACTGCAGCTACTTTAGACTGGTCTATTGACACTCCATTGGAGCTGATGATGTAGCCCAAGAACGATATGGTGTGCTGGTGTAATTCGCACTTCTCCCCTTTCACATATAGGTGAATTTGTAAGAGGCGCTGGAGAACTTGGCAAACATGGTTAAGATGGGACTGCAGAGAAGGTGAATAGACCGGAATATCATCAATATAAGCAATCACATATTTTCCCAGTATGTCCCTTAGGACATCGTTACTGAGGCACTGGAACACAGAGGGAGCACTAGAGAGCCCATATGGCATTATGTAGTACTCATAGTGGCCAGAGGTGGAAAGCGGTCTTCCATTCGTCCCCCTCACGAATGCACACCAGGTTATAAGCACTGATGCGGTCCAACTTAGGGAAGTATTGGGCCTAACAGATTTGTTCCAGGGCAAGTGGGTCTAAAGGCAGGGGGTAACGGTACTTAACGGTGCACTGGTTTACTCCTATGTACTCAATACAAGGTCTGAGGCCCCTGTTGGAGCGCCTCCTGAATGTACTCCTCCATGGCCCTTTGTTCAGGCACAGAAAGGGGGTAAGCTCGACCTGGAGGAGGAGTGGTCCCAGGAAGCAGCTCAGTGGTGCAGCTCAATGGCACGGTCATAGAGGCGATGGGGAGGTAGCCCACTGGCCTTAGTTTTACTGAACACTTCACTCAGGTCCTGGTATTCAGAGGGAATGACCATGAGACATGATTCTCTGGGCTTTCAATTGAGTTGGTGGCAAAGACAAGTTCGGGAACCTGCAAACAGTGGATATGACAGTAGGGGGACAATCTGATGAGTTGTTTGTCAGACCAGGAGAGCTGGGGGTTATTACGCTCCATCCAGAGAAGGCCCAGAATAATGGGATGTTTGGGGGAGATGGTGATAAGTAGGGAGAGGTACTCCGGATGGACAGCACTGACCCGGAGGAGAAGAGGCTGTGTGCGGTGGGTGATCATGCCTTCTCTGATGGGTTCTCTGTCAATGGCTTGGATCTTACTGGGTTGAGGCAGGGGTTCTGTGAGTATGTTCAGCAGGTTCACAGTCTCCTGGTCTATGAAGTTTCCAGGTGCTCATGTGTCAATTATTGCTGACAACACAGAGAACAACCTTGAATTTTGCAGAATAACTGGCAAGGTGAATGCATTGCTAGGAGTAGACTGGAATAGACTCACTGAGTGCGAGTGGGGGCTCGGGCTCCCGCTCGTGGTGGAACCAATGGAAGCATGCAGTGAACACTGCCCTTCTCGATGTCATCTCTCCCGCTCTGCATCACTAAGCCATGCGCGCCCCAGCTGCAAGGTCTCCACAGACATGCTGACACTGGCGGAGGTCTCCTTGGCGAGAGGAGAAGGGTGCTCCCAAATCAATGATGCCCATTTCAAAGCCTTCCCCGTGAGCAGATTCAGGAAGCGCACAATCACTAGACTGGGTTGGCCTGACATCTAGCTCAATGTTAATCCTGTCAAATGCCTGCTGAAAACTGACTGGCTAATGGTGGCCATGTTTATTAATTAGGTCATCATCAAAAATCCCCCTACAACATACATGTAGCATCCCAAATTTCAGTTGAATCAGACTGTTGTTGAGAAAGTTATGTATGACCACACCCCAAACATTGCATATGACCTCAGAATCCTGTATATGTCTTTCAGGTTTTATGCCAATTGATACAAGCAATCACGAGTTACAGCTGTTTGAGTAAATTCTGCCCCTTTGAAAGTGATTCACATGTGGCATCCATATTGTTTATAAATCTCAACATGTTTTTGATAATTATTCACGTAATTGTTTTGGAATTATTCACACTCTCCTGAGGAGTTTGTCGCAAGTTTATGAAGATAGGCCAAAAGTCCTAGAGAAATAGGTTTCAGATATTATGCAAATTAGCAAAAAAATCCATCATGTTGGAAATTAGTTGGTGGGGCCTAGATTAATTTGGCTTAAGACAAGGAGTAAGAGGAAAAATTTTGATAGTAGGACTTATGGTTCTTGAGATATCAGTCAAAACATAAACGCTTGCGTTATAGCACCACTATTAGGCTGAATTGGTCCATCTCTCTTGCATGAGTTCGGGCACACAGTACCAATTGCTGACAAAGGTTTACATCTGCAGGACTTAAGGTTTGCTCTGCATGATTAGTATCAGTGCAGAGTCAGAGTCAGAGTCAAAAGAAGAAGCAGAAAAAGAATCCTAACAAAACAATAGGGTTCCACCACTAAGTGCTTGGACCCCTAATAAAGAAAGTGAGAACAATAAAGTGTAAGTAGTAATGACTTTAGTGTTACTGTGTTTTTCTTCAGTAGATAATGATGATCTGGAAGAGCATTGTAAAGTGAAAAAAATCAGAGCTCATTACTGATGACTTAAGTGTTACTGTGTTCAGTTCATTGTTCACTGTCTTCAGTAGTTAATGATCATCTGGAAGAGTACTGTAAGCTGAAACACAAGGAAACTGATTACTAATGACTGAAGTGTTACTGTGTTGTTCTTCAATAATTAATGATGATTTGGAACAGTATTGTGACGTGAAACACATGGAAACTCATTACTAATGATTGTGAGTGTTACTGTGTTGTTCAGTAGTTAACAATGATCTGAATCAATAGTGTATTAGCTGTGTACTGTAGGGTTGCCAGGTTTCACATACAATATCCACGTATTGCAGACACTGCAAAAGAGAAATGTGTGTGCACCACTGTTAACTTGTTTCCCAAACAAAGAAGAAAAAGAAAAAAAATATTTTCCTATGCCCAACCTTTTCCTGTGTTCTGATTTTTGAGTTGTAGTTGGGGTGGGAATTGTGCTTCCCTGAGCTGATTTTTCAAGTTCCTTGAGCTGATGTTTCAGGATCCAACTGAAAGTAAAATTCTTGCACATTCACAACTTTTTTGTTTCCAACTGTGGGTTCCCAGACCTAAAATTTGGATTAATATCACAGATCCACCCAATGCTCCACCTTCTCTGACATCTTCCATAGACACAGGTCAGTAACACTACAATACTCATTGAATACTCAGCAGCTCATAGGTAACTGTGCAGAAACTAATCAGGAAAGAATAAGCAGTTCTTCATTAACACGTATTCCTATTAACTACTAATAAATACTAGTTAAGTACTCAGTAAGTATGTTATTAGGAGTTCACTATTAACTAAGCAGTAATTAATGAGTCCTAAATTTCTCTTACAGAACTACTAGGCAACTGTGGCTCTTTTATAATAAGTACTGATTAATTACTGACCACACTGACATTAATTCCCAATAGCTAAGCCTTGTCTTCCTCTGGGAGATCTACTATCTAATATAACTTAACCATTTCCAATACTTCAGTGTCTAAAATGTAAACACTTATAAGAGTTATTATACTGTAGGGCTCCTCAGAGGAGCACAAGGTTGGTCTGTTGTTTTTATTATTTAGGCAGTCAAGGTCTAAAGAAAGAAACTGACAAACACAGTTACACTTCCATCATTAGTAATGAGTTTCTGTGTGTTCCACTTTACAATACTGTTCCATCAGTAACTACTGCAGTACAATGCAGTAACACTTCAGTCATTAGTAATCAGCTTCCTTGTGTTTCATTTTACAGTACCCTTTCAGATCATTATTAACTACTGAAGAACAACACAGTAACACTTGTCATTACTAATTAGTTTCCGTGTGTTTCACTTTATAGTACTCTTTCATATAATCATTACCTACTGAAGAATAGCACAGTAACATCAATTATTACTATCAACTTTCCATGTGTTTCACTTTACAATACTCCAGATGATCATTAACTACAGAAGAAAAACACAGTAACACATCAGTCATTAGTAAACAGTTTCCTTTTGTTTCACTTTACAAAATTCTTCCAGCTCATCATTAATTCCTGAAGAACTACACAGTAACACTTCAGTCATTCGTAATGACTGAAGCTTGAAACATCAGCTCAGGGAGCTTGAAAAATCAGCTCAAGGAAGCACAGTTCCCACTCCAACTACAATTCAAATAAGAGCACAGGAAAAGGTTGGGCATAGGAAAAGATTTTCTTCTTTTTTAGTTAATGATGAGCTGAATGAATACTGTAAAATGAAATACACAGAAACTGATTACTAATGACTGAAGTGTTATGTTGTTCTTCAATAGTTAAAGATGAGCTGGAACAATATTGTAAAGTGAAACACAAGAAAACTGATTAATAATGACTGATGTTTTACTCTGTTGTTCTTCAGTATTTAATGATCATCTAGAAGAGTACCGTAAAGTGAAACACAGGGAAACTCATTACTAATGACTCTGAGTATGACTGTGTTGTCAAGTATTTAATGGTCATCTAGAAGAGTACCATAAAGTGAAACACTTTGAAACTCATTACTAAGGACTGAAGTGTTACTGTGTTGTGCAGTAGTTAATGATGATCTGGATCAGTATTGCAAAGTGAAACACACAGAAACTAATTACTAATGACTGAAGTGTTACTATGTTGTTCTTTAGGAGTTGATGATCATCTGGTAGAGTATTGTAAAATGAAACACAAGGAAACTCATTAGTAATGACTGTAAGGGGTACTGTGTTGTTCTTCAGTATGTAACGATGATGTGGAACAGTACTGTAAAGTGAAACACACAGAAACGCATTAATAATGACAAGTCTTACTGTGTTGTTCTTCCATAGATAAAGATGAGCTGGAACAATATTGTAAAGTGAAACAAAAGGAAACTGATTACTAATGACTGATGTGTTACTGTGTTTTTCTTCTGTAGTTAATGATCATCTGGAGTATTGTAAAGTGAAACACATGGAAAGTTGATAGTAATGATTGACTTGAATTGTGCTTTTCTTCAGTAGTTAATGATTATCTGAAAGAGTACTGTAAAGAAAGGTCAAAGCACTAATTTTAGGAATATTTCTTAACTGAAAAAAATAAGATTGAATATGTTTCTTGATATGCATTGAAAATTTCTGTTTCATCTTCTTTTAAGGAACATCCAGTCCTTAATGGTTACAATACACTCAGTTAGATTAGCAAATCTAAGGATGTCCTATAACATAAGCATATAACATGAAAATAAAATAGCCAAGAAATTACCCATGAAGCATCAAAATCATTTAAAATTCTCAAAAGAGCTGTTTCAGTGTTATGGTTCTGGTGAAATCCAGAGTTGTTTGGCTCCAAAGCATGCAACAGTTTCTAAGAGACCACTTTCTCTAAAATCTTTGAAATAAAGGGCAATTTTGAGATAGGTCTAAAGTTAATACAATCAGTTGGGTTAAGTCCAGGTTTCTTAAGAAGAATCTTAACAATAGTGACTTTAAAATCTGGAACACACCCTGAAGTAAGCGATAAATTCACAATTACTTGTAAATAAGGACCAACAGATTCTAAAACTTTTTTTTAAAGAAAATTTGCAGGGAGGACATCATAGTATAAGGCCCCTAAGGGGACATGGTAATGGAAAAAATATGAGATGGGAGGAAAATTTATAAAGATTTAAAACATTTCAAAGCTTTTGCTTTTGCGTTTGTTTGCAAAACATTTGCGTTCCCCGACAAACTTTGCGTTTGCTTGCAAAAGAGAATCTTTGCGTTCTCTCACATTTTTTTTGCCTTCTCTCGCAAAGTTATTTGTGTTCTCTCACAAATTCCTAGGAATGGAATGAACATTATTTGGGCATAGTAGGGGTCAAAACATAGGCAGGCAAAGTTAAACAAGGATCATCCATAATCAGAAGCAAGGGAAAGAGGCAAGGGTGAAAACCATAAAGTATAATAAAACACAGAATCCAGAAAACAAGGCTTTAATGTAACTAATTGCACTTTGCAATTGTAATGAGCAATGACACACCAAGCATACAAAACTACAGGGGAGAGTCATGACTAGAACATAAACCAAAACAAAAACAAGCACATGGAATGTGAAACCATGACTTATCATTATGGTGATGGTACCTACAAGCTGATTCTGTAATTTCCATCCACAATAAGAAATTAATATATTTTATTTTAGTTTATTCATATGGATATTGATCACACAGGAATTTTCCATGTACATATTTATACCCTGGGGAAACAGAAAAAGGTTCCTTAGAGAAAGGAACTATTATTCATTAGAGAAAGGAACAGCCTCCCTGTCATCAGTACCAAAACAGCCCACTTGGGGGCCATGGGTCACAGGTGAAAAAAGCAACTAACTGCTCAGATTTACTCAAATGCCTCAAGGTTCACTATATTACAGTACTGTGCAAAAGTCTTAGGCACATGCAAAGAAATGCTGTAGAGCAAAGATGCCTTCAAAAATAATTAAATTAAATGTTTCTACATTAAAAGACTACTATAAAAAGCACTAAACAGTAATAAATTAACTCAATATTTGGTGTGATCCTTTGCATTATTAATAAATAGTAGTCTCAGGTACAACTCGTGCAGTTTTATAAGGAAATTAGCTGGTAAGTTTTACTGAACATCATGCAGAACCAGCCACAGTTCTTCTGGAGACTTTGACAGTCGCACTTGTTTCTTATTTTTGCGTGCAAAACCCAGCAGCCTTCATTATGCTTTTTGTCTGAAAAGTGTATATGCTTTTACGTAATATGCTCTACGTTCCTGGCATCCACAGGATTCTCAAGGTGAAATACCGCTACCCTCTCCTATTTGTCCCTTCAGCTCTGGAACAACTTTGTTCAGCAAAGTTTTTCACGAAACTTGATCTGCGCAATGCCTATAATCTTGTTTATATCAGGGAGGGTGATGAGTGGAAGACTGACTTTAGCACCACCTCTGGCAACTTCAAGTACTGCATCATGCCATATGGGCTCTCTTGCACCCCCTCAGTCTTCCAGTGTCTTATCAATGATGTCTTGAGGGACATGCTTGGAAAATTTGTGACAGCCTATACTGACAATCTATTGATTTATTCACCCTTTCTCAAAACTCATGTCCTTCATGTTAAACAAGTCCTTGCAATGCCTGCTTGAGAATTAACTGTATGTTAAAGGTGAAAAATGTGAGTTCCATGTGCACACCATTTCCTTCCTTGGGTATATCATAGGTCCTGAAGGAGCAACCATGGACCAAGAAGAGACTTCTGCAATCGTAGAATGGCCCACTCTCAAAACCGCCAAGGATCCCCAGAGATTCCTCAGCTTTGCCAAATTGTACAGGAGATTTATCAGAGGTTTCGGTTCAATCACCACTCCACTCACATCTCATTTAAGAAGGGGCCCAAGGACTTGTCATAGAACACAGCAGCCAATGAGGATTTTGAGCGACTTAAGAAAGCATTCACCACTGCCCCATTCTAAAACATCCTGATCCTTCAAAACCATTCACTGTAGAGGTGGACACCTTGTTGGCTGTCAGTCTAGTCCTAGAGGAATGGTGTCACTGGTTAGAGGGAGCTGCTCACCCTTTCATTATCTTTACAGAAAACAAAAACCTAAAAACCATTTAGGCAGCTAAATGTCTGAACCCTCGCCAGGCCCTGTCACAACTGTACCTAGCAGAACCCAAGGACCAAGGTGAGGAGCACATGTTACCTCCCTCCTGCTTTGTGGGGGCTATTTCTTGGGACATCAGCAGGGAGATAGCCTGCACACTAGCCCCACAAATCCCCACCACCTGTCGTCCAGACAAGATGCATATACCACCCAACTTAAGGGGCAAACTGATCACATGGGCACACACAACCCCTGCCACAGGTCAGCTGGGCACACACAGGATGTAGTACCTGAAAAATGTGGCCTAACATATTGACATACATCCACCGATTCAACTCTTCATGCAATGAATGTGCCCAAGCCAAAGTACCATGCACTCTACCAGCTGGTAAACCCATGCCCTTAACCACACCCCAGAAACCCTGGTCTCACGTTGCCATCAACTTCATCACAGCTCTCCCAGAGTAGCGAGGAAACACGGTTATCATGGTAATTGTAGATCGATTCTCAAAATGTCTGCGCCTTATCCTACTGCCTGGTTTGCCCACCTCCACTGAAACAGCAGAGTTAATCTTCACACATGTGTTCCACTACTATGGTATCCCTGAATATATTGTAAGTGACCAAGGCACTCAGTTCATGTGCAGGGTCTGGTCCAGCTTTATGGAGAAACTGGGTGTCTCTGTAAGTTCAACGTCTGGCTACCACACACATGCTAACAGACTTGTTGAATGGGCAAACCAGGAAGTCGGCTTTGCATCCATCTCTGACTCCGCATGATTCTGGCATGACAATAATTAATTTCTTGCAGTAGCAGCATAACAAATTATTAAAAACATCAGCATCAATCTCTAGAATGATATGAAAACAGTACACTGTAAAAAGTAAAAATCTCGTAAGTAAAAAAGTAATGTTCTATATTTCCCAGTCTGCCTTATTCCCTTGCTTCTTAAGATGGTTCAAAAACATCATTTAATGCACATAAAATCCATCAATGCATCATTTAATCATACTTGTGGCGTGTTTCATACATTCAATCATTCATCCATTATATACCTTTGATTTTTCTTCTCTCCACTTCTTGCATTTACAATGGCATCTGTCAAGGGGTGGGATATATTAGGCAGTGTAAGGATCTGAGTGACATTGATAAGGGCCAAATTGTGATGGCTAGATGATTGGGTCAGTGCATCTCCAAATCGGCAGGTTTTGTGGGGTGTGCCCGGTATGCAGTGGTTAGTACCTACCAAAAGGAAGGGCAACCGGTGAACCAGCGACAGAGTCATGGGCACCCACGGCTCACTGATGTGCATGGGGAACGAAGGCTAGCCTTTCTGGTCTGGTCCCACAGAAGAGCTACTGTAGCACAAATTGCTGAAAAAGTTAATGCTGTCTTTCAGCATGATAATGCGCCCTGCCATACTGTAAAAATTGTTCAGGAATGGTTTGATGAACATGACAAAGAGTTCAAGATGTTGACTTGGCCTCCAAATTCCCAAGATCGCAATCCGATCAAGCATCTGTGGGATGTGCTGGACAAATAAGTCTAATCCATAGAGGCCCCACTTCACAAATTACAGGACTTAAAGGATCTGCTCCTAACGTCTTGGTGCCAGATACCACAGGACACCTTCAGAGGTGTTGTGGAGTCCATATCTCGAAAAGTCAGAGCTGTTTTGGTAGCACAAGGGGGACCTACACAATATTAGGCAGGTGGTTTTAATGTTATGGCTGATCGGTGTACATTACAGTGTGTTACTTAGGCCAACATCTTAATATTTATTGAATTTTACGTAGTCTCTATTGTGTTCATACAATACTAGAATATGTTGATGATGAATTTTGAGAACATTTTATTGTCCTGTTATTGAAATTTGACTTACTGATGCCAAGGACAAGTATGATATAAATAAATAACCTTTTAAATGGGTCATTCAGGATAAAAGTACAAGCCCAAATTAATGAAAATATGTCCACACTCCTTTAGAATATAATATTAACATTTTATCTTCGCATGTAAAAAATCTCTGAGGATTTCAGAAATGCACAGAAACACACACACACACACGCACACAAAACAAACAAATGGCAAATTCCAGAAGCAGCCATGGCTGTAAACAAATTTTGTGCTGAAAGCTCACTTTAGTGAAATATATAGGGAAAATATTTATTGTAGTGATTTATTTAGTATGTTACAGATTTTGTGTAATTTTTGTAATTTATTTAGACAGTGTTCAGTATACAACAGTAAATTTAGTGTAGAAAAAAGACTGCTTAGGCTAAGCCACTCTGTTCATGCAAAGACATACCTGGAGTGCAGGAAACAACATACAGTTGAATGCAGCCAATCTTGAACTTGCTTTTACTGCCTAGAAGGCAGATCCAAGTAGTTTGCACAGAAACCAGAAGCACTGTAATGGGGGCTATGTATTTATGCAATCCTTTATTATTTTATGGATATCTTTTCATCAGATTTCAGTCTGTTAAGATGGGGCTACACCTCCCCTCCCGCACACTCTGCACAGGATGTCCACAGGGCTGCGTCCTGTCACCCATGCTCTACACACTGCACACCTATGACTGCATCACTAAACACAGTGCCAACACCATCATAAAGTTTACTGATGGCACAACGATTATTGGCAACATCACTAACAATGATAAGAAGTGGTGTAGGGAGGAAGTTAAACTCCTCAAGGAGTAGTGCACCAACAACATCTCCCTCAATGTCAGCAAAATGAAGAAGCTGATTATTGACTTCAAGAGGGGTAGAAGAGTGAATGCACCACTGAGCATCGAGGGGATGATGGTGGAAAGGGTGAGCAGCTTCACGTTCCTCGGCATCCACATACCCGAGGATCTCAACTGGTCACTCAACACATCACACATTATCAAAAAGGCCCAACAATCCCTCAACTTCCTCTGAAGGCTGAGGAGAGCCAACCTGTTGCAACAACCCCTCTGCAACTTCTACAGTTCCACAGTAGAGAGCATTCTAAATGGCTGTATCGTGGTCTGGTGTAGCAGCTCCATTGCTGCTGAACACAAGACCCTGCAGAGGGTAGTGAAAACCACCCAGCACATCACTGCAGCTGCGCTCCCACCCATCCAGGACATTTACAAAAAGAGTTGTCTGAAGAAAGTCAGCAGTATCACCTCTGACCCCACATACCCAGCCACTTCCTGTTTCAACCTCTACTATCTGCAAAGAGGTACCGGAACATCTGAGTCAGAACCACTAGATTGAAGAACAGTTCAATGAAGAACAGAACTTTATACTTACAGTCTATCTACATTATTTACTCCACCACTACAGCAGGCTCCAAGTGATTCCACCTGACGCTGATATGTTTAGGTTTGAGCTGTTTGTCATGTTCATTTCCGATTTACTGATTGGCAGTTGGTTATGAGGTTCCACCCCTGTGAAGGGTCTACCAATTATCATAAGGAGAAGCCATGAGTCCAGGCAAGAAGTGAAGAGCGAAGAGTGCACTGTCCAATAAGCACTGAGATGTTTTTTTATGCAAAACCCTTTGGCTATGATAAATAGCCTTATAAACAAGTGAGTGAATGTGTGTATGGTACCCTGTGATGCACTGGCATTCCAATTAGAGTGTAGAGGTTTTTCTGAGATAGGCTTTAGAGCTACCAAGACCATGGCCAAGATGAAGTGATTAATGAAGCTGAATGAATGAATGAATATTGTACTATAAATATTGAAAATTAAGTGAATATATTTTAAAGCACTGGCCATAATATTCAAAGTATGAAAGCGTTTTAATTTTTTGAATTGTCTAGCAATGAAGGAAGAGTGGAGGTGTCATTTATTATTACAAAATGCCAATGCCTAGATTAGAGCGTTGCATAGCCCTCACTAATGCCCATCTTGCAGCAAACTTTTGTTGAGCGTTAACCTTTGATGTCTGTCAGCAGATTATGTAGACTGATTTTACCACAGTCATCGCATGGCTCAGACCTGACTCATGCCACTCCAAAGCGTTTGTTGCCACACATATGGTAGAAATTACGGATCTAATCCTGGAGGTATGTGGATTCCACTAACAGCCCTGGTTATGACATCACCTGTGGCAAATGTCTCCAGGACCTTGATGTTCACGTGGAAACATCTGATGTGGAAAGGGGCTCTCCTTTAATAAACAGTCCCAGACTTATAGCCTAAAATGCCAGTCACACCAGTTATAGTTACTAAAGTAGATGAAAGACCCTGTTTCATTATTACATCTCAGAATTTGCTTAATACCAAACATTCCATGAGCATTAAAACAATTAGTGGATCCTGGGAGGAAGATATCACCAACACAGCTGTGCTGATTGTAAAAGGTGGAGATCTATGCCCAGGATACCCAAGATGTCAGTCAGATCTAACCAGGGGCAATAGCTGGACTGTTATTCATCTGGGGCTGGGACCAGATTCTTCTCCATCAAAAAACCTTTAAAAACATACTTCTAAATAGACTGTTTCTATGCATTTCTTTCTTGCATGTGAGGGATAATTGCTTAAAAATGTGAAAATTGGAGAAGGATGGAAGGGTTTGGATTTGATTTACCATATAATCTGCACATGAATAATCCAGCCACTCTAATGTCTCAAACCAGCTTCATATCAGATACCTAGTACCAGACTAAAGTACCAGATAAAATATAAAACTTTTTGGCTATCTAACACGAGACTAGGTTAGTTTGGTGTTGCTTGCCAAGGTGAGGCACAACTAAGCAATCATTGTATCGGTTTAGCTGACTACAGTGCCATGCAAAGTATGTTAGCTGTCCTTATGCTCAGCTCATATCACGTTCATGTAACTTGGAACTACTATAGACATTTACACACCTTGTTTTCCTGGCTCAGCATGAGAGGATGTTAGTGTTTCAGTTTCAACCCCTTTTCCTGGTTAAAAAAAAAAAAATCGGCATATATCCAGTTTTCCCTCACACTAATTGACTGTGTGAGCTAGCGTTTGTCAGAATTGAGACCTGTCAGCCAATAAGACATGAGTATTTTGATAGATTTTCCTGTAAAGCCTCTGTTCACTGAAGATACAAAATTACAACACTGCCGTCTTCTTTTAATGATGTTCAGATATGTAGTGACAAACCGCTCCAGGTGGAGAATTATTTGGGGCTAAAGAAAAGATCTTCGGGGGTACAGCCCCGAATGCCCAGGCCAGGTTACGCCCCTGGATCTGTCACTATCGGCCATCATTCTGTTCCACAGTCATCGGTTTTTACCTGGCGAAATTGGAAATGGGCATTAGAAAATGTGGGGTATTCTGTACAAGTTCCTTACCACTTAAACTCTGCTTATGGATCTCCTATCTCATATAGATACTCACTCTTTTCTGACAGCCCTCTCATGCTTCATCACTGGAATCAATATCAAACGATAGCACTCATTTTAGGCTATTTTCACACTTAGCGTTTGCCCCAAAAGTTTGGTACTTCTGCTGAAAAGTGAAAACTATTTTTGAGTGCAGGAGCAATCTAGACAACCAGTCCCTGGTCCTCTTGAAAATAGTGGTCTGTGGCTCACTTCCACCAAACTAGTGTCTAGCTCAAGTCTAGTTCTGGGTGACAACTTCTGGAGACACTTCATCAGAGATAGCTTACTGAGCCAGAAATGGCGTTCAGAGTACAGCAACCTGTGGATCATTATAAGGGACACTCACCTGGGGATACTCAAGGTCAGTGGGGCATTGACAGAAAAAGAGAAATCCTATAGGGGATTTGCAGAGGTCCAGGTTAAAGAGAAGTCATAGTTATGACCAGTGGCATGTCTCAGTCCTCCTTTACTTCCACTTAAGAATGAGGATCTGATATGAACCGAGTAGCCCTTTTCTTATGTTTAAATATGCAAAATATTCTTGAAATATTCTGTTTCTTGTTATCCCCTGATTAGTTTGAGTATTTAAACCCTGCATATTCCATGTGTTTGTGACCTCTTGACATGCATTCTTGTATTGTTAGGTCAAAGCCTTGTTTTTGTGTTTATGATATTCCTGTGTGTTTTGGTTTTGACCTTTGCCTGTTTGTCTTGTTACAGATTATGGATATTCCCGTGATAGTTTTGTTTGCCTGTATTAAAAGCCTCTTGGCCCCCACCAAGATCTCTCCTGCTCTGCTTGAGGCTTGCATTATGGTCTCCCTTGCTCAGCCCTAGGCATCTCTTTCTCCACCTAGTCCTAGTTGTAATTATCACATTAATCACAGAGATAATCAAGAGAGCACTCATCTGCTATGCTGACAGCTTACTATAAGTGTGGTTAAATAAACAATATCAGTTCTCCAGATTAAGGATGTCCCCGATTAAGATGCTGTCTCCTCCAAAGTCCTCCATGCATAAAAACCTTGCACTGTAAAGGGACAATACTATTAATTATTTTTATGGTATTCATAAATTATGGTATTCATATTTATGGTAATAATTATTATACATCATCATATATGTAGATATCTGACAAGTGGGGGGGGGGGGGGGTGATGGGGGTGAGTCAGACTACATTTCTTTCCTGCTGTAAAAGGCGAGGGAGCAGATGCAACAAATTTTATACTGGTGGTTTGGTCTGACCTGAATTTCTTCAATACATAATTTCCAACAATTTTTAAGGATTTCCATGACTGTGTGAAAAGTTACAAAGGTTATATCTATCCAGGGTATGTTCCCACGTGGTTACTTAAGATAAATGAATGAATGAACTGTAACCCAAAATGTAAGGCAACCTTTTTTGGCATTCAGCTAGCAGTAGCAGCTAGAGAACATATATTAACTTATGTTATTTTGTCAGTTGTTATGATAATATTATGCTATCTTAAATCCTGTGTGATGTAATATATACAGTCTCTAACAAATAGACAGAATCTTGAATATTAGGTAGCTACTAGATCAGATTTTTTAATTGGTCAAAGTTTCTAGGATAAAGTATGACTCAGCTCACCCTTATACTCTCTTCCCCTTGTGCTGTGATTTCAATAATAACCACTTATGACTAAGGGGAAGTAAACAAGGACATGTTAAAATCATTTAAATGCAGTGTAACTCTACTGTGAAATAACCCACAAAGCACTATTTGGGGCACACACATACACACACAGACAAAGACTCACCAAAGTAATATACCTGATATTGTATTACACATACACATGATAGCAGTTATTCAATTGCTGAATAAATACAGTAGTCTGTAGATCAGGGTGCCATTTAATTCACTGAATCAAAAAGCATCATAAAAAGTGTTTGAAAGGTGAAAAAAATTGAAAGGATATTTACTGATGACATGTATTCAGGAAGGACATCATGAAATGTTTCCTGCAGCTGGAATGCCTTTCATACAGCTTTAGAAATATCTCAGTTATGTGTGGCAGAGAGGAGAGGGTGGTCTGAAGTGAAAGGGGCAAAGGTTATGTTTTTTTTGCACCAGCTGGTTTTAGAGTAAAGAAAAGGGGCAGGCATACACTATGCCCTTATTTTCATTCACATAGCTGAAACGCGCTGTAGACTTCACCTTTGCAGACTCAGTGGTGGTGCAACTGTTTAAAAGTACAGTCATGATTATGGAGCACAGGTCACAAATACAAAAACATAAAAAAAGAACCAGAAGATCTGATACTGGAAGCAGTGTTCAGATTACACCCTGGTTCCGGGGGAGGGGAAAGTGATCTGCATTTATTCACTCAAGCAAGAGAGTCTTTACTTCTTTTCACACATATATATGCCCCCACAACCCCACATTTTATTGCTTTTGGCCAGCTCAGATTTGTTTCAGTCAGGATTAGGGATAACCTATATTAATTAGTATGACAACATACTGAATAGGTAGTGTTATCTTATTCACAATAATCTTCACAACGACTTTCAACAAATTCTGATACAAATCATTGTTACTGTCACAGTCTTCCTAACTCTGGTACTGGTTAGTAATCTGTCCTTAGTCTGTACTGTATTATCGTGAATGTTTAGTTTGCTTTCCACTTTGTCACAGTTTCCCGAACTGTCTTAGTCACATGCCTCCCCTAACCCTCTTCTTTCCTTATTTGTTTACATCTTTGTCATGTCTACATCTAATATGCTTTCCACCCTACTTGTCATTATGAGTGCCGGGTGTTCCTTGCTTAACCTTTGTATATATATTCTATGTTATTGTGCATTTTGCTTTTGATTTATTGTTGTTTATTTTATTTTATTTATTGATGTTTAGTGTTTTTGTATTTTTTTTTACTGTTCTTGAGAAGTGTCATTTGTCTTTTTAAAGGGTGCTTAGGGGTGGGAAAACTACCTGCCTCTAGGACTGTACTGTTTTAAGGAGAAATGGTACTGAGGCACTCTTTTGTTTCTTGTTGCTTAAGGGAATCTTGATGTAAAGCATCATTAAATTACCTCACATGTATAATCCTTTTGATGGGCTTCAAATCACTGGCATAACATTCAAGGTGTTTTCCTGCCCTCTCCCATTGTTTCTGAGATAGACATCAGATCCACTGTGACTCTGACCAGGAAGTTCTGTTTTGGTACTTTGACACACAACATATTTGTGTGTTCTGTATTCTGCTTAGCATTGCATTGTGCTAAGCTTTTAAGTCACTTAAGTCAGATACTTGAGTTTCAGGAGTCTGTAAAAGAAAATATGGTGAGAAGCCTTGTGATTGTGATGTCTAGACTAAAATGGAAAGCTCTACATTCTGTTTCCAAGGCTATATTCTAACACCCACCAATAGTGTAGTCTATAATCTTGCTGCAATTTTAGGAGTAGCATTACCATTTTCACCTCTAGTCAGGACAGTCAGCTTCAAATCACCTTGAGATTAAATGATTATACTTCATTTAAAAATGCCACTTTTTACTTTCTCTCTCAGATAAGAATCTCTGGTGGGATTTAATACTATTTATTCCAGAATATTGGTTTATAGCTAAATCTGATATTTCCTATATTGATTTCTTTTATATTTAGCAATCAGGGCAACTACACAATTTCTTCTTGATTTCTTCCCACCTCTTTTTGATATCATAGCTTTAGTGTCATGGATCAGTGATGGGTGTGTGAAAAAGCATTCAAACAATGAGGCTGAATGTCTGATGCAATAAACTAAGGATAGGAACCTTGAGTGGACTGATTGTCTGGTGAAAAGTCTGGTGTTTCTTTTGTTGCTGCCCCATATAGTGCTCCATATAGAACAGTCTATACATTGAACAGTGAAGTGAGGAAGCAATTTTGATGACATTTCATGTCTTATTTATTTATAAAATTATAAACATATGTAGATATTGTATTGTTTGAATTTGACACAATATTTTTCAAACAATGTTTCTGCAAAACAGTGGTCTCAACAGTGGTTTCAAAAGGATCGGCATAATTATCATTTGAAGTCTCCTCTGGAGAAACTTACAGCACTGAGTCAGACAAGAGCAGGTTCACATGAAAGTGTGGGATTTTGTGGGACCATAACAGTCAAACCAAAATTGCAAAGCAATTATCAGAAGCAGTAGGCAGGCAAAGGGTCAGGCAATATACAAACGGGTTGAACTGGAAAGAGCATAAATTGTAGAAAGGCAGAAACAAAGTAAAAACCTGATAGACAAAACACTAGAATGCAAGTATTAGGAACATAACTGAAAAGAGCAAGAGCTGTACTTTGCATTGATCTGATGAAACACCAGATTATTTAATGGCGTGCCTATTGAGAAATCTGGAGATTGTGAATGGGATATGCATCGTGTGATCTGTCATGTGACATAGGCCCCAGCATTTTTCCTCTGGAACATATCTGCCCCAATCATTCAAATATTGTATCTTACCACCATGATGTCTGGAATCAAGAATCCTTAGCGGTGTAAGCAGGTTGTCATTCCAGGTCCAGAGGTGGTGGTGGAGCTTTGGCTGGTGAACCCTCATCTAGTGGGCCAGGAACTAGAGGTTTCAACAGAAGGTGGTGGTGTGTGATACTGTCTTGGCAATTGCAACTTATATGTCAATTCATTTATTAACTGGATGATTATGAAAGGTGCATCATAGCAGTGAAAAAAGTGGGTGCTGGTACCCTAGTACACACTGAAAGGCAGTGAGTTGCAGAGTGAGGTTCTGTGCATACTGTAGCTAATAAACAGTCTTTCTTCTCGAAACTACTTGTTTTGGTAGAAAAAGCAGTAATTATTGGAGACTTCAATATTCATTCTGATAATCCTCTTCAAGCAGCATTTATGTCTATGAAGTCAATCAGAATATAACAGGACCCACTCATTATGGCAAGCACAGCCTACATATAATATTCACATTTGGCATAAATATAGAAATCACAGTCACAAAAGTCCATTCTGAAATGATCTATGATCACAAATCTCATTTCATTTAAAATGACTTTGTCATAATATATTGCTACCTCATTAAATGTACAATCACATTGGCTACTGTACCTAGCTTTATTGAACATCTCCTAAATGTATAGACTGTTTGGTTCACCCTCTGACAGCACAGAACTTGATCAATTGACAGAATCATCTTGAAAGTGAACATTTCACTACATGATAATGTAGCCCCATTTAAAAGAAACGTTATTAGAGAGACAAAACTAGCACCCTGCTGTAATGTAAACTCACACTTTAAAACAGACCACTAAGTAACCATAAGTTAGAACTTATATGCCATCAAACTAAACTTAGTAGTAGTATTCCAAATTATATGAACAGAAAGGCTCTTGTTCTGCTAGATCAATTAGATAGAATTAGACAAAAAGATAGATCATTTGATAACTAGCTATGTAGAAGATATAACATCAGCAGTAGAGAAATTAGAAGGTCCAATCCAATACACTGAATTATTGTCACTGACTTCCTCTTCAAAATAAAAATAAAAAAGATTAAAAAACCTCACTCTGACCCTTGTCAGCTGTAAAAATATAGGACAATATCAAACCTCCCCTTTATCTTCATTATCCAGGAAAGGTTGTCGCTCAGCAGTAGGAATCACATGCATGAATTCTTTGGTCAGGATTTGGGCCTCATCGTAGTACTGAGACAGCACTGGTTAAAGTAGCAAATGACCTACTACTGGCCTCTGGTCAGGATTGTGTCTCCTTTTTTGAAACTAGAAAATGTTGTTGGAGTAAGGGAACTTTTTTCTGGGTCAAGTCTTATCTCATTGAATGTTATCAGGTTTTAAATGTTAAAGGTGACTTCTATCCACACAAAATAATGTTAGGTGTTCCATGAGGCTCTGTCCTAGGCCCACTGCTTTTTCCCTTAGTATTAGCTCCCTCTGCTATGCTGATGACACACATCTATAAGTTTCAACAAAATCAAATAACGGACACTGGCTTAATAAATTGGAGGAAAGTGTGTAGGATATTACACACTGGATGCTGAGTAACCTTTCCCTACTTAAATTCCACAAGACAGACATACTTTTACAAGGGTCAAAGGCAGCTAGAAGCAAGCTTTCTGATACATAATGTACAACATTAAAAGACTGTGGTGTGGACGGTACCCTAAAGATTTCTAAAATTTTATGCCCACGTCTCACCCTTTTCTTGGTGTATTCCTAAGTACTGCTGCAGTAATCATAAAGTGGTATTAATTTACAATCCTGTGGCAGCAGAAACATGATTAAACTTTGGCTGTAGATGGAGAGGAGGTGGGTTGGACCAGAAGGTAATGTGAGGATTCTCATTGATGTGTGATTACTGCCAATTTACTTGTATATGCTTTGTTTATTCTTTCAGTAAGATGGTGAGAAAGACATAGCCAGAGAGCCAGTGGAGTTCATCCAAAAATGGCAGTCCCAATTGTACTCAGCTACCCATGTTGAGCTCTAAATTTCTCACAAAGTGGCAAGGACCCTTTGAGGTCACACGGCAAGATACAGGCGATGTACTTCAAATATACCACCTCAATCTCCTAAAATCATGGAGAGAGGCAGTTCCTGTGGCTCTGGTGCTGGTGGTTCCTGAGAGGTAGGAGCTGAGACCAGAGGTAAATCTAAAAGGTATGGCCCAATTCACCCCGTTCCCCTGTGGAGACCACCTCTCACCATCCCAGAGAGCACAGGTTGCAAGGAGACTTTTCCAGGGTGTTTTCACCTCTACCCGGTCAGACCAACCTCATAGACCACCACACTGTGACTCCTCCAAGCATAATTGACCGCAGTCACCCCTACCAGTTACCTGATCCCAGAAAAAAATGTGGTTTGGGATGAACTCAATGCTATGCTTGACATGGGAGTAACCAAGGAGTCCCATAGTGATTGAAGCAGCCTAGTGGTCTTGGTTTCCAGGGCTGACAGGTCAGTCTGTTTTTGTGTGGATTTTAGAAAAGTCATCGTGGTGTAAAAATTTTACACACACCAGTGCCCTGCATTGATGAACTGCTCAATCAGGTAGGCATGGTTCACTTTTATTCAACACTGAATTTAACCATGCAGTATTGGCAGACTCCAATATCCTTAAAAAATGAAATCAGTTTAATCAGTAGTTATTACAAAAAAGCCATAGTTAGCTAGTAGTTCTGTAGGAGAAATGTAAGCCTGAGTAATTACTGCTTAAGACTCAGTAATTACTGATTTGTTAATAGTGAACTCCTACTAACATACTTACTGAGGAATTAAATAGCAGTTCTTAGTGGGTAATAGGAATAAGATAAGTGTTATTAAAGAACTACTTATTCATTCCTAATTAGTTCCTGCATAGATACCTATGATTTGTTGAACAGTATTGTAAAATGTTGCCCATTAAGCCCATGGTGTTCTTACTGAACATCCTTTCAGCATACCTAGTACTGTTTGAGTTTATAGTATACAATTGTGGAAATATAATAATAATCCCACTATCTGGTGTAAACCAGAATACCATAGTTCCCTTTTCAGTGTGGGTTCTGTCAAGGGTTCTTCCTCATGTCATTTCAGGGAGTTTTTCCTTGCCACCAAATGCCTCTGGCATGCTCATTAGTGATCTAAATATAAATCTACATTTCTGTAAAGCTGCTTTGTCACAATGTCTGTTGAGAATGCGCTAAAGAAATAAAATTGAATTGAATTATTTAGGAGGTTAAAATCTTAGTCAGACCAAGGGGTTCATAAGTGTTTGCCTCCATGGAGGAATGTTATGAGTGGGTCTGTGGTGTAGCTAAGTGTTTTAGTAAATCACCTTCAGAAGTTGACATCATCCACAAAGCCCTTCACTGTCTTGGGTGTTAGTCTCTGTGTCTGCACATACCTTGGATCTGTCCATAAACTCACTCTCCTTACTTATTACAGTATGTATCCTAGGAATTCTATGCTAGGGACACAGAATTCACACTTAAATTTCACAAATATAAGTGTAAATATAAGTGTATAAAAATTCTCTGTAAGACACACTTGTTGAATGATTTTCTAGGGTCCATGAGTAAACAAGTTATTGCAAATTTCCTTGGCATGGTTGAGGATGTTAGAGTTGCAGCATTACCTAAAATCTTGGGTGATAGTCTCTTTGTCTGCATGTGTGTCTGCCCCTAACACTTCTCTAATGTTTACTTACACACAAGCACTTGTGTACAGAAACTGTACAGCTGGCGACACACTACCACCCATTTGGTACACACTGTGTTGTAGGAAGTGCCATGCAGGAGCACATTGCTTGGGGTAGTTCTTGTCAAAAATATAGAATGCCTTGAAGCATACATCAACTGCCCCAAGCAGTGTGTTTTGCTCTAGTGCTTGTCCTGGCAAAATTGTAAATCCCTGGGAGCAGTGGGTTTCAGCTCCCAATGACAGAACAAAAGGATACAGGCTTGATACCTCAGATCATGTAACGCTAAAAAGTAATTAGTTTAATGGGGTATTTGGAGTAAACATAATCCCTTTAATATTATTTAACACACCATATTCAACACATGCATTAACACCCCATTCCAGATTTAGTCCACCAACCACAAGTTCAGTGGAGTTGAGGTCAGGGCTCTGTGCAAGCCATTCAAGTTCTTCCATTCCAACCTTTTCTAACCATGTCCTTATGGCCCTCACTTTGTGCACTGGGGCATTGGCATGCTGGGACATGTTTGGGCCTCATAGTTCCAGTGAAGGGAAATTGTTATGCTACAGCATACAAAGATATTCTAGACAACTGTTTGCTAACAAATTTGTGGCAACAGTTTGGGGAAGGCCCATATATGGGTGTGATGTTCAGGTGTCCACATACAATGTGTTTATATCCTTTTACTGTATGGCATTTCATAAATAATGGATTTTTTTATGACATAAGCAGTCTTTTTATGACATTTTTATAAACAAACAAACAAACAAATTAATTAATTAATTAATTAATTTTATGAAACATGATATTTGACAAATGACTTGAATGACTGATGATTTTTATGAACTAATAATGAAATTTTGTAAGACAGTGTAGATGCTTTTTTAAAAATAGTGTATTTCCTAAAGAATTTCCTATGAATTAATTAAAAATATCTGTTGTTACATGTGTCTACATTACAATATCACGACTGGATGCTGGATGTATTGGGCCCAAATATATACTTGTGTGTGTGTGTGACTCATTTATAAAATGACTCATTTATAAAATAAAATTAACCCAGTATGTAGGTCAATGTAAATTAATGTTTGATAAACCCAGATTGCTGGGCTAAATGAACAAACCATCTGGGTTGAATTAACTCAAAATATATTCTATGCAATATTTACACAGCTGTATGTTTGAAAACTACCTGAATTGGGTTGTTTTCAACCCATCATTTTTAAGGTGAAGTGTGAAGTTTGTGAGGGTGAATGAAGCCAGTCTTGGCTCACCATGTCCATGTGACTCAGACTTTGTGATGGACATTCTGGAGGACTTTTGCCCTGCAGTTCTTGATAGATCTGTGAATGTTACCGCTGTCTTTGCTCCTATTACCAGTTATCTGTTTAAATCTTGTGTCTTTCATGCCTTTCAAAGCCCCTGTTTAATTTCTATCTCTCTTGCTGTTTTCTTCTATTATTTTTTCTGTTGTAAATATGTTCCCTGGTTTTTGTTATCTATCATCTTTGTAGTTAATTGGTCACACCAGGTTGTTGTTTACCCTTTGCTAGTTTGTGTCTATTTAAACCCTCTGTGTTTTATTGTCAGTTTTTAAGTATTGTGTATGTATGAATGTGCTACTTTCCCAAGCCATGATTTCTTTATGTACTTATTCTAGTTCCTGATTCTGGTTCTGGTGTGTTTGGATTTGAGGTATGGATTACCTTGGTTTGTATTTACTTCCTTGTGTTTTGTACTTAGCAATGGACGTTGACTCTGGTTATGTCCTTGCTTCAGACACATCTGTCCAATACAGATTTGTTACAAAGATAATAAAGACACTCTTGCACATTTCTATTGCATCTTTGCATCTTTTACACTTTCTTGTTGTCATATGTGTGTGTGTGTGTGTGTGTGTGTGTGTGTGTGTGTGTGTGTGCGCGGTGCCCTTGTGTATATATTGCTGAACGCTCTATGTTATCCCTATATGTCTACACCTTGTACCAAGACAAATTCCTTGTGCTTGCAAATGTGCTTGGTGAAATACAGTGATTCTTTTTATGATTCTGTCAGTTAAATAAAAATGAGTATATACTCACTGTATAACTCTACAGTGTTTATTATGTACAGTACTGTGCAAAAATCATAGGCACTCTATTTTTTAGTACAAATTTTGTTATAGGTTTTTATTTTATAACTTCTACATTATCAAGTCAGTACAAAAGGCATTTCAGATTCCAAACATTAGTTTTCCAGCACAAAATTAAATGTTACAGAAAAATGTCTATATGTCAGGAAAGAAAGCAGCATAGTATGTAAGAGACCACGTTTTGCTGCAAAAACAAGAAGCAAGTACAACAGTCAAAGTCTCCAGAACAACTGTGGCTGGTTCTTCAAGATGCTCAGTAAAACTTACCAGCTCATTTCTTTATAAAACTGCACAAATAGTACCTGAGACTACTATTTTTTTTAAGCAGAGGGTCGTCACACCAAATATTTCCTCTTTTTCATTTATTACTGTTTACTGCTCTTTATAGTATTTTTTAAATTTAGAAACATTTATTTTCCTTATTTCTGAAAGCATCTACAGCATTTCTTTGCATGTGCCTAAGACTTTTGCACAGTACTGTGCATATGAGAAATATGTACAGATTAGGCAAAGTTGTAAACGTTGTCATGTCAATATGTGCAAATATAATGATATGTGCAATATTACAATAACTGTCTCATATATGGTCTTAGAGAATTTGCAATAGCTGTAAGGATACAGTGCAGTATTTCATCAATACCTGGGTTGGTGTTAAATTGGTTTGTCCAGTCTGTTATACAGCAGGACAGCAGTTCATGAGAACATACTGTTTCCATGTCTCAAAGATTTTTTTTTTTAATAGACTGGTATCTTACCCCTGAAGGAAGTGGTTGGAAATGGGATGAAAGGGATTGGTGTCTCAACTGCAATGTCGCATTGGAATTTGGCCTTCTCCCACGAACCGAGCCAACCAGACAGCAAAGTGATAAAGAATGTACATATACATAGTTGATAAGATATGACAAGGTCCAGAATGGTATGAATAAGCTAATAAATATAAAAAGAATACCTGCAGACACCTTGAGGCTAGTGTTTCATATAAAATAGTTTATGTAGCTGTCAGACGAACTCGACCTGGATCTTAGTGGCATCAATGCATACAAATAATTTGACCAAGATAGGGTTTCAGTTGGAATATGTTTTGAGACTATGGTGTGTTTACTATTGCATCTGTGTTTATCAATAACATATAATGAATTACAGATGCTGAGGTCCACGCTCAGTTGGTGTGATACGGCCCAACAGGAGGCAGAAATTTAATGCCCTGGAATGTCCACGAGACAAGTTATTTCCTGTTATCACTTATGTTATAGCAACATTTCAACGTTACAACAATTGTTTCCTCACAAGCATCTCTCTCTCTCTCTCTCTCTCTCTCTCTCTCTATCTATCTATCTATCTTAAAAAAAAATGCAGCTTGTCAATTTATTGAGAAACCAGAAAGTGTAAACTCCTCTGTCCTGAAAGCTTTCCTGTGCTGGGAAACTTTGCAAAGCACCATGATTGCTACAAAGCACTGACAGCTAAGACTCCTTCCATGAATGTTAAATAAATGTCTCCTAACAAAAAACTTCACCACATCAATGATTATACATTTTTCTTAAAACTGACACTTTAAATCTGTTTATTAGTATTAGATTATGTGGAGTTGCCGCCATACAAGACCCTATATGAGCTGTTACTACAGAAACAATAACAAATTATGAACAAGCATGTGAATAAAAAACATTTTATTAATAATCATCAATAATCATTCATGGTATAGCTGGAAGTACTCAGATCAAGAGTTCAACCACACTGTGGTATAAGCCAATAATATGAGATGTTGACAATATATATGACAATACTTGACTAACTTTAGCTTGCTTTTCATTCTTGTGTCACTGTAATGTTGTCATGGTTAGAGTGTAAGGTAAGAGAGCTTCTTTCACAAACTGCGCTCCTGCTTCACCACCACAGACCAGTCCAGTGACTATAACAGCTGCTGGTGATACAAACTATTTGGCATGCTCTATTTTTCCATCACTCATGAATAAGATCCCAAGATACTTCCACCAGGGGTAAGGTATCTCTCCTCACCTGAAGTAAGTATGGCCTTTCATCACAGCTGCTTCACACTCAGCAGCAAAAAGTCCATGTCAGAGGTC